>NW_027473438.1:0-345746 GCF_050947335.1 Megachile rotundata | reverse complement strand
AGAGCAATAAGTATAGTAATTGTAGTTCTATCAATCATATCTGCATAATATGGTTAATAATATGAGTTAGATTCATAATAATAAGAGTAATAAGTATAGTAATCGCCGTTCTGTCGATCACATAAGCATAATATGGCTAATAATATGAGTTAGATTGATAATAATAAGAGTAATAAGTATAGCAATGGTCGTTCTATCGATCATATAAGCATTGTATGGCTAATAATATGAGTTAGATTGATAATAATAAGAGTAATAAGTATAGTAATTGTCGTTCTATCGATCATATCTGCATAATATGGTTAATAATATGAGTTAGATTGATAATAATAAGAGCAATAAGTATAGTAATTGTAGTTCTATCAATCATATCTGCATAATATGGTTAATAATATGAGTTAGATTGATAATAATAAGAGTAATAAGTATAGCAATGGTCGTTCTGTCGTTCATATAAGCATAATATGGCTAATAATATGAGTTAGAATGATAATAATAAGAGCAATAAGTATAGTAATTGTAGTTCTATGAATCATATCTGCATAATATGGTTAATAATATGAGTTAGATTCATAATAATAAGAGTAATAAGTATAGTAATTGTCGTTCTGTCGATCACATAAGCATAATATGGCTAATAATATGAGTTACATTGATAACAATAAGAGTAAGAAGTATAGTAATTGTCGTTCTACCGATCGTATAAGCATAATATGGCTAATAATATGAGTTAGATTGATAATAATAAGAGTAAAAAGTAGAGTAATTGTCGTTCTATCGACCATATAAGCATAATATGGCTAATAATATGGGTTAGATTGATAATAATAAGAGTAATAAGTAGGGTAATTGTCGTTCTATCGATCATATCAGCATAATATGGTTAATAATATGAGTTAGATTGATAATAGTGAGTGTAATAAGTATAGTAATTGTGGTTCTGTCGATCATATAAGCATAATATGGCGAATAATATGAGTTAGATTGATAATAATAAGAGTAATAAGTATAGTAATTGTCGTTCTTTCGATCTTATAAGCATAATATGGCTAATAATATGAGCTAGATTGATAATAATAAGAGTAATAAGTACAGTAATGGTCGTTCTATCGATCATACAAGCATTATATGGCTAATAATAAGAGTTAGATTGATAATAATAAGAGTAATAAGTATAGTAATTGTCGTTCTATCGATCATATCTGCATAATATGGTTAATAATATGAGTTAGATTGATAATAGTGAGTGTAATAAGTATAGTAATCGTCGTTCTGTCGATCACATAAGCATAATATGGCTAATAATATGAGTTAGATTGATAATAATAAGAGTAAAAAGTAGAGTAATTGTCGTTCTATCGATCATATAAGCATAACATGGCTAATAATATGAGTTAGATTGATAAAAATAAGAGTAATAAGTAGGGTAATTGTCGTTCTATCGATCATATATGCATAATATGGTTAATAATATGAGTTAGATTGATAACAGTGAGTGTAATAAGTATAGTAATTGTCGTTCTGTCGATCATATAAGCATAATATTGCTAATAATATGAGTTAGATTGATAATAATAAGAGTAAAAAGTAGAGTAATTGTCGTACTATCGATCATATAAACATAATATGGCTAATAATATGAGCTAGATTGATAATAATAAGAGTAATGAGTATAGTAATTGTCGTTCTGTCGATCATATAAGCATAATATGGCTAATAATATGAGTTAGATTGATAATAATAAGAGCAATAAGTATAGTAATTATCGTTCTACCGATCATATAAGCATAATATGGCTAATAATATGAGTTAGATTGATAATAATAAGAGTAAAAAGTAGAGTTAATGTCGTTCTATCGATCATATAAGCATAATATGGCTAATAATATGAGTTAGATTGATAATAGTGAGTGTAATAAGTATAGTAATTGTGATTCTGTCGATCATATAAGCATAATATGGCTAATAATATGGGTTAGATTGATAATAATGAGAGTAATAAGTAGGGTAATTGTCGTTCTATCGATCATATCAGCATAATATGGTTAATAATATGAGTTAGATTGATAATAGTGAGTGTAATAAGTATAGTAATTGTGGTTCTGTCGATCATATAAGCATAATATGGCGAATAATATGAGTTAGATTGATAATAATAAGAGTAATAAGTATAGTAATTGTCGTTCTTTCGATCTTATAAGCATAATATGGCTAATAATATGAGCTAGATTGATAATAATAAGAGTAATGAGTATAGTAATTGTCGTTCTATCGATCATATGAGCATAATATGGCTAATAGTATGAGTTAGATTTGATAATAATAAGAGTAATGAGTATAGTGAATGTCGTTCTATCGATCATTTAAGCATAATATGGCTAATAATATGCGAGAGATTGATAATAATAAGACTAATAAGTATAGTAATTGTCGTTCTATCGATCATATAATCATAATATGGCTAATAATATGGGTTAGATTGATAATTATAAGAGTAATAAGTATAGTAATTGTCGTTCTATCGATCATATAAGCATTATATGGCTAATAATATGAGTTAGATTGATGATAATAAGAGTAATAAGAATAGTAATTGTCGTTCTATCGATCATATCTGCATAATATGGTTAATAATATGAGTTAGATTGATAATAGTGAGTGTAATAAGTATAGTAATCGTCGTTCTGTCGATCATATAAGCATAATATGGCTAATAATATGAGTTAGATTGATAATAATAAGAGCAATAAGTATAGTAATTGTAGTTCTATCAATCATATCTGCATAATATGGTTAATAATATGAGTTAGATTCATAATAATAAGAGTAATAAGTATAGTAATTGTCGTTCTATCGATCATATCTGCATAATATGGTTAATAATATGAGTTAGATTGATAATAGGGAGTGTAATAAGTATAGTAATTGTCGTTCTGTGGATCATATAAGCATAATATGGCTAATAATATGAGTTAGATTGATAATAATAAGAGTAATAGGTATAGTAATGGTCGTTCTATCGATCATACAAGCATTATATGGCTAATAATATGAGTTAGATTGATAATAATAAGAGTAATAAGTATAGTAATTGTCGTTCTATCGGTCATATCTGCATAATATGGTTAATAATATGAGTTAGATTGATAACAGTGAGTGTAATAAGTATAGTAATTGTGATTCTGTCGATCATATAAGCATAATATGGCTAATAATATGGGTTAGATTGATAATAATGAGAGTAATAAGTAGGGTAATTGTCGTTCTATCGATCATATCAGCATAATATGGTTAATAATATGAGTTAGATTGATAATAGTGAGTGTAATAAGTATAGTAATTGTGGTTCTGTCGATCATATAAGCATAATATGGCGAATAATATGAGTTAGATTGATAATAATAAGAGTAATAAGTATAGTAATTGTCGTTCTTTCGATCTTATAAGCATAATATGGCTAATAATATGAGCTAGATTGATAATAATAAGAGTAATGAGTATAGTAATTGTCGTTCTATCGATCATATGAGCATAATATGGCTAATAGTATGAGTTAGATTTGATAATAATAAGAGTAATGAGTATAGTGAATGTCGTTCTATCGATCATTTAAGCATAATATGGCTAATAATATGCGAGAGATTGATAATAATAAGACTAATAAGTATAGTAATTGTCGTTCTATCGATCATATAATCATAATATGGCTAATAATATGGGTTAGATTGATAATTATAAGAGTAATAAGTATAGTAATTGTCGTTCTATCGATCATATAAGCATTATATGGCTAATAATATGAGTTAGATTGATGATAATAAGAGTAATAAGAATAGTAATTGTCGTTCTATCGATCATATCTGCATAATATGGTTAATAATATGAGTTAGATTGATAATAGTGAGTGTAATAAGTATAGTAATCGTCGTTCTGTCGATCATATAAGCATAATATGGCTAATAATATGAGTTAGATTGATAATAATAAGAGCAATAAGTATAGTAATTGTAGTTCTATCAATCATATCTGCATAATATGGTTAATAATATGAGTTAGATTGATAATAATAAGAGTAATAAGTATAGTAATTGTCGTTCTATCGGTCATATCTGCATAATATGGTTAATAATATGAGTTAGATTGATAACAGTGAGTGTAATAAGTATAGTAATTGTCGTTCTGTCGATCATATAAGCATAATATTGCTAATAATATGAGTTAGATTGATTATAATAAGAGTAAAAAGTAGAGTAATTGTCGTACTATCGATCATATAAACATAATATGGCTAATAATATGAGTTAGATTGATAATAATACGAGTAATAAGTATAGTAATTGTCGTTCTATCGATCATATCTGCATAATATGGTTAATAATATGAGTTAGATTGATAATAATAAGAGTAATGAGTATAGTAATTGTGGTTCTGTCGATCATATAAGCATAATATGGCTAATAATATGAGTTAGATTGATAATAATAAGAGTAATAAGTATAGTAATTGTCGTTCTATCGATCATATAAGCATAAAATGGCTAATAATATGAGTTAGATTGATAATAATAAGAGCAATAAGTATAGTAGATGTAGTTCTATCAATCATATCTGCGTAATATGGTTAATAATATGAGTTAGATTCATAATAATAAGAGTAATAAGTATAGTAATTGTCGTTCTGTCGATCACATAAGCATAATATGGCTAATAATATGAGTTAGATTGATAATAATAATAGTAATAAGTATAGTAATGGTCGTTCTATCGATCATACAAGCATTATATGGCTAATAATATGAGTTAGATTGATAATAATAAGAGTAATAAGTATAGTAATTGTCGTTCTATCGATCATATCTGCATAATATGGTTAATAATATGAGTTAGATTGATAATAGTGAGTGTAATAAGTATAGCACTCGTCGTTCCGTCGATCATATAAGCATAATATGGCTAATAATATGAGTTAGCTTGATAATAATAAGAGCAATAAGTATAGTAGATGTAGTTCTATCAATCATATCTGCATAATATGGTTAATAATATGAGTTAGATTCATAATAATAAGAGTAATAAGTATAGTAATTGTCGTTCTGTCGATCACATAAGCATAATATGGCTAATAATATGAGTTAGATTGATAATAATAAGAGTAATAAGTATAGTAATGGTCGTTCTATCGATCATACAAGCATTATATGGCTAATAATATGAGTTAGATTGATAATAATAAGAGTAATAAGTATAGTAATTGTCGTTCTATCGATCATATAAGCATAAAATGGCTAATAATATGAGCTAGATTGATAATAATAAGAGTAATGAGTATAGTAATTGTCGCTCTATCGATCATATAAGCATAATATGGCTAATAATATGAGTTAGATTTGATAATAATAAGACTAATAAGTATAGTAATTGTCGTTCTATCGATCATATAATCATAATATGGCTAATAATATGGGTTAGATTAATAATTATATGAGTAATAAGTATAGTAATTGTCGTTCTATCGATCATATAAGCATTATATGGCTAATAATATGAGTTAGATTGATAATAATAAGAGTAATAAGTATAGTAATTGTCGTTCTATCGATCATATCTGCATAATATGGTTAATAATATGAGTTAGATTGATAATAGTGAGTGTAATAAGTATAGTAATCGTCGTTCTGTCGATCATATAAGCATAATATGGCTAATAATATGAGTTAGATTGATAATAATAAGAGTAATAAGTATAGTAATTGTCGTTCTATCGATCATATCTGCATAATATGGTTAATAATATGAGTTAGATTGATAATAGTGAGTGTAATAAGTATAGTAATCGTCGTTCTGTCGTTCATATAAGCATAATATGGCTAATAATATGAGTTAGAATGATAATAATAAGAGCAATAAGTATAGTAATTGTAGTTCTATGAATCATATCTGCATAATATGGTTAATAATATGAGTTAGATTCATAATAATAAGAGTAATAAGTATAGTAATTGTCGTTCTGTCGATCACATAAGCATAATATGGCTAATAATATGAGTTACATTGATAACAATAAGAGTAAGAAGTATAGTAATTGTCGTTCTATCGATCATATAAGCATAATATGGCTAATAATATGATCTAGATTGATAATAATAAGAGTAATGAGTATAGTAATTGTCGTTCTATCGATCATATCTGCATAATATGGTTAATAATATGAGTTAGATTGATAATAGTGAGTGTAATAAGTATAGTAATCGTCGTTCTGTCGATCATATAAGCATAATATGGCTAATAATATGAGTTAGATTGATAATAATAAGAGCAATAAGTATAGTAATTGTAGTTCTATGAATCATATCTGCACAATATGGTTAATAATATGAGTTAGATTGATATTGGTGAGTGTAATAAGTATAGTAATTGTCGTTCCGTCCATCATATAAGCATAATATGGCTAATAATATGAGTTAGATTGATAATAATAAGAGCAATAAGTATAGTAATTGTAGTTCTATCAATCATATCTGCATAATATGGTTAATAATATGAGTTAGATTCATAATAATAAGAGTAATAAGTATAGTAATCGCCGTTCTGTCGATCACATAAGCATAATATGGCTAATAATATGAGTTAGATTGATAATAATAAGAGTAATAAGTATAGCAATGGTCGTTCTATCGATCATATAAGCATTGTATGGCTAATAATATGAGTTAGATTGATAATAATAAGAGTAATAAGTATAGTAATTGTCGTTCTATCGATCATATCTGCATAATATGGTTAATAATATGAGTTAGATTGATAATAATAAGAGCAATAAGTATAGTAATTGTAGTTCTATCAATCATATCTGCATAATATGGTTAATAATATGAGTTAGATTGATAATAATAAGAGTAATAAGTATAGCAATGGTCGTTCTGTCGTTCATATAAGCATAATATGGCTAATAATATGAGTTAGAATGATAATAATAAGAGCAATAAGTATAGTAATTGTAGTTCTATGAATCATATCTGCATAATATGGTTAATAATATGAGTTAGATTCATAATAATAAGAGTAATAAGTATAGTAATTGTCGTTCTGTCGATCACATAAGCATAATATGGCTAATAATATGAGTTACATTGATAACAATAAGAGTAAGAAGTATAGTAATTGTCGTTCTACCGATCGTATAAGCATAATATGGCTAATAATATGAGTTAGATTGATAATAATAAGAGTAAAAAGTAGAGTAATTGTCGTTCTATCGACCATATAAGCATAATATGGCTAATAATATGGGTTAGATTGATAATAATAAGAGTAATAAGTAGGGTAATTGTCGTTCTATCGATCATATCAGCATAATATGGTTAATAATATGAGTTAGATTGATAATAGTGAGTGTAATAAGTATAGTAATTGTGGTTCTGTCGATCATATAAGCATAATATGGCGAATAATATGAGTTAGATTGATAATAATAAGAGTAATAAGTATAGTAATTGTCGTTCTTTCGATCTTATAAGCATAATATGGCTAATAATATGAGCTAGATTCATAATAATAAGAGTAATAAGTATAGTAATTGTCGTTCTGTCGATCACATAAGCATAATATGGCTAATAATATGAGTTAGATTGATAATAATAAGAGTAATAAGTATAGTAATGGTCGTTCTATCGATCATACAAGCATTATATGGCTAATAATATGAGTTAGATTGATAATAATAAGAGTAATAAGTATAGTAATTGTCGTTCTATCGATCATATAAGCATAAAATGGCTAATAATATGAGCTAGATTGATAATAATAAGAGTAATGAGTATAGTAATTGTCGTTCTATCGATCATATAAGCATAATATGGCTAATAATATGAGTTAGATTTGATAATAATAAGACTAATAAGTATAGTAATTGTCGTTCTATCGATCATATAATCATAATATGGCTAATAATATGGGTTAGATTAATAATTATATGAGTAATAAGTATAGTAATTGTCGTTCTATCGATCATATAAGCATTATATGGCTAATAATATGAGTTAGATTGATAATAATAAGAGTAATAAGTATAGTAATTGTCGTTCTATCGATCATATCTGCATAATATGGTTAATAATATGAGTTAGATTGATAATAGTGAGTGTAATAAGTATAGTAATCGTCGTTCTGTCGATCATATAAGCATAATATGGCTAATAATATGAGTTAGATTGATAATAATAAGAGTAATAAGTATAGTAATTGTCGTTCTATCGATCATATCTGCATAATATGGTTAATAATATGAGTTAGATTGATAATAGTGAGTGTAATAAGTATAGTAATCGTCGTTCTGTCGTTCATATAAGCATAATATGGCTAATAATATGAGTTAGAATGATAATAATAAGAGCAATAAGTATAGTAATTGTAGTTCTATGAATCATATCTGCATAATATGGTTAATAATATGAGTTAGATTCATAATAATAAGAGTAATAAGTATAGTAATTGTCGTTCTGTCGATCACATAAGCATAATATGGCTAATAATATGAGTTACATTGATAACAATAAGAGTAAGAAGTATAGTAATTGTCGTTCTATCGATCATATAAGCATAATATGGCTAATAATATGATCTAGATTGATAATAATAAGAGTAATGAGTATAGTAATTGTCGTTCTATCGATCATATCTGCATAATATGGTTAATAATATGAGTTAGATTGATAATAGTGAGTGTAATAAGTATAGTAATCGTCGTTCTGTCGATCATATAAGCATAATATGGCTAATAATATGAGTTAGATTGATAATAATAAGAGCAATAAGTATAGTAATTGTAGTTCTATGAATCATATCTGCACAATATGGTTAATAATATGAGTTAGATTGATATTGGTGAGTGTAATAAGTATAGTAATTGTCGTTCCGTCCATCATATAAGCATAATATGGCTAATAATATGAGTTAGATTGATAATAATAAGAGCAATAAGTATAGTAATTGTAGTTCTATCAATCATATCTGCATAATATGGTTAATAATATGAGTTAGATTCATAATAATAAGAGTAATAAGTATAGTAATCGCCGTTCTGTCGATCACATAAGCATAATATGGCTAATAATATGAGTTAGATTGATAATAATAAGAGTAATAAGTATAGCAATGGTCGTTCTATCGATCATATAAGCATTGTATGGCTAATAATATGAGTTAGATTGATAATAATAAGAGTAATAAGTATAGTAACTGTCGTTCTATCGATCATATCTGCATAATATGGTTAATAATATGAGTTAGATTGATAATAATAAGAGCAATAAGTATAGTAATTGTAGTTCTATCAATCATATCTGCATAATATGGTTAATAATATGAGTTAGATTGATAATAATAAGAGTAATAAGTATAGCAATGGTCGTTCTGTCGTTCATATAAGCATAATATGGCTAATAATATGAGTTAGAATGATAATAATAAGAGCAATAAGTATAGTAATTGTAGTTCTATGAATCATATCTGCATAATATGGTTAATAATATGAGTTAGATTCATAATAATAAGAGTAATAAGTATAGTAATTGTCGTTCTGTCGATCACATAAGCATAATATGGCTAATAATATGAGTTACATTGATAACAATAAGAGTAAGAAGTATAGTAATTGTCGTTCTACCGATCGTATAAGCATAATATGGCTAATAATATGAGTTAGATTGATAATAATAAGAGTAAAAAGTAGAGTAATTGTCGTTCTATCGACCATATAAGCATAATATGGCTAATAATATGGGTTAGATTGATAATAATAAGAGTAATAAGTAGGGTAATTGTCGTTCTATCGATCATATCAGCATAATATGGTTAATAATATGAGTTAGATTGATAATAGTGAGTGTAATAAGTATAGTAATTGTGGTTCTGTCGATCATATAAGCATAATATGGCGAATAATATGAGTTAGATTGATAATAATAAGAGTAATAAGTATAGTAATTGTCGTTCTTTCGATCTTATAAGCATAATATGGCTAATAATATGAGCTAGATTGATAATAATAAGAGTAATAAGTACAGTAATGGTCGTTCTATCGATCATACAAGCATTATATGGCTAATAATAAGAGTTAGATTGATAATAATAAGAGTAATAAGTATAGTAATTGTCGTTCTATCGATCATATCTGCATAATATGGTTAATAATATGAGTTAGATTGATAATAGTGAGTGTAATAAGTATAGTAATCGTCGTTCTGTCGATCACATAAGCATAATATGGCTAATAATATGAGTTAGATTGATAATAATAAGAGTAAAAAGTAGAGTAATTGTCGTTCTATCGATCATATAAGCATAACATGGCTAATAATATGAGTTAGATTGATAAAAATAAGAGTAATAAGTAGGGTAATTGTCGTTCTATCGATCATATATGCATAATATGGCTAATAATATGAGTTAGATTGATAATAATAAGAGTAATAAGTATAGTAATGGTCGTTCTATCGATCATACAAGCATTATATGGCTAATAATATGAGTTAGATTGATAATAATAAGAGTAATAAGTAAAGTAATTGTCGTTCTATCGATCATATCTGCATAATATGGTTAATAATATGAGTTAGATTGATAATAGTGAGTGTAATAAGTATAGCAATTGTCGTTCCGTCGATCATATAAGCATAATATGGCTAATAATATGAGTTAGATTGATAATAATAAGAGCAATAAGTATAGTAGATGTAGTTCTATCAATCATATCTGCATAATATGGTTAATAATATGAGTTAGATTCATAATAATAAGAGTAATAAGTATAGTAATTGTCGTTCTGTCGATCACATAAGCATAATATGGCTAATAATATGAGTTAGATTGATAATAATAAGAGTAATAAGTATAGTAATGGTCGTTCTATCGATCATACAAGCATTATATGGCTAATAATAAGAGTTAGATTGATAATAATAAGAGTAATAAGTATAGTAATTGTCGTTCTATCGATCATATCTGCATAATATGGTTAATAATATGAGTTAGATTGATAATAGTGAGTGTAATAAGTATAGTAATCGTCGTTCTGTCGATCACATAAGCATAATATGGCTAATAATATGAGTTAGATTGATAATAATAAGAGTAAAATGTAGAGTAATTGTCGTTCTATCGATCATATAAGCATAATATGGCTAATAATATGAGTTAGATTGATAAAAATAAGAGTAATAAGTAGGGTAATTGTCGTTCTATCGATCATATCTGCATAATATGGTTAATAATATGAGTTAGATTGATAACAGTGAGTGTAATAAGTATAGTAATTGTCGTTCTGTCGATCATATAAGCATAATATTGCTAATAATATGAGTTAGATTGATAATAATAAGAGTAAAAAGTAGAGTAATTGTCGTACTATCGATCATATAAACATAATATGGCTAATAATATGAGTTAGATTGATAATAATACGAGTAATAAGTATAGTAAATGTCGTTCTATCGATCATATCTGCATAATATGGTTAATAATATGAGTTAGATTGATAATAATACGAGTAATAAGTGTAGTAATTGTCGTTCTATCGATCATATCTGCATAATATGGTTAATAATATGAGTTAGATTGATAACAGTGAGTGTAATAAGTATAGTAATTGTCGTTCTGTCGATCATATAAGCATATTATGGTTAATAATATGAGTTAGATTGATAATAGTGAGTGTAATAAGTATAGTAATGGTCGTTCTATCGATCATACAAGCATTATATGGCTAATAATATGAGTTAGATTGATAATAATAAGAGTAATAAGTATAGTAATTGTCGTTCTATCGGTCATATCTGCATAATATGGTTAATAATATGAGTTAGATTGATAACAGTGAGTGTAATAAGTATAGTAATTGTCGTTCTGTCGATCATATAAGCATAATATTGCTAATAATATGAGTTAGATTGATTATAATAAGAGTAAAAAGTAGAGTAATTGTCGTACTATCGATCATATAAACATAATATGGCTAATAATATGAGTTAGATTGATAATAATAATAGTAATAAGTATAGTAATGGTCGTTCTATCGATCATACAAGCATTATATGGCTAATAATATGAGTTAGATTGATAATAATAAGAGTAATAAGTATAGTAATTGTCGTTCTATCGATCATATCTGCATAATATGGTTAATAATATGAGTTAGATTGATAATAGTGAGTGTAATAAGTATAGCAATCGTCGTTCCGTCGATCATATAAGCATAATATGGCTAATAATATGAGTTAGATTGATAATAATAAGAGCAATAAGTATAGTAGATGTAGTTCTATCAATCATATCTGCATAATATGGTTAATAATATGAGTTAGATTCATAATAATAAGAGTAATAAGTATAGTAATTGTCGTTCTGTCGATCACATAAGCATAATATGGCTAATAATATGAGTTAGATTGATAATAATAAGAGTAATAAGTATAGTAATGGTCGTTCTATCGATCATACAAGCATTATATGGCTAATAATATGAGTTAGATTGATAATAATAAGAGTAATAAGTATAGTAATTGTCGTTCTATCGATCATATAAGCATAAAATGGCTAATAATATGAGCTAGATTGATAATAATAAGAGTAATGAGTATAGTAATTGTCGCTCTATCGATCATATAAGCATAATATGGCTAATAATATGAGTTAGATTTGATAATAATAAGACTAATAAGTATAGTAATTGTCGTTCTATCGATCATATAATCATAATATGGCTAATAATATGGGTTAGATTAATAATTATATGAGTAATAAGTATAGTAATTGTCGTTCTATCGATCATATAAGCATTATATGGCTAATAATATGAGTTAGATTGATAATAATAAGAGTAATAAGTATAGTAATTGTCGTTCTATCGATCATATCTGCATAATATGGTTAATAATATGAGTTAGATTGATAATAGTGAGTGTAATAAGTGTAGTAATCGTCGTTCTGTCGATCATATAAGCATAATATGGCTAATAATATGAGTTAGATTGATAATAATAAGAGTAATAAGTGTAGTAATTGTCGTTCTATCGATCATATCTGCATAATATGGTTAATAATATGAGTTAGATTGATAATAGTGAGTGTAATAAGTATAGTAATCGTCGTTCTGTCGTTCATATAAGCATAATATGGCTAATAATATGAGTTAGAATGATAATAATAAGAGCAATAAGTATAGTAATTGTAGTTCTATGAATCATATCTGCATAATATGGTTAATAATATGAGTTAGATTCATAATAATAAGAGTAATAAGTATAGTAATTGTCGTTCTGTCGATCACATAAGCATAATATGGCTAATAATATGAGTTACATTGATAACAATAAGAGTAAGAAGTATAGTAATTGTCGTTCTATCGATCATATAAGCATAATATGGCTAATAATATGATCTAGATTGATAATAATAAGAGTAATGAGTATAGTAATTGTCGTTCTATCGATCATATCTGCATAATATGGTTAATAATATGAGTTAGATTGATAATAGTGAGTGTAATAAGTATAGTAATCGTCGTTCTGTCGATCATATAAGCATAATATGGCTAATAATATGAGTTAGATTGATAATAATAAGAGCAATAAGTATAGTAATTGTAGTTCTATGAATCATATCTGTATAATATGGTTAATAATATGAGTTAGATTGATATTAGTGAGTGTAATAAGTATAGTAATTGTCGTTCCGTCCATCATATAAGCATAATATGGCTAATAATATGAGTTAGATTGATAATAATAAGAGCAATAAGTATAGTAATTGTAGTTCTATCAATCATATCTGCATAATATGGTTAATAATATGAGTTAGATTCATAATAATAAGAGTAATAAGTATAGTAATTGTCGTTCTGTCGATCACATAAGCATAATATGGCTAATAATATGAGTTAGATTGATAATAATAAGAGCAATAAGTATAGTAATTGTAGTTCTATCAATCATATCTGCATAATATGGTTAATAATATGAGTTAGATTCATAATAATAAGAGTAATAAGTATAGTAATTGTCGTTCTGTCGATCACATAAGCATAATATGGCTAATAATATGAGCTAGATTGATAATAATAAGAGTAATGAGTATAGTAATCGTCGTTCTGTCGATCATATAAGCATAATATGCCTAATAATATGAGTTAGATTGATAATAATAAGAGCAATAAGTATAGTAATTGTAGTTCTATCAATCATATCTGCATAATATGGTTAATAATATGAGTTAGATTCATAATAATAAGAGTAATAAGTATAGTAATCGCCGTTCTGTCGATCACATAAGCATAATATGGCTAATAATATGAGTTAGATTGATAATAATAAGAGTAATAAGTATAGTAATGGTCGTTCTATCGATCATACAAGCATTATATGGCTAATAATATGAGTTAGATGGTAATAATAAGAGTAATAAGTATAGTAATTGTCGTTCTATCGATCATATCAGCATAATATGGTTAATAATATGAGTTAGATTGATAATAGTGAGTGTAATAAGTATAGTAATCGTCGTTCTGTCGATCATATAAGCATAATATGGCTAATAATATGAGTTAGATTGATAATAATAAGAGCAATAGGTATAGTAATTGTAGTTCTATGAATCATATCTGCATAATATGGTTAATAATATGAGTTAGATTGATATTAGTGAGTGTAATAATTATAGCAATTGTCGTTCCGTCGATCATATAAGCATAATATGGCTAATAATATGAGTTAGATTGATAATAATAAGAGCAATAAGTATAGTAATTGTAGTTCTATCAATCATATCTGCATAATATGGTTAATAGTATGAGTTAGATTCATAATAATAAGAGTAATAAGTATAGTAATTGTCGTTCTGTCGATCACATAAGCATAATATGGCTAATAATATGAGTTAGATTGATAATAATAAGAGCAATAAGTATAGTAATTGTAGTTCTATCAATCATATCTGCATAATATGGTTAATAATATGAGTTTGATTCATAATAATAAGAGTAATAAGTATAGTAATTGTCGTTCTGTCGATCACATAAGCATAATATGGCTAATAATATGAGCTAGATTGATAATAATAAGAGTAATGAGTATAGTAATCGTCGTTCTGTCGATCATATAAGCATAATATGGCTAATAATATGAGTTAGATTTGATAATAATAAGAGTAATGAGTATAGTAGATGTCGTTCTATCGATCGTTTAAGCATAATATGGCTAATAATATGAGAGAGATTGATAATAATAAGACTAATAAGTATAGTAATTGTCGTTCTATCGATCATATAATTATAATATGGCTAATAATATGGGTTAGATTAATAATTATAAGAGTAATAAGTATAGTAATTGTCGTTCTATCGATCATATAAGCATTGTATGGCTAATAATATGAGTTAGATTGATAATAATAAGAGTAATAAGTATAGTAATTGTCGTTCTATCGATCATATCTGCATAATATGGTTAATAATATGAGTTAGATTGATAATAATAAGAGCAATAAGTATAGTAATTGTAGTTCTATCAATCATATCTGCATAATATGGTTAATAATATGAGTTAGATTCATAATAATAAGAGTAATAAGTATAGTAATTGTCGTTCTACCGATCGTATAAGCACAATATGGCTAATAATATGAGTTAGATTGATAATAATAAGAGTAAAAAGTAGAGTAATTGTCGTTCTATCGACCATATAAGCATAATATGGCTAATAATATGGGTTAGATTGATAATAATAAGAGTAATAAGTAGGGTAATTGTCGTTCTATCGATCATATCAGCATAATATGGTTAATAATATGAGTTAGATTGATAATAGTGAGTGTAATAAGTATAGTAATTGTGGTTCTGTCGATCATATAAGCATAATATGGCGAATAATATGAGTTAGATTGATAATAATAAGAGTAATAAGTATAGTAATTGTCGTTCTTTCGATCTTATAAGCATAATATGGCTAATAATATGAGCTAGATTGATAATAATAAGAGTAATAAGTATAGTAATGGTCGTTCTATCGATCATACAAGCATTATATGGCTAATAATATGAGTTAGATTGATAATAATAAGAGTAATAAGTATAGTAATTGTCGTTCTATCGATCATATCTGCATAATATGGTTAATAATATGAGTTAGATTGATAATAGTGAGTGTAATAAGTATAGCAATTGTCGTTCCGTCGATCATGTAAGCATAATATGGCTAATAATATGAGTTAGATTGATGATAATAAGAGCAATAAGTATAGTAGATGTAGTTCTATCAATCATATCTGCATAATATGGTTAATAATATGAGTTAGATTCATAATAATAAGAGTAATAAGTATAGTAATTGTCGTTCTGTCGATCACATAAGCATAATATGGCTAATAATATGAGTTAGATTGATAATAATAAGAGTAATAAGTATAGTAATGGTCGTTCTATCGATCATACAAGCATTATATGGCTAATAATAAGAGTTAGATTGATAATAATAAGAGTAATAAGTATAGTAATTGTCGTTCTATCGATCATATCTGCATAATATGGTTAATAATATGAGTTAGATTGATAATAGTGAGTGTAATAAGTATAGTAATCGTCGTTCTGTCGATCACATAAGCATAATATGGCTAATAATATGAGTTAGATTGATAATAATAAGAGTAAGAAGTAGAGTAATTGTCGTTCTATCGATCATATAAGCATAATATGGCTAATAATATGAGTTAGATTGATAAAAATAAGAGTAATAAGTAGGGTAATTGTCGTTCTATCGATTATATCTGCATAATATGGTTAATAATATGAGTTAGATTGATAACAGTGAGTGTAATAAGTATAGTAATTGTCGTTCTGTCGATCATATAAGCATAATATTGCTAATAATATGAGTTAGATTGATAATAATAAGAGTAAAAAGTAGAGTAATTGTCGTACTATCGATCATATAAACATAATATGGCTAATAATATGAGCTAGATTGATAATAATAAGAGTAATGAGTATAGTAATTGTCGTTCTGTCGATCATATAAGCATAATATGGCTAATAATATGAGTTAGATTGATAATAATAAGAGTAATGAGTATAGTGAATGTCGTTCTATCGATCATTTAAGCATAATATGGCTAATAATATGCGAGAGATTGATAATAATAAGACTAATAAGTATAGTAATTGTCGTTCTATCGATCATATAATCATAATATGGCTAATAATATGGGTTAGATTGATAATTATAAGAGTAATAAGTATAGTAATTGTCGTTCTATCGATCATATAAGCATTATATGGCTAATAATATGAGTTAGATTGATGATAATAAGAGTAATAAGAATAGTAATTGTCGTTCTATCGATCATATCTGCATAATATGGTTAATAATATGAGTTAGATTGATAATAGTGAGTGTAATAAGTATAGTAATCGTCGTTCTGTCGATCATATAAGCATAATATGGCTAATAATATGAGTTAGATTGATAATAATAAGAGCAATAAGTATAGTAATTGTAGTTCTATCAATCATATCTGCATAATATGGTTAATAATATGAGTTAGATTCATAATAATAAGAGTAATAAGTATAGTAATTGTCGTTCTATCGATCATATCTGCATAATATGGTTAATAATATGAGTTAGATTGATAATAGGGAGTGTAATAAGTATAGTAATTGTCGTTCTGTGGATCATATAAGCATAATATGGCTAATAATATGAGTTAGATTGATAATAATAAGAGTAATAGGTATAGTAATGGTCGTTCTATCGATCATACAAGCATTATATGGCTAATAATATGAGTTAGATTGATAATAATAAGAGTAATAAGTATAGTAATTGTCGTTCTATCGATCATATCTGCATAATATGGTTAGTAATATGAGTTAGATTGATAATAGTGAGTGTAATAAGTATAGTAATCGTCGTTCTGTCGATCATATAAGCATAATATGGCTAATAATATGAGTTAGATTGATAATAATAAGAGCAATAAGTATAGTAATTGTAGTTATATCAATCATATCTGCATAATATGGTTAATAATATGAGTTAGATTCATAATAATAAGAGTAATAAGTATAGTAATTGTCGTTCTGTCGATCACATAAGCATAATATGGCTAATAATATGAGTTAGATTGATAATAATAAGAGCAATAAGTATAGTAATTGTAGTTCTATCAATCATATCTGCATAATTTGGTTAATAATATGAGTTAGATTCATAATAATAAGAGTAATAAGTATAGTAATTGTCGTTCTGTCGATCACATAAGCATAATATGGCTAATAATATGAGCTAGATTGATAATAATAAGAGTAATGAGTATAGTAATTGTCGTTCTATCGATCATATAAGCATAATATGGCTAATAATATGAGTTAGATTTGATAATAGTAAGAGTAATGAGTATAGTAAATGTCGTTCTATCGATCATTTAAGCATAATATGGCTAATAATATGAGAGAGATTGATAATAATAAGACTAATAAGTATAGTAATTGTCGTTCTATCGATCATATAATTATAATATGGCTAATAATATGGGTTAGATTGATAATTATAAGAGTAATAAGTATAGTAATTGTCGTTCTATCGATCATATCTGCATAATATGGTTAATAATATGAGTTAGATTGATAATAGTGAGTGTAATAAGTATAGTAATTGTCGTTCCGTCGATCATATAAGCATAATATGGCTAGTAATATGAGTTAGATTGATAATAATAAGAATAATAAGTATAGTAATTATCGTTCTACCGATCGTATAAGCATAATATGGCTAATAATATGAGTTAGATTGATAATAATAAGAGTAAAAAGTAGAGTAATTGTCGTTCTATCGATCATATAAGCATAATATGGCTAATAAAATGAGTTAGATTGATAATAGTAAGAGTAATAAGTATAGTAATTGTCGTTCTATCGATCATATCTGCATAATATGGTTAATAATATGAGTTAGATTGATAATAGTGAGTGTAATAAGTATAGTAATTGTCGTTCTATCGATCATATCTGCATAATATGGTTAATAATATGAGTTAGATTGATAATAGGGAGTGTAATAAGTATAGTAATCGTCGTTCTGTCGTTCATATAAGCATAATATGGCTAATAGTATGAGTTAGAATGATAATAATAAGAGCAATAAGTATAGTAATTGTAGTTCTATGAATCATATCTGCATAATATGGTTAATAATATGAGTTAGATTCATAATAATAAGAGTAATAAGTATAGTAATTGTCGTTCTGTCGATCACATAAGCATAAGATGGCTAATAATATGAGTTACATTGATAACAATAAGAGTAAGAAGTATAGTAATTGTCGTTCTATCGATCAAAGAAGCATAATATGGCTAATAATATGATATAGATTGATAATAATAAGAATAATGAGTATAGTAATTGTCGTTCTATCGATCATATCTGCATAATATGGTTAATAATATGAGTTAGATTGATAATAGTGAGTGTAATAAGTATAGTAATCGTCGTTCTGTCGATCATATAAGCATAATATGGCTAACAATATGAGTTAGATTGATAATAATAAGAGCAATAAGTATAGTAATTGTAGTTCTTTGAATCATATCTGCATAATATGGTTAATAATATGAGTTAGATTCATAATAGTGAGTGTAATAAGTATAGTAATCGTCGTTCTGTCGATCATATAAGCATAATATGGCTAATAATATGAGTTAGATTGATAATAATAAGAGTAATAAGTATAGTAATGGTCGTTCTATCGATCATACAAGCATTATATGGCTAATAATATGAGTTAGATGGTAATAATAAGAGTAATAAGTATAGTAATTGTCGTTCTATCGATCATATCTGCATAATATGGTTAATAATATGAGTTAGATTGATAATAGTGAGTGTAATAAGTATAGTAATCGTCGTTCTGTCGATCATATAAGCATAATATGGCTAATAATATGAGTTAGATTGATAATAATAAGAGCAATAAGTATAGTAATTGTAGTTCTATGAATCATATCTGCATAATATGGTTAATAATATGAGTTAGATTGATATTAGTGAGTGTAATAATTATAGCAATTGTCGTTCCGTCGATCATATAAGCATAATATGGCTAATAATATGAGTTAGATTGATAATAATAAGAGCAATAAGTATAGTAATTGTAGTTATATCAATCATATCTGCATAATATGGTTAATAATATGAGTTAGATTCATAATAATAAGAGTAATAAGTATAGTAATTGTCGTTCTGTCGATCACATAAGCATAATATGGCTAATAATATGAGTTAGATTGATAATAATAAGAGCAATAAGTATAGTAATTGTAGTTCTATCAATCATATCTGCATAATTTGGTTAATAATATGAGTTAGATTCATAATAATAAGAGTAATAAGTATAGTAATTGTCGTTCTGTCGATCACATAAGCATAATATGGCTAATAATATGAGCTAGATTGATAATAATAAGAGTAATGAGTATAGTAATTGTCGTTCTATCGATCATATAAGCATAATATGGCTAATAATATGAGTTAGATTTGATAATAGTAAGAGTAATGAGTATAGTAAATGTCGTTCTATCGATCATTTAAGCATAATATGGCTAATAATATGAGAGAGATTGATAATAATAAGACTAATAAGTATAGTAATTGTCGTTCTATCGATCATATAATTATAATATGGCTAATAATATGGGTTAGATTGATAATTATAAGAGTAATAAGTATAGTAATTGTCGTTCTATCGATCATATCTGCATAATATGGTTAATAATATGAGTTAGATTGATAATAGTGAGTGTAATAAGTATAGTAATTGTCGTTCCGTCGATCATATAAGCATAATATGGCTAGTAATATGAGTTAGATTGATAATAATAAGAATAATAAGTATAGTAATTATCGTTCTACCGATCGTATAAGCATAATATGGCTAATAATATGAGTTAGATTGATAATAATAATAGTAATAAGTATAGTAATGGTCGTTCTATCGATCATACAAGCATTATATGGCTAATAATATGAGTTAGATTGATAATAATAAGAGTAATAAGTATAGTAATTGTCGTTCTATCGATCATATCTGCATAATATGGTTAATAATATGAGTTAGATTGATAATAGTGAGTGTAATAAGTATAGCAATCGTCGTTCCGTCGATCATATAAGCATAATATGGCTAATAATATGAGTTAGATTGATAATAATAAGAGCAATAAGTATAGTAGATGTAGTTCTATCAATCATATCTGCATAATATGGTTAATAATATGAGTTAGATTCATAATAATAAGAGTAATAAGTATAGTAATTGTCGTTCTGTCGATCACATAAGCATAATATGGCTAATAATATGAGTTAGATTGATAATAATAAGAGTAATAAGTATAGTAATGGTCGTTCTATCGATCATACAAGCATTATATGGCTAATAATATGAGTTAGATTGATAATAATAAGAGTAATAAGTATAGTAATTGTCGTTCTATCGAGCATATAAGCATAAAATGGCTAATAATATGAGCTAGATTGATAATAATAAGAGTAATGAGTATAGTAATTGTCGCTCTATCGATCATATAAGCATAATATGGCTAATAATATGAGTTAGATTTGATAATAATAAGACTAATAAGTATAGTAATTGTCGTTCTATCGATCATATAATCATAATATGGCTAATAATATGGGTTAGATTAATAATTATATGAGTAATAAGTATAGTAATTGTCGTTCTATCGATCATATAAGCATTATATGGCTAATAATATGAGTTAGATTGATAATAATAAGAGTAATAAGTATAGTAATTGTCGTTCTATCGATCATATCTGCATAATATGGTTAATAATATGAGTTAGATTGATAATAGTGAGTGTAATAAGTGTAGTAATCGTCGTTCTGTCGATCATATAAGCATAATATGGCTAATAATATGAGTTAGATTGATAATAATAAGAGTAATAAGTGTAGTAATTGTCGTTCTATCGATCATATCTGCATAATATGGTTAATAATATGAGTTAGATTGATAATAGTGAGTGTAATAAGTATAGTAATCGTCGTTCTGTCGTTCATATAAGCATAATATGGCTAATAATATGAGTTAGAATGATAATAATAAGAGCAATAAGTATAGTAATTGTAGTTCTATGAATCATATCTGCATAATATGGTTAATAATATGAGTTAGATTCATAATAATAAGAGTAATAAGTATAGTAATTGTCGTTCTGTCGATCACATAAGCATAATATGGCTAATAATATGAGTTACATTGATAACAATAAGAGTAAGAAGTATAGTAATTGTCGTTCTATCGATCATATAAGCATAATATGGCTAATAATATGATCTAGATTGATAATAATAAGAGTAATGAGTATAGTAATTGTCGTTCTATCGATCATATCTGCATAATATGGTTAATAATATGAGTTAGATTGATAATAGTGAGTGTAATAAGTATAGTAATCGTCGTTCTGTCGATCATATAAGCATAATATGGCTAATAATATGAGTTAGATTGATAATAATAAGAGCAATAAGTATAGTAATTGTAGTTCTATGAATCATATCTGTATAATATGGTTAATAATATGAGTTAGATTGATATTAGTGAGTGTAATAAGTATAGTAATTGTCGTTCCGTCCATCATATAAGCATAATATGGCTAATAATATGAGTTAGATTGATAATAATAAGAGCAATAAGTATAGTAATTGTAGTTCTATCAATCATATCTGCATAATATGGTTAATAATATGAGTTAGATTCATAATAATAAGAGTAATAAGTATAGTAATTGTCGTTCTGTCGATCACATAAGCATAATATGGCTAATAATATGAGTTAGATTGATAATAATAAGAGCAATAAGTATAGTAATTGTAGTTCTATCAATCATATCTGCATAATATGGTTAATAATATGAGTTAGATTCATAATAATAAGAGTAATAAGTATAGTAATTGTCGTTCTGTCGATCACATAAGCATAATATGGCTAATAATATGAGCTAGATTGATAATAATAAGAGTAATGAGTATAGTAATCGTCGTTCTGTCGATCATATAAGCATAATATGCCTAATAATATGAGTTAGATTGATAATAATAAGAGCAATAAGTATAGTAATTGTAGTTCTATCAATCATATCTGCATAATATGGTTAATAATATGAGTTAGATTCATAATAATAAGAGTAATAAGTATAGTAATCGCCGTTCTGTCGATCACATAAGCATAATATGGCTAATAATATGAGTTAGATTGATAATAATAAGAGTAATAAGTATAGTAATGGTCGTTCTATCGATCATACAAGCATTATATGGCTAATAATATGAGTTAGATGGTAATAATAAGAGTAATAAGTATAGTAATTGTCGTTCTATCGATCATATCAGCATAATATGGTTAATAATATGAGTTAGATTGATAATAGTGAGTGTAATAAGTATAGTAATCGTCGTTCTGTCGATCATATAAGCATAATATGGCTAATAATATGAGTTAGATTGATAATAATAAGAGCAATAAGTATAGTAATTGTAGTTCTATGAATCATATCTGCATAATATGGTTAATAATATGAGTTAGATTGATATTAGTGAGTGTAATAATTATAGCAATTGTCGTTCCGTCGATCATATAAGCATAATATGGCTAATAATATGAGTTAGATTGATAATAATAAGAGCAATAAGTATAGTAATTGTAGTTCTATCAATCATATCTGCATAATATGGTTAATAGTATGAGTTAGATTCATAATAATAAGAGTAATAAGTATAGTAATTGTCGTTCTGTCGATCACATAAGCATAATATGGCTAATAATATGAGTTAGATTGATAATAATAAGAGCAATAAGTATAGTAATTGTAGTTCTATCAATCATATCTGCATAATATGGTTAATAATATGAGTTTGATTCATAATAATAAGAGTAATAAGTATAGTAATTGTCGTTCTGTCGATCACATAAGCATAATATGGCTAATAATATGAGCTAGATTGATAATAATAAGAGTAATGAGTATAGTAATCGTCGTTCTGTCGATCATATAAGCATAATATGGCTAATAATATGAGTTAGATTTGATAATAATAAGAGTAATGAGTATAGTAGATGTCGTTCTATCGATCATTTAAGCATAATATGGCTAATAATATGAGAGAGATTGATAATAATAAGACTAATAAGTATAGTAATTGTCGTTCTATCGATCATATAATTATAATATGGCTAATAATATGGGTTAGATTAATAATTATAAGAGTAATAAGTATAGTAATTGTCGTTCTATCGATCATATAAGCATTGTATGGCTAATAATATGAGTTAGATTGATAATAATAAGAGTAATAAGTATAGTAATTGTCGTTCTATCGATCATATCTGCATAATATGGTTAATAATATGAGTTAGATTGATAATAATAAGAGCAATAAGTATAGTAATTGTAGTTCTATCAATCATATCTGCATAATATGGTTAATAATATGAGTTAGATTCATAATAATAAGAGTAATAAGTATAGTAATTGTCGTTCTACCGATCGTATAAGCACAATATGGCTAATAATATGAGTTAGATTGATAATAATAAGAGTAAAAAGTAGAGTAATTGTCGTTCTATCGACCATATAAGCATAATATGGCTAATAATATGGGTTAGATTGATAATAATAAGAGTAATAAGTAGGGTAATTGTCGTTCTATCGATCATATCAGCATAATATGGTTAATAATATGAGTTAGATTGATAATAGTGAGTGTAATAAGTATAGTAATTGTGGTTCTGTCGATCATATAAGCATAATATGGCGAATAATATGAGTTAGATTGATAATAATAAGAGTAATAAGTATAGTAATTGTCGTTCTTTCGATCTTATAAGCATAATATGGCTAATAATATGAGCTAGATTGATAATAATAAGAGTAATAAGTATAGTAATGGTCGTTCTATCGATCATACAAGCATTATATGGCTAATAATATGAGTTAGATTGATAATAATAAGAGTAATAAGTATAGTAATTGTCGTTCTATCGATCATATCTGCATAATATGGTTAATAATATGAGTTAGATTGATAATAGTGAGTGTAATAAGTATAGCAATTGTCGTTCCGTCGATCATGTAAGCATAATATGGCTAATAATATGAGTTAGATTGATAATAATAAGAGCAATAAGTATAGTAGATGTAGTTCTATCAATCATATCTGCATAATATGGTTAATAATATGAGTTAGATTCATAATAATAAGAGTAATAAGTATAGTAATTGTCGTTCTGTCGATCACATAAGCATAATATGGCTAATAATATGAGTTAGATTGATAATAATAAGAGTAATAAGTATAGTAATGGTCGTTCTATCGATCATACAAGCATTATATGGCTAATAATAAGAGTTAGATTGATAATAATAAGAGTAATAAGTATAGTAATTGTCGTTCTATCGATCATATCTGCATAATATGGTTAATAATATGAGTTAGATTGATAATAGTGAGTGTAATAAGTATAGTAATCGTCGTTCTGTCGATCACATAAGCATAATATGGCTAATAATATGAGTTAGATTGATAATAATAAGAGTAAGAAGTAGAGTAATTGTCGTTCTATCGATCATATAAGCATAATATGGCTAATAATATGAGTTAGATTGATAAAAATAAGAGTAATAAGTAGGGTAATTGTCGTTCTATCGATTATATCTGCATAATATGGTTAATAATATGAGTTAGATTGATAACAGTGAGTGTAATAAGTATAGTAATTGTCGTTCTGTCGATCATATAAGCATAATATTGCTAATAATATGAGTTAGATTGATAATAATAAGAGTAAAAAGTAGAGTAATTGTCGTACTATCGATCATATAAACATAATATGGCTAATAATATGAGCTAGATTGATAATAATAAGAGTAATGAGTATAGTAATTGTCGTTCTGTCGATCATATAAGCATAATATGGCTAATAATATGAGTTAGATTGATAATAATAAGAGCAATAAGTATAGTAATTATCGTTCTACCGATCATATAAGCATAATATGGCTAATAATATGAGTTAGATTGATAATAATAAGAGTAAAAAGTAGAGTTAATGTCGTTCTATCGATCATATAAGCATAATATGGCTAATAATATGAGTTAGATTGATAATAGTGAGTGTAATAAGTATAGTAATTGTGATTCTGTCGATCATATAAGCATAATATGGCTAATAATATGGGTTAGATTGATAATAATGAGAGTAATAAGTAGGGTAATTGTCGTTCTATCGATCATATCAGCATAATATGGTTAATAATATGAGTTAGATTGATAATAGTGAGTGTAATAAGTATAGTAATTGTGGTTCTGTCGATCATATAAGCATAATATGGCGAATAATATGAGTTAGATTGATAATAATAAGAGTAATAAGTATAGTAATTGTCGTTCTTTCGATCTTATAAGCATAATATGGCTAATAATATGAGCTAGATTGATAATAATAAGAGTAATGAGTATAGTAATTGTCGTTCTATCGATCATATGAGCATAATATGGCTAATAGTATGAGTTAGATTTGATAATAATAAGAGTAATGAGTATAGTGAATGTCGTTCTATCGATCATTTAAGCATAATATGGCTAATAATATGCGAGAGATTGATAATAATAAGACTAATAAGTATAGTAATTGTCGTTCTATCGATCATATAATCATAATATGGCTAATAATATGGGTTAGATTGATAATTATAAGAGTAATAAGTATAGTAATTGTCGTTCTATCGATCATATAAGCATTATATGGCTAATAATATGAGTTAGATTGATGATAATAAGAGTAATAAGAATAGTAATTGTCGTTCTATCGATCATATCTGCATAATATGGTTAATAATATGAGTTAGATTGATAATAGTGAGTGTAATAAGTATAGTAATCGTCGTTCTGTCGATCACATAAGCATAATATGGCTAATAATATGAGTTAGATTGATAATAATAAGAGTAAGAAGTAGAGTAATTGTCGTTCTATCGATCATATAAGCATAATATGGCTAATAATATGAGTTAGATTGATAAAAATAAGAGTAATAAGTAGGGTAATTGTCGTTCTATCGATTATATCTGCATAATATGGTTAATAATATGAGTTAGATTGATAACAGTGAGTGTAATAAGTATAGTAATTGTCGTTCTGTCGATCATATAAGCATAATATTGCTAATAATATGAGTTAGATTGATAATAATAAGAGTAAAAAGTAGAGTAATTGTCGTACTATCGATCATATAAACATAATATGGCTAATAATATGAGCTAGATTGATAATAATAAGAGTAATGAGTATAGTAATTGTCGTTCTGTCGATCATATAAGCATAATATGGCTAATAATATGAGTTAGATTGATAATAATAAGAGCAATAAGTATAGTAATTATCGTTCTACCGATCATATAAGCATAATATGGCTAATAATATGAGTTAGATTGATAATAATAAGAGTAAAAAGTAGAGTTAATGTCGTTCTATCGATCATATAAGCATAATATGGCTAATAATATGAGTTAGATTGATAATAGTGAGTGTAATAAGTATAGTAATTGTGATTCTGTCGATCATATAAGCATAATATGGCTAATAATATGGGTTAGATTGATAATAATGAGAGTAATAAGTAGGGTAATTGTCGTTCTATCGATCATATCAGCATAATATGGTTAATAATATGAGTTAGATTGATAATAGTGAGTGTAATAAGTATAGTAATTGTGGTTCTGTCGATCATATAAGCATAATATGGCGAATAATATGAGTTAGATTGATAATAATAAGAGTAATAAGTATAGTAATTGTCGTTCTTTCGATCTTATAAGCATAATATGGCTAATAATATGAGCTAGATTGATAATAATAAGAGTAATGAGTATAGTAATTGTCGTTCTATCGATCATATGAGCATAATATGGCTAATAGTATGAGTTAGATTTGATAATAATAAGAGTAATGAGTATAGTGAATGTCGTTCTATCGATCATTTAAGCATAATATGGCTAATAATATGCGAGAGATTGATAATAATAAGACTAATAAGTATAGTAATTGTCGTTCTATCGATCATATAATCATAATATGGCTAATAATATGGGTTAGATTGATAATTATAAGAGTAATAAGTATAGTAATTGTCGTTCTATCGATCATATAAGCATTATATGGCTAATAATATGAGTTAGATTGATGATAATAAGAGTAATAAGAATAGTAATTGTCGTTCTATCGATCATATCTGCATAATATGGTTAATAATATGAGTTAGATTGATAATAGTGAGTGTAATAAGTATAGTAATCGTCGTTCTGTCGATCATATAAGCATAATATGGCTAATAATATGAGTTAGATTGATAATAATAAGAGCAATAAGTATAGTAATTGTAGTTCTATCAATCATATCTGCATAATATGGTTAATAATATGAGTTAGATTCATAATAATAAGAGTAATAAGTATAGTAATTGTCGTTCTATCGATCATATCTGCATAATATGGTTAATAATATGAGTTAGATTGATAATAGGGAGTGTAATAAGTATAGTAATTGTCGTTCTGTGGATCATATAAGCATAATATGGCTAATAATATGAGTTAGATTGATAATAATAAGAGTAATAGGTATAGTAATGGTCGTTCTATCGATCATACAAGCATTATATGGCTAATAATATGAGTTAGATTGATAATAATAAGAGTAATAAGTATAGTAATTGTCGTTCTATCGATCATATCTGCATAATATGGTTAGTAATATGAGTTAGATTGATAATAGTGAGTGTAATAAGTATAGTAATCGTCGTTCTGTCGATCATATAAGCATAATATGGCTAATAATATGAGTTAGATTGATAATAATAAGAGCAATAAGTATAGTAATTGTAGTTATATCAATCATATCTGCATAATATGGTTAATAATATGAGTTAGATTCATAATAATAAGAGTAATAAGTATAGTAATTGTCGTTCTGTCGATCACATAAGCATAATATGGCTAATAATATGAGTTAGATTGATAATAATAAGAGCAATAAGTATAGTAATTGTAGTTCTATCAATCATATCTGCATAATTTGGTTAATAATATGAGTTAGATTCATAATAATAAGAGTAATAAGTATAGTAATTGTCGTTCTGTCGATCACATAAGCATAATATGGCTAATAATATGAGCTAGATTGATAATAATAAGAGTAATGAGTATAGTAATTGTCGTTCTATCGATCATATAAGCATAATATGGCTAATAATATGAGTTAGATTTGATAATAGTAAGAGTAATGAGTATAGTAAATGTCGTTCTATCGATCATTTAAGCATAATATGGCTAATAATATGAGAGAGATTGATAATAATAAGACTAATAAGTATAGTAATTGTCGTTCTATCGATCATATAATTATAATATGGCTAATAATATGGGTTAGATTGATAATTATAAGAGTAATAAGTATAGTAATTGTCGTTCTATCGATCATATCTGCATAATATGGTTAATAATATGAGTTAGATTGATAATAGTGAGTGTAATAAGTATAGTAATTGTCGTTCCGTCGATCATATAAGCATAATATGGCTAGTAATATGAGTTAGATTGATAATAATAAGAATAATAAGTATAGTAATTATCGTTCTACCGATCGTATAAGCATAATATGGCTAATAATATGAGTTAGATTGATAATAATAAGAGTAAAAAGTAGAGTAATTGTCGTTCTATCGATCATATAAGCATAATATGGCTAATAAAATGAGTTAGATTGATAATAGTAAGAGTAATAAGTATAGTAATTGTCGTTCTATCGATCATATCTGCATAATATGGTTAATAATATGAGTTAGATTGATAATAGTGAGTGTAATAAGTATAGTAATTGTCGTTCTATCGATCATATCTGCATAATATGGTTAATAATATGAGTTAGATTGATAATAGGGAGTGTAATAAGTATAGTAATCGTCGTTCTGTCGTTCATATAAGCATAATATGGCTAATAGTATGAGTTAGAATGATAATAATAAGAGCAATAAGTATAGTAATTGTAGTTCTATGAATCATATCTGCATAATATGGTTAATAATATGAGTTAGATTCATAATAATAAGAGTAATAAGTATAGTAATTGTCGTTCTGTCGATCACATAAGCATAAGATGGCTAATAATATGAGTTACATTGATAACAATAAGAGTAAGAAGTATAGTAATTGTCGTTCTATCGATCAAAGAAGCATAATATGGCTAATAATATGATCTAGATTGATAATAATAAGAGTAATGAGTATAGTAATTGTCGTTCTATCGATCATATCTGCATAATATGGTTAATAATATGAGTTAGATTGATAATAGTGAGTGTAATAAGTATAGTAATCGTCGTTCTGTCGATCATATAAGCATAATATGGCTAACAATATGAGTTAGATTGATAATAATAAGAGCAATAAGTATAGTAATTGTAGTTCTTTGAATCATATCTGCATAATATGGTTAATAATATGAGTTAGATTCATAATAGTGAGTGTAATAAGTATAGTAATCGTCGTTCTGTCGATCATATAAGCATAATATGGCTAATAATATGAGTTAGATTGATAATAATAAGAGTAATAAGTATAGTAATGGTCGTTCTATCGATCATACAAGCATTATATGGCTAATAATATGAGTTAGATGGTAATAATAAGAGTAATAAGTATAGTAATTGTCGTTCTATCGATCATATCTGCATAATATGGTTAATAATATGAGTTAGATTGATAATAGTGAGTGTAATAAGTATAGTAATCGTCGTTCTGTCGATCATATAAGCATAATATGGCTAATAATATGAGTTAGATTGATAATAATAAGAGCAATAAGTATAGTAATTGTAGTTCTATGAATCATATCTGCATAATATGGTTAATAATATGAGTTAGATTGATATTAGTGAGTGTAATAATTATAGCAATTGTCGTTCCGTCGATCATATAAGCATAATATGGCTAATAATATGAGTTAGATTGATAATAATAAGAGCAATAAGTATAGTAATTGTAGTTATATCAATCATATCTGCATAATATGGTTAATAATATGAGTTAGATTCATAATAATAAGAGTAATAAGTATAGTAATTGTCGTTCTGTCGATCACATAAGCATAATATGGCTAATAATATGAGTTAGATTGATAATAATAAGAGCAATAAGTATAGTAATTGTAGTTCTATCAATCATATCTGCATAATTTGGTTAATAATATGAGTTAGATTCATAATAATAAGAGTAATAAGTATAGTAATTGTCGTTCTGTCGATCACATAAGCATAATATGGCTAATAATATGAGCTAGATTGATAATAATAAGAGTAATGAGTATAGTAATTGTCGTTCTATCGATCATATAAGCATAATATGGCTAATAATATGAGTTAGATTTGATAATAGTAAGAGTAATGAGTATAGTAAATGTCGTTCTATCGATCATTTAAGCATAATATGGCTAATAATATGAGAGAGATTGATAATAATAAGACTAATAAGTATAGTAATTGTCGTTCTATCGATCATATAATTATAATATGGCTAATAATATGGGTTAGATTGATAATTATAAGAGTAATAAGTATAGTAATTGTCGTTCTATCGATCATATCTGCATAATATGGTTAATAATATGAGTTAGATTGATAATAGTGAGTGTAATAAGTATAGTAATTGTCGTTCCGTCGATCATATAAGCATAATATGGCTAGTAATATGAGTTAGATTGATAATAATAAGAATAATAAGTATAGTAATTATCGTTCTACCGATCGTATAAGCATAATATGGCTAATAATATGAGTTAGATTGATAATAATAAGAGCAATAAGTATAGTAGATGTAGTTCTATCAATCATATCTGCATAATATGGTTAATAATATGAGTTAGATTCATAATAATAAGAGTAATAAGTATAGTAATTGTCGTTCTGTCGATCACATAAGCATTATATGGCTAATAATATGAGTTAGATTGATAATAATAAGAGTAATAAGTATAGTAATTGTCGTTCTATCGATCATATCTGCATAATATGGTTAATAATATGAGTTAGATTGATAATAGTGAGTGTAATAAGTGTAGTAATCGTCGTTCTGTCGATCATATAAGCATAATATGGCTAATAATATGAGTTAGATTGATAATAATAAGAGTAATAAGTGTAGTAATTGTCGTTCTATCGATCATATCTGCATAATATGGTTAATAATATGAGTTAGATTGATAATAGTGAGTGTAATAAGTATAGTAATCGTCGTTCTGTCGTTCATATAAGCATAATATGGCTAATAATATGAGTTAGAATGATAATAATAAGAGCAATAAGTATAGTAATTGTAGTTCTATGAATCATATCTGCATAATATGGTTAATAATATGAGTTAGATTCATAATAATAAGAGTAATAAGTATAGTAATTGTCGTTCTGTCGATCACATAAGCATAATATGGCTAATAATATGAGTTACATTGATAACAATAAGAGTAAGAAGTATAGTAATTGTCGTTCTATCGATCATATAAGCATAATATGGCTAATAATATGATCTAGATTGATAATAGTAAGAGTAATGAGTATAGTAATTGTCGTTCTATCGATCATATCTGCATAATATGGTTAATAATATGAGTTAGATTGATAATAGTGAGTGTAATAAGTATAGTAATCGTCGTTCTGTCGATCATATAAGCATAATATGGCTAATAATATGAGTTAGATTGATAATAATAAGAGCAATAAGTATAGTAATTGTAGTTCTATGAATCATATCTGTATAATATGGTTAATAATATGAGTTAGATTGATATTAGTGAGTGTAATAAGTATAGTAATTGTCGTTCCGTCCATCATATAAGCATAATATGGCTAATAATATGAGTTAGATTGATAATAATAAGAGCAATAAGTATAGTAATTGTAGTTCTATCAATCATATCTGCATAATATGGTTAATAATATGAGTTAGATTCATAATAATAAGAGTAATAAGTATAGTAATTGTCGTTCTGTCGATCACATAAGCATAATATGGCTAATAATATGAGTTAGATTGATAATAATAAGAGCAATAAGTATAGTAATTGTAGTTCTATCAATCATATCTGCATAATATGGTTAATAATATGAGTTAGATTCATAATAATAAGAGTAATAAGTATAGTAATTGTCGTTCTGTCGATCACATAAGCATAATATGGCTAATAATATGAGCTAGATTGATAATAATAAGAGTAATGAGTATAGTAATCGTCGTTCTGTCGATCATATAAGCATAATATGCCTAATAATATGAGTTAGATTGATAATAATAAGAGCAATAAGTATAGTAATTGTAGTTCTATCAATCATATCTGCATAATATGGTTAATAATATGAGTTAGATTCATAATAATAAGAGTAATAAGTATAGTAATCGCCGTTCTGTCGATCACATAAGCATAATATGGCTAATAATATGAGTTAGATTGATAATAATAAGAGTAATAAGTATAGTAATGGTCGTTCTATCGATCATACAAGCATTATATGGCTAATAATATGAGTTAGATGGTAATAATAAGAGTAATAAGTATAGTAATTGTCGTTCTATCGATCATATCAGCATAATATGGTTAATAATATGAGTTAGATTGATAATAGTGAGTGTAATAAGTATAGTAATCGTCGTTCTGTCGATCATATAAGCATAATATGGCTAATAATATGAGTTAGATTGATAATAATAAGAGCAATAAGTATAGTAATTGTAGTTCTATGAATCATATCTGCATAATATGGTTAATAATATGAGTTAGATTGATATTAGTGAGTGTAATAATTATAGCAATTGTCGTTCCGTCGATCATATAAGCATAATATGGCTAATAATATGAGTTAGATTGATAATAATAAGAGCAATAAGTATAGTAATTGTAGTTCTATCAATCATATCTGCATAATATGGTTAATAGTATGAGTTAGATTCATAATAATAAGAGTAATAAGTATAGTAATTGTCGTTCTGTCGATCACATAAGCATAATATGGCTAATAATATGAGTTAGATTGATAATAATAAGAGCAATAAGTATAGTAATTGTAGTTCTATCAATCATATCTGCATAATATGGTTAATAATATGAGTTTGATTCATAATAATAAGAGTAATAAGTATAGTAATTGTCGTTCTGTCGATCACATAAGCATAATATGGCTAATAATATGAGCTAGATTGATAATAATAAGAGTAATGAGTATAGTAATCGTCGTTCTGTCGATCATATAAGCATAATATGGCTAATAATATGAGTTAGATTTGATAATAATAAGAGTAATGAGTATAGTAGATGTCGTTCTATCGATCATTTAAGCATAATATGGCTAATAATATGAGAGAGATTGATAATAATAAGACTAATAAGTATAGTAATTGTCGTTCTATCGATCATATAATTATAATATGGCTAATAATATGGGTTAGATTAATAATTATAAGAGTAATAAGTATAGTAATTGTCGTTCTATCGATCATATAAGCATTGTATGGCTAATAATATGAGTTAGATTGATAATAATAAGAGTAATAAGTATAGTAATTGTCGTTCTATCGATCATATCTGCATAATATGGTTAATAATATGAGTTAGATTGATAATAATAAGAGCAATAAGTATAGTAATTGTAGTTCTATCAATCATATCTGCATAATATGGTTAATAATATGAGTTAGATTCATAATAATAAGAGTAATAAGTATAGTAATTGTCGTTCTACCGATCGTATAAGCACAATATGGCTAATAATATGAGTTAGATTGATAATAATAAGAGTAAAAAGTAGAGTAATTGTCGTTCTATCGACCATATAAGCATAATATGGCTAATAATATGGGTTAGATTGATAATAATAAGAGTAATAAGTAGGGTAATTGTCGTTCTATCGATCATATCAGCATAATATGGTTAATAATATGAGTTAGATTGATAATAGTGAGTGTAATAAGTATAGTAATTGTGGTTCTGTCGATCATATAAGCATAATATGGCGAATAATATGAGTTAGATTGATAATAATAAGAGTAATAAGTATAGTAATTGTCGTTCTTTCGATCTTATAAGCATAATATGGCTAATAATATGAGCTAGATTGATAATAATAAGAGTAATAAGTATAGTAATGGTCGTTCTATCGATCATACAAGCATTATATGGCTAATAATATGAGTTAGATTGATAATAATAAGAGTAATAAGTATAGTAATTGTCGTTCTATCGATCATATCTGCATAATATGGTTAATAATATGAGTTAGATTGATAATAGTGAGTGTAATAAGTATAGCAATTGTCGTTCCGTCGATCATGTAAGCATAATATGGCTAATAATATGAGTTAGATTGATAATAATAAGAGCAATAAGTATAGTAGATGTAGTTCTATCAATCATATCTGCATAATATGGTTAATAATATGAGTTAGATTCATAATAATAAGAGTAATAAGTATAGTAATTGTCGTTCTGTCGATCACATAAGCATAATATGGCTAATAATATGAGTTAGATTGATAATAATAAGAGTAATAAGTATAGTAATGGTCGTTCTATCGATCATACAAGCATTATATGGCTAATAATAAGAGTTAGATTGATAATAATAAGAGTAATAAGTATAGTAATTGTCGTTCTATCGATCATATCTGCATAATATGGTTAATAATATGAGTTAGATTGATAATAGTGAGTGTAATAAGTATAGTAATCGTCGTTCTGTCGATCACATAAGCATAATATGGCTAATAATATGAGTTAGATTGATAATAATAAGAGTAAGAAGTAGAGTAATTGTCGTTCTATCGATCATATTAGCATAATATGGCTAATAATATGAGTTAGATTGATAAAAATAAGAGTAATAAGTAGGGTAATTGTCGTTCTATCGATTATATCTGCATAATATGGTTAATAATATGAGTTAGATTGATAACAGTGAGTGTAATAAGTATAGTAATTGTCGTTCTGTCGATCATATAAGCATAATATTGCTAATAATATGAGTTAGATTGATAATAATAAGAGTAAAAAGTAGAGTAATTGTCGTACTATCGATCATATAAACATAATATGGCTAATAATATGAGCTAGATTGATAATAATAAGAGTAATGAGTATAGTAATTGTCGTTCTGTCGATCATATAAGCATAATATGGCTAATAATATGAGTTAGATTGATAATAATAAGAGCAATAAGTATAGTAATTATCGTTCTACCGATCATATAAGCATAATATGGCTAATAATATGAGTTAGATTGATAATAATAAGAGTAAAAAGTAGAGTTAATGTCGTTCTATCGATCATATAAGCATAATATGGCTAATAATATGAGTTAGATTGATAATAGTGAGTGTAATAAGTATAGTAATTGTGATTCTGTCGATCATATAAGCATAATATGGCTAATAATATGGGTTAGATTGATAATAATGAGAGTAATAAGTAGGGTAATTGTCGTTCTATCGATCATATCAGCATAATATGGTTAATAATATGAGTTAGATTGATAATAGTGAGTGTAATAAGTATAGTAATTGTGGTTCTGTCGATCATATAAGCATAATATGGCGAATAATATGAGTTAGATTGATAATAATAAGAGTAATAAGTATAGTAATTGTCGTTCTTTCGATCTTATAAGCATAATATGGCTAATAATATGAGCTAGATTGATAATAATAAGAGTAATGAGTATAGTAATTGTCGTTCTATCGATCATATGAGCATAATATGGCTAATAGTATGAGTTAGATTTGATAATAATAAGAGTAATGAGTATAGTGAATGTCGTTCTATCGATCATTTAAGCATAATATGGCTAATAATATGCGAGAGATTGATAATAATAAGACTAATAAGTATAGTAATTGTCGTTCTATCGATCATATAATCATAATATGGCTAATAATATGGGTTAGATTGATAATTATAAGAGTAATAAGTATAGTAATTGTCGTTCTATCGATCATATAAGCATTATATGGCTAATAATATGAGTTAGATTGATGATAATAAGAGTAATAAGAATAGTAATTGTCGTTCTATCGATCATATCTGCATAATATGGTTAATAATATGAGTTAGATTGATAATAGTGAGTGTAATAAGTATAGTAATCGTCGTTCTGTCGATCATATAAGCATAATATGGCTAATAATATGAGTTAGATTGATAATAATAAGAGCAATAAGTATAGTAATTGTAGTTCTATCAATCATATCTGCATAATATGGTTAATAATATGAGTTAGATTCATAATAATAAGAGTAATAAGTATAGTAATTGTCGTTCTATCGATCATATCTGCATAATATGGTTAATAATATGAGTTAGATTGATAATAGGGAGTGTAATAAGTATAGTAATTGTCGTTCTGTGGATCATATAAGCATAATATGGCTAATAATATGAGTTAGATTGATAATAATAAGAGTAATAGGTATAGTAATGGTCGTTCTATCGATCATACAAGCATTATATGGCTAATAATATGAGTTAGATTGATAATAATAAGAGTAATAAGTATAGTAATTGTCGTTCTATCGATCATATCTGCATAATATGGTTAGTAATATGAGTTAGATTGATAATAGTGAGTGTAATAAGTATAGTAATCGTCGTTCTGTCGATCATATAAGCATAATATGGCTAATAATATGAGTTAGATTGATAATAATAAGAGCAATAAGTATAGTAATTGTAGTTATATCAATCATATCTGCATAATATGGTTAATAATATGAGTTAGATTCATAATAATAAGAGTAATAAGTATAGTAATTGTCGTTCTGTCGATCACATAAGCATAATATGGCTAATAATATGAGTTAGATTGATAATAATAAGAGCAATAAGTATAGTAATTGTAGTTCTATCAATCATATCTGCATAATTTGGTTAATAATATGAGTTAGATTCATAATAATAAGAGTAATAAGTATAGTAATTGTCGTTCTGTCGATCACATAAGCATAATATGGCTAATAATATGAGCTAGATTGATAATAATAAGAGTAATGAGTATAGTAATTGTCGTTCTATCGATCATATAAGCATAATATGGCTAATAATATGAGTTAGATTTGATAATAGTAAGAGTAATGAGTATAGTAAATGTCGTTCTATCGATCATTTAAGCATAATATGGCTAATAATATGAGAGAGATTGATAATAATAAGACTAATAAGTATAGTAATTGTCGTTCTATCGATCATATAATTATAATATGGCTAATAATATGGGTTAGATTGATAATTATAAGAGTAATAAGTATAGTAATTGTCGTTCTATCGATCATATCTGCATAATATGGTTAATAATATGAGTTAGATTGATAATAGTGAGTGTAATAAGTATAGTAATTGTCGTTCCGTCGATCATATAAGCATAATATGGCTAGTAATATGAGTTAGATTGATAATAATAAGAATAATAAGTATAGTAATTATCGTTCTACCGATCGTATAAGCATAATATGGCTAATAATATGAGTTAGATTGATAATAATAAGAGTAAAAAGTAGAGTAATTGTCGTTCTATCGATCATATAAGCATAATATGGCTAATAAAATGAGTTAGATTGATAATAGTAAGAGTAATAAGTATAGTAATTGTCGTTCTATCGATCATATCTGCATAATATGGTTAATAATATGAGTTAGATTGATAATAGTGAGTGTAATAAGTATAGTAATTGTCGTTCTATCGATCATATCTGCATAATATGGTTAATAATATGAGTTAGATTGATAATAGGGAGTGTAATAAGTATAGTAATCGTCGTTCTGTCGTTCATATAAGCATAATATGGCTAATAGTATGAGTTAGAATGATAATAATAAGAGCAATAAGTATAGTAATTGTAGTTCTATGAATCATATCTGCATAATATGGTTAATAATATGAGTTAGATTCATAATAATAAGAGTAATAAGTATAGTAATTGTCGTTCTGTCGATCACATAAGCATAAGATGGCTAATAATATGAGTTACATTGATAACAATAAGAGTAAGAAGTATAGTAATTGTCGTTCTATCGATCAAAGAAGCATAATATGGCTAATAATATGATCTAGATTGATAATAATAAGAGTAATGAGTATAGTAATTGTCGTTCTATCGATCATATCTGCATAATATGGTTAATAATATGAGTTAGATTGATAATAGTGAGTGTAATAAGTATAGTAATCGTCGTTCTGTCGATCATATAAGCATAATATGGCTAACAATATGAGTTAGATTGATAATAATAAGAGCAATAAGTATAGTAATTGTAGTTCTTTGAATCATATCTGCATAATATGGTTAATAATATGAGTTAGATTCATAATAGTGAGTGTAATAAGTATAGTAATCGTCGTTCTGTCGATCATATAAGCATAATATGGCTAATAATATGAGTTAGATTGATAATAATAAGAGTAATAAGTATAGTAATGGTCGTTCTATCGATCATACAAGCATTATATGGCTAATAATATGAGTTAGATGGTAATAATAAGAGTAATAAGTATAGTAATTGTCGTTCTATCGATCATATCTGCATAATATGGTTAATAATATGAGTTAGATTGATAATAGTGAGTGTAATAAGTATAGTAATCGTCGTTCTGTCGATCATATAAGCATAATATGGCTAATAATATGAGTTAGATTGATAATAATAAGAGCAATAAGTATAGTAATTGTAGTTCTATGAATCATATCTGCATAATATGGTTAATAATATGAGTTAGATTGATATTAGTGAGTGTAATAATTATAGCAATTGTCGTTCCGTCGATCATATAAGCATAATATGGCTAATAATATGAGTTAGATTGATAATAATAAGAGCAATAAGTATAGTAATTGTAGTTATATCAATCATATCTGCATAATATGGTTAATAATATGAGTTAGATTCATAATAATAAGAGTAATAAGTATAGTAATTGTCGTTCTGTCGATCACATAAGCATAATATGGCTAATAATATGAGTTAGATTGATAATAATAAGAGCAATAAGTATAGTAATTGTAGTTCTATCAATCATATCTGCATAATTTGGTTAATAATATGAGTTAGATTCATAATAATAAGAGTAATAAGTATAGTAATTGTCGTTCTGTCGATCACATAAGCATAATATGGCTAATAATATGAGCTAGATTGATAATAATAAGAGTAATGAGTATAGTAATTGTCGTTCTATCGATCATATAAGCATAATATGGCTAATAATATGAGTTAGATTTGATAATAGTAAGAGTAATGAGTATAGTAAATGTCGTTCTATCGATCATTTAAGCATAATATGGCTAATAATATGAGAGAGATTGATAATAATAAGACTAATAAGTATAGTAATTGTCGTTCTATCGATCATATAATTATAATATGGCTAATAATATGGGTTAGATTGATAATTATAAGAGTAATAAGTATAGTAATTGTCGTTCTATCGATCATATCTGCATAATATGGTTAATAATATGAGTTAGATTGATAATAGTGAGTGTAATAAGTATAGTAATTGTCGTTCCGTCGATCATATAAGCATAATATGGCTAGTAATATGAGTTAGATTGATAATAATAAGAATAATAAGTATAGTAATTATCGTTCTACCGATCGTATAAGCATAATATGGCTAATAATATGAGTTAGATTGATAATAATAAGAGTAAAAAGTAGAGTAATTGTCGTTCTATCGATCATATAAGCATAATATGGCTAATAAAATGAGTTAAATTGATAATAGTAAGAGTAATAAGTATAGTAATTGTCGTTCTATCGATCATATCTGCATAATATGGTTAATAATATGAGTTAGATTGATAATAGTGAGTGTAATAAGTATAGCAATTGTCGTTCCGTCGATCATATAAGCATAATATGGCTAATAATATGAGTTAGATTGATAATAATAAGAGCAATAAGTATAGTAGATGTAGTTCTATCAATCATATCTGCATAATATGGTTAATAATATGAGTTAGATTCATAATAATAAGAGTAATAAGTATAGTAATTGTCGTTCTGTCGATCACATAAGCATAATATAGCTAATAATATGAGTTAGATTGATAATAATAAGAGTAATAAGTATAGTAATGGTCGTTCTATCGATCATATAAGCATAATATGGCTAATAGTATGAGTTAGATTTGATAATAATAAGAGTAATGAGTATAGTGAATGTCGTTCTATCGATCATTTAAGCATAATATGGCTAATAATATGCGAGAGATTGATAATAATAAGACTAATAAGTATAGTAATTGTCGTTCTATCGATCATATAATCATAATATGGCTAATAATATGGGTTAGATTGATAATTATAAGAGTAATAAGTATAGTAATTGTCGTTCTATCGATCATATAAGCATTATATGGCTAATAATATGAGTTAGATTGATGATAATAAGAGTAATAAGTATAGTAATTGTCGTTCTATCGATCATATCTGCATAATATGGTTAATAATATGAGTTAGATTGATAATAGTGAGTGTAATAAGTATAGTAATCGTCGTTCTGTCGATCATATAAGCATAATATGGCTAATAATATGAGTTAGATTGATAATAATAAGAGCAATAAGTATAGTAATTGTAGTTCTATCAATCATATCTGCATAATATGGTTAATAATATGAGTTAGATTCATAATAATAAGAGTAATAAGTATAGTAATTGTCGTTCTATCGATCATATCTGCATAATATGGTTAATAATATGAGTTAGATTCATAATAATAAGAGTAATAAGTATAGTAATTGTCGTTCTATCGATCATATAAGCACAATATGGCTAATAATATGAGTTAGATTGATAATAATAAGAGTAATGAGTGTAGTAATTGTAGTTATATCAATCATATCTGCATAATATGGTTAATAATATGAGTTAGATTCATAATAATAAGAGTAATAAGTATAGTAATTGTCGTTCTGTCGATCACATAAGCATAATATGGCTAATAATATGAGTTAGATTGATAATAATAAGAGCAATAAGTATAGTAATTGTAGTTCTATCAATCATATCTGCATAATTTGGTTAATAATATGAGTTAGATTCATAATAATAAGAGTAATAAGTATAGTAATTGTCGTTCTGTCGATCACATAAGCATAATATGGCTAATAATATGAGCTAGATTGATAATAATAAGAGTAATGAGTATAGTAATTGTCGTTCTATCGATCATATAAGCATAATATGGCTAATAATATGAGTTAGATTTGATAATAGTAAGAGTAATGAGTATAGTAAATGTCGTTCTATCGATCATTTAAGCATAATATGGCTAATAATATGAGAGAGATTGATAATAATAAGACTAATAAGCATAGTAATTGTCGTTCTATCGATCATATAATTATAATATGGCTAATAATATGGGTTAGATTGATAATTATAAGAGTAATAAGTATAGTAATTGTCGTTCTATCGATCATATCTGCATAATATGGTTAATAATATGAGTTAGATTGATAATAGTGAGTGTAATAAGTATAGTAATTGTCGTTCTATCGATCATATAAGCATAATATGGCTAATAATATGAGTTAGATTTGATAATAGTAAGAGTAATGAGTATAGTAATTGTCGTTCTATCGATCATTTAAGCATAATATGGCTAATAATATGAGTTAGATTGATAATAATAAGAGTAATGAGCATAGTAATTGTAGTTCTATCGATCGTATCTGCATAATACGGTTAATAATATGAGTTAGATTGATAATAATAAGAGTAATGAGTATAGTAATTGTAGATCTATCGATCATATCTGCATAATATGGTTAATAATATGAGTTAGATTCATAATAATAAGAGTAATAAGTATAGTAATTGTCGTTCTATCGATCATATAAGCACAATATGGCTAATAATATGAGTTAGATTGATAATAATAAGAGTAATGAGTGTAGTAATTGTAGTTCTATCGATCATATCTGCATAATATGGTCAATAATATGAGTTAGATTGATAATAATAAGAGTAATGTGTATAGTAATTGTAGTTCTATGGATCATATCTGCATAATATGGTTAATAATATGAGTTAGATTCATAATAATAAGAGTAATAAGTATGGTAATTGTCGTTCTATCGATCATTTAAGCATAATATGGCTAATAATATGAGTTAGATTGATAATGATAACAGTAATATGTACAGTAATTGTCGTTCTATCGATCATATATGCATAATATGGCTAATAATATGAGTTAGATTGATAATAGTAAGAGTAATAAGTATAGTAATTGTCGTTCTATCGATCATATAAGCATAATATGGCTAATAATATGAGTTAGATTGATAATAGTAAGTGTAATAAGTATAGTAACTGTCGTTCTATCGATCATATAAGCATAATATGGCTAATAATATGAGTTAGATTGATAATAATAAGAGTAATAAGTATAGTAATTGTCGTTCTATCGATCATTTAAGCATAATATGGCTGGTAATATGAGTTAGATTGATAATAATAAGAGTAATAAGTATAGTAATTGTCGTTCTATCGATGATATAAGCACAATATGGCTAATAAACTGAGTTAGATTGATAATAATAAGAGCAATAAGTATAGTAATTGTCGTTCTATCGATCATTTAAGCATAATATGGCTGGTAATATGAGTTAGATTGATAATAATAAGAGTAATAAGTATAGTAATTGTCGTTCTATCGATCATATAAGCACAATATGGCTAATAATATGAGTTAGATTGATAATAATAAGAGTAATAATTATAGTAAAATGTCGTTCTATCGATCATATAAGCATAATATGGCTAATAATATGAGTTAGATCGATAATGATAAGAGTAATAAGTACAGTAATTGTCGTTCTATCGATAATATAAGCATAATATGGCTAATAATATGAGTTAGATCGATAATGATAAGAGTAATAAGTACAGTAATGTCGTTCTATCGATAATATAAGCATAATATGGCTAATAATATGAGTTAGATCGATAATGATAAGAGTAATAAGTACAGTAATTGTCGTTCTATCGATCATATATGCATAATATGGCTAATAATATGAGTTAGATTGATAATAGTAAGAGTAATAAGTATAGTAATTGTCGTTCTATCGATCATATAAGCACAATATGGCTAATAATATGAGTTAGATTGATAATAGTAAGAGTAATAAGTATAGTAATTGTCGTTCTGTCGATCATATAAGCATAATATGGCTAATAATATGAGTTAGATTGATAATAATAAGAGTAGTGAGTATAGTAATTGTCGTTCTATCGATCATATAAGCATAATACGGCTAATAATATGAGTTAGATTGATAATAATGCGAGTAATAAGTATAGTAATTGTCGTTCTATCGATCATTTAAGCATAATATGGCTAATAATATGAGTTAGATTGATAATAATAAGAGTAATGAGCATAGTAATTGTAGTTCTATCGATCGTATCTGCATAATATGGCTAATAATATGAGTTAGATTGATAATAGTAAGTGTAATAAGTATAGTAATTGTCGTTCTATCGATCATTTAAGCATAATATGGCTGGTAATATGAGTTAGATTGATAATAATAAGAGTAATAAGTATAGTAATTGTCGTTCTATCGATCATTTAAGCATAATATGGCTAATAATATGAGTTAGATTGATAATAATAAGAGTAATGAGCATAGTAATTGTAGTTCTATCGATCGTATCTGCATAATATGGTTAATAATATGAGTTAGATTCATAATAATAAGAGTAATAAGTATAGTAATTGTCGTTCTATCGATCATATAAGCATAATATGGCTAATAATATGAGTTAGATTGATAATAGTAAGTGCAATAAGTATAGTAATTGTCGTTCTATCGATCATATATGCATAATATGGCTAATAATATGAGTTAGATTGATAATAATAACAGTAATAAGTACAGTAATTGTCGTTCTATCGATCATATAAGCACAATATGGCTAATAATATGAGTTAGATTGATAATAGTAAGAGTAATAAGTATAGTAATTGTCGTTCTGTCGATCATATAAGCATAATATGGCTAATAATATGAGTTAGATTGATAATAATAAGAGTAGTGAGTATAGTAATTGTCGTTCTATCGATCATATAAGCATAATACGGCTAATAATATGTGTTAGATTGATAATAATGCGAGTAATAAGTATAGTAATTGTCGTTCTATCGATCATTTAAGCATAATATGGCTAATAATATGAGTTAGATTGATAATAATAAGAGTAATGAGCATAGTAATTGTAGTTCTATCGATCGTATCTGCATAATATGGTTAATAATATGAGTTAGATTCATAATAATAAGAGTAATAAGTATAGTAATTGTCGTTCTATCGATCATATAAGCATAATACGGCTAATAATATAAGTTAGATTGATAATAATGCGAGTAATAAGTATAGTAATTGTCGTTCTATCGATCATTTAAGCATAATATGGCTAATAATATGAGTTAGATTGATAATAATAAGAGTAATGAGCATAGTAATTGTAGTTCTATCGATCGTATCTGCATAATACGGTTAATAATATGAGTTAGATTGATAATAATAAGAGTAATGAGTATAGTAATTGTAGATCTATCGATCATATCTGCATAATATGGTTAATAATATGAGTTAGATTCATAATAATAAGAGTAATAAGTATAGTAATTGTCGTTCTATCGATCAAATTAGCATAATATGGTTAATAATATGAGTTAGATTGATAACAGTGTGTGTAATAAGTATAGTAATTGTCGTTCTGTCCATCGTATAAGCATAATATGGCTAATAATATGAGTTAGATTGATAATAATAAGAGTAATAAGTATAGTAATTGTCGTTCTATCGATCATATATGCATAATATGGCTAATAATATGAGTTAGATCGATAATGATAAGAGTAATAAGTACAGTAATTGTCGTTCTATCGATCATATATGCATAATATGGCTAATAATATGAGTTAGATTGATAATAGTAAGAGTAATAAGTATAGTAATTGTCGTTCTGTCGATCATATAAGCATAATATGGCTAATAATATGAGTTAGATTGATAATAATAAGAGTAGTGAGTATAGTAATTGTCGTTCTATCGATCATATAAGCATAATACGGCTAATAATATGAGTTAGATTGATAATAATGCGAGTAATAAGTATAGTAATTGTCGTTCTATCGATCATTTAAGCATAATATGGCTAATAATATGAGTTAGATTGATAATAATAAGAGTAATGAGCATAGTAATTGTAGTTCTATCGATCGTATCTGCATAATATGGCTAATAATATGAGTTAGATTGATAATAGTAAGTGTAATAAGTATAGTAATTGTCGTTCTATCGATCATTTAAGCATAATATGGCTGGTAATATGAGTTAGATTGATAATAATAAGAGTAATAAGTATAGTAATTGTCGTTCTATCGATCATTTAAGCATAATATGGCTAATAATATGAGTTAGATTGATAATAAGAAGAGTAATGAGCATAGTAATTGTAGTTCTATCGATCGTATCTGCATAATATGGTTAATAATATGAGTTAGATTCATAATAATAAGAGTAATAAGTATAGTAATTGTCGTTCTATCGATCATATAAGCATAATATGGCTAATAATATGAGTTAGATTGATAATAGTAAGTGCAATAAGTATAGTAATTGTCGTTCTATCGATCATATATGCATAATATGGCTAATAATATGAGTTAGATTGATAATAATAACAGTAATAAGTACAGTAATTGTCGTTCTATCGATCATATAAGCACAATATGGCTAATAATATGAGTTAGATTGATAATAGTAAGAGTAATAAGTATAGTAATTGTCGTTCTGTCGATCATATAAGCATAATATGGCTAATAATATGAGTTAGATTGATAATAATAAGAGTAGTGAGTATAGTAATTGTCGTTATATCGATCATATAAGCATAATACGGCTAATAATATGTGTTAGATTGATAATAATGCGAGTAATAAGTATAGTAATTGTCGTTCTATCGATCATTTAAGCATAATATGGCTAATAATATGAGTTAGATTGATAATAATAAGAGTAATGAGCATAGTAATTGTAGTTCTATCGATCGTATCTGCATAATACGGTTAATAATATGAGTTAGATTGATAATAATAAGAGTAATGAGTATAGTAATCGTCGTCCTATCGATCATATAAGCATAATATGGCTAATAATATGAGTTAGATTGATATTAATAAGAGTAATAAGTATAGTAATTCTCGTTCTATCGGTTATATAACCATAATATGGCTAATAATATGAGTTAGATTGACAATAGTGAGTGTAATAAGTATAGTAATTGTCGTTCTATCGATCATATAAGCACAATATGGCTAATAATATGAGTTAGATTGATAATAATAAGAGTAATGAGTATAGTAATTGTCGTCCTATCGATCATATAAGCATAATATGGCTAATAATATGAGTTAGATTGATAATAGTAAGAGTAATAAGTATAGCAATTGTCGTTCTATCGATCATTTAAGCATAATATGGCTAATAGTATGAGTTAGATTGATAATAATAAGAGTAATGAGCATAGTAATTGTAGTTCTATCGATCGTATCTGCATAATATGGTTAATAATATGAGTTAGATTCATAATAATAAGAGTAATAAGTATAGTAATTGTCGTTCTGTCGATCATATAAGCATAATATGGCTAATAATATGAGTTAGATTGATAATAATAAGAGTAGTGAGTATAGTAATTGTCGTTCTATCGATCATATAAGCATAATACGGCTAATAATATGAGTTAGATTGATAATAATGCGAGTAATAAGTATAGTAATTGTCGTTCTATCGATCATTTAAGCATAATATGGCTAATAATATGAGTTAGATTGATAATAATAAGAGTAATGAGCATAGTAATTGTAGTTCTATCGATCGTATCTGCATAATATGGCTAATAATATGAGTTAGATTGATAATAGTAAGTGTAATAAGTATAGTAATTGTCGTTCTATCGATCATTTAAGCATAATATGGCTGGTAATATGAGTTAGATTGATAATAATAAGAGTAATAAGTATAGTAATTGTCGTTCTATCGATCATTTAAGCATAATATGGCTAATAATATGAGTTAGATTGATAATAATAAGAGTAATGAGCATAGTAATTGTAGTTCTATCGATCGTATCTGCATAATATGGTTAATAATATGAGTTAGATTCATAATAATAAGAGTAATAAGTATAGTAATTGTCGTTCTATCGATCATATAAGCATAATATGGCTAATAATATGAGTTAGATTGATAATAGTAAGTGCAATAAGTATAGTAATTGTCGTTCTATCGATCATATATGCATAATATGGCTAATAATATGAGTTAGATTGATAATAATAACAGTAATAAGTACAGTAATTGTCGTTCTATCGATCATATAAGCACAATATGGCTAATAATATGAGTTAGATTGATAATAGTAAGAGTAATAAGTATAGTAATTGTCGTTCTGTCGATCATATAAGCATAATATGGCTAATAATATGAGTTAGATTGATAATAATAAGAGTAGTGAGTATAGTAATTGTCGTTCTATCGATCATATAAGCATAATACGGCTAATAATATGTGTTAGATTGATAATAATGCGAGTAATAAGTATAGTAATTGTCGTTCTATCGATCATTTAAGCATAATATGGCTAATAATATGAGTTAGATTGATAATAATAAGAGTAATGAGCATAGTAATTGTAGTTCTATCGATCGTATCTGCATAATATGGTTAATAATATGAGTTAGATTCATAATAATAAGAGTAATAAGTATAGTAATTGTCGTTCTATCGATCATATAAGCATAATACGGCTAATAATATAAGTTAGATTGATAATAATGCGAGTAATAAGTATAGTAATTGTCGTTCTATCGATCATTTAAGCATAATATGGCTAATAATATGAGTTAGATTGATAATAATAAGAGTAATGAGCATAGTAATTGTAGTTCTATCGATCGTATCTGCATAATACGGTTAATAATATGAGTTAGATTGATAATAATAAGAGTAATGAGTATAGTAATTGTAGATCTATCGATCATATCTGCATAATATGGTTAATAATATGAGTTAGATTCATAATAATAAGAGTAATAAGTATAGTAATTGTCGTTCTATCGATCAAATTAGCATAATATGGTTAATAATATGAGTTAGATTGATAACAGTGTGTGTAATAAGTATAGTAATTGTCGTTCTGTCCATCGTATAAGCATAATATGGCTAATAATATGAGTTAGATTGATAATAATAAGAGTAATAAGTATAGTAATTGTCGTTCTATCGATCATATATGCATAATATGGCTAATAATATGAGTTAGATCGATAATGATAAGAGTAATAAGTACAGTAATTGTCGTTCTATCGATCATATATGCATAATATGGCTAATAATATGAGTTAGATTGATAATAGTAAGAGTAATAAGTATAGTAATTGTCGTTCTGTCGATCATATAAGCATAATATGGCTAATAATATGAGTTAGATTGATAATAATAAGAGTAGTGAGTATAGTAATTGTCGTTCTATCGATCATATAAGCATAATACGGCTAATAATATGAGTTAGATTGATAATAATGCGAGTAATAAGTATAGTAATTGTCGTTCTATCGATCATTTAAGCATAATATGGCTAATAATATGAGTTAGATTGATAATAATAAGAGTAATGAGCATAGTAATTGTAGTTCTATCGATCGTATCTGCATAATATGGCTAATAATATGAGTTAGATTGATAATAGTAAGTGTAATAAGTATAGTAATTGTCGTTCTATCGATCATTTAAGCATAATATGGCTGGTAATATGAGTTAGATTGATAATAATAAGAGTAATAAGTATAGTAATTGTCGTTCTATCGATCATTTAAGCATAATATGGCTAATAATATGAGTTAGATTGATAATAAGAAGAGTAATGAGCATAGTAATTGTAGTTCTATCGATCGTATCTGCATAATATGGTTAATAATATGAGTTAGATTCATAATAATAAGAGTAATAAGTATAGTAATTGTCGTTCTATCGATCATATAAGCATAATATGGCTAATAATATGAGTTAGATTGATAATAGTAAGTGCAATAAGTATAGTAATTGTCGTTCTATCGATCATATATGCATAATATGGCTAATAATATGAGTTAGATTGATAATAATAACAGTAATAAGTACAGTAATTGTCGTTCTATCGATCATATAAGCACAATATGGCTAATAATATGAGTTAGATTGATAATAGTAAGAGTAATAAGTATAGTAATTGTCGTTCTGTCGATCATATAAGCATAATATGGCTAATAATATGAGTTAGATTGATAATAATAAGAGTAGTGAGTATAGTAATTGTCGTTCTATCGATCATATAAGCATAATACGGCTAATAATATGTGTTAGATTGATAATAATGCGAGTAATAAGTATAGTAATTGTCGTTCTATCGATCATTTAAGCATAATATGGCTAATAATATGAGTTAGATTGATAATAATAAGAGTAATGAGCATAGTAATTGTAGTTCTATCGATCGTATCTGCATAATACGGTTAATAATATGAGTTAGATTGATAATAATAAGAGTAATGAGTATAGTAATCGTCGTCCTATCGATCATATAAGCATAATATGGCTAATAATATGAGTTAGATTGATATTAATAAGAGTAATAAGTATAGTAATTCTCGTTCTATCGGTTATATAACCATAATATGGCTAATAATATGAGTTAGATTGACAATAGTGAGTGTAATAAGTATAGTAATTGTCGTTCTATCGATCATATAAGCACAATATGGCTAATAATATGAGTTAGATTGATAATAATAAGAGTAATGAGTATAGTAATTGTCGTCCTATCGATCATATAAGCATAATATGGCTAATAATATGAGTTAGATTGATAATAGTAAGAGTAATAAGTATAGTAATTGTCGTTCTATCGATCATTTAAGCATAATATGGCTAATAGTATGAGTTAGATTGATAATAATAAGAGTAATGAGCATAGTAATTGTAGTTCTATCGATCGTATCTGCATAATATGGTTAATAATATGAGTTAGATTCATAATAATAAGAGTAATAAGTATAGTAATTGTCGTTCTATCGATCATATAAGCATAATATGGCTAATAATATGAGTTAGATTGATAATAGTAAGTGCAATAAGTATAGTAATTGTCGTTCTATCGATCATATATGCATAATATGGCTAATAATATGAGTTAGATTGATAATAATAAGAGTAATAAGTATAGTAATTGTCGTTCTATCGATCGTATCTGCATAATATGGCTAATAATATGAGTTAGATTGATAATAATAAGAGTAATGAGCATAGTAATTGTAGTTCTATCGATCGTATCTGCATAATACGGTTAATAATATGAGTTAGATTGATAATAATAAGAGTAATGAGTATAGTAATTGTAGATCTATCGATCATATCTGCATAATATGGTTAATAATATGAGTTAGATTCATAATAATAAGAGTAATAAGTATAGTAATTGTCGTTCTATCGATCATATAAGCACAATATGGCTAATAATATGAGTTAGATTGATAATAGTAAGAGTAATAAGTATAGTAATTGTCGTTCTGTCGATCATATAAGCATAATATGGCTAATAATATGAGTTAGATCGATAATGATACGAGTAATAAGTACAGTAATTGTCGTTCTATCGATCATATAAGCATAATATGGCTAATAATATGAGTTAGATTGATAATAATAAGAGTAATGAGTGTAGTAATTGTAGTTCTATCGATCATATCTGCATAATATGGTCAATAATATGAGTTAGATTGATAATAATAAGAGTAATGTGTATAGTAATTGTAGTTCTATGGATCATATCTGCATAATATGGTTAATAATATGAGTTAGATTCATAATAATAAGAGTAATAAGTATAGTAATTGTCGTTCTATCGATCATTTAAGCATAATATGGCTAATAATATGAGTTAGATTGATAATGATAACAGTAATATGTACAGTAATTGTCGTTCTATCGATCATATATGCATAATATGGCTAATAATATGAGTTAGATTGATAATAGTAAGAGTAATAAGTATAGTAATTGTCGTTCTATCGATCATATAAGCATAATATGGCTAATAATATGAGTCAGATTGATAATAGTAAGTGTAATAAGTATAGTAACTGTCGTTCTATCGATCATATAAGCATAATATGGCTAATAATATGAGTTAGATTGATAATAGTAAGAGTAATAAGTATAGTAATTGTCGTTCTATCGATCATTTAAGCATAATATGGCTGGTAATATGAGTTAGATTGATAATAATAAGAGTAATAAGTATAGTAATTGTCGTTCTATCGATGATATAAGCACAATATGGCTAATAAACTGAGTTAGATTGATAATAATAAGAGCAATAAGTATAGTAATTGTCGTTCTATCGATCATTTAAGCATAATATGGCTGGTAATATGAGTTAGATTGATAATAATAAGAGTAATAAGTATAGTAATTGTCGTTCTATCGATCATATAAGCACAATATGGCTAATAATATGAGTTAGATTGATAATAATAAGAGTAATAATTATAGTAAAATGTCGTTCTATCGATCATATAAGCATAATATGGCTAATAATATGAGTTAGATCGATAATGATAAGAGTAATAAGTACAGTAATTGTCGTTCTATCGATAATATAAGCATAATATGGCTAATAATATGAGTTAGATCGATAATGATAAGAGTAATAAGTACAGTAATGTCGTTCTATCGATAATATAAGCATAATATGGCTAATAATATGAGTTAGATCGATAATGATAAGAGTAATAAGTACAGTAATTGTCGTTCTATCGATCATATATGCATAATATGGCTAATAATATGAGTTAGATTGATAATAGTAAGAGTAATAAGTATAGTAATTGTCGTTCTATCGATCATATAAGCACAATATGGCTAATAATATGAGTTAGATTGATAATAGTAAGAGTAATAAGTATAGTAATTGTCGTTCTGTCGATCATATAAGCATAATATGGCTAATAATATGAGTTAGATTGATAATAATAAGAGTAGTGAGTATAGTAATTGTCGTTCTATCGATCATATAAGCATAATACGGCTAATAATATGAGTTAGATTGATAATAATGCGAGTAATAAGTATAGTAATTGTCGTTCTATCGATCATTTAAGCATAATATGGCTAATAATATGAGTTAGATTGATAATAATAAGAGTAATGAGCATAGTAATTGTAGTTCTATCGATCGTATCTGCATAATATGGCTAATAATATGAGTTAGATTGATAATAGTAAGTGTAATAAGTATAGTAATTGTCGTTCTATCGATCATTTAAGCATAATATGGCTGGTAATATGAGTTAGATTGATAATAATAAGAGTAATAAGTATAGTAATTGTCGTTCTATCGATCATTTAAGCATAATATGGCTAATAATATGAGTTAGATTGATAATAATAAGAGTAATGAGCATAGTAATTGTCGTTCTATCGATCATTTAAGCATAATATGGCTAATAATATGAGTTAGATTGATAATAATAAGAGTAATGAGCATAGTAATTGTAGTTCAATCGATCGTATCTGCATAATATGGTTAATAATATGAGTTAGATTCATAATAATAAGAGTAATAAGTATAGTAATTGTCGTTCTATCGATCATATAAGCATAATACGGCTAATAATATAAGTTAGATTGATAATAATGCGAGTAATAAGTATAGTAATTGTCGTTCTATCGATCATTTAAGCATAATATGGCTAATAATATGAGTTAGATTGATAATAATAAGAGTAATGAGCATAGTAATTGTAGTTCTATCGATCGTATCTGCATAATACGGTTAATAATATGAGTTAGATTGATAATAATAAGAGTAATGAGTATAGTAATTGTAGATCTATCGATCATATCTGCATAATATGGTTAATAATATGAGTTAGATTCATAATAATAAGAGTAATAAGTATAGTAATTGTCGTTCTATCGATCAAATTAGCATAATATGGTTAATAATATGAGTTAGATTGATAACAGTGTGTGTAATAAGTATAGTAATTGTCGTTCTGTCCATCGTATAAGCATAATATGGCTAATAATATGAGTTAGATTGATAATAATAAGAGTAATAAGTATAGTAATTGTCGTTCTATCGATCATATATGCATAATATGGCTAATAATATGAGTTAGATCGATAATGATAAGAGTAATAAGTACAGTAATTGTCGTTCTATCGATCATATATGCATAATATGGCTAATAATATGAGTTAGATTGATAATAGTAAGAGTAATAAGTATAGTAATTGTCGTTCTGTCGATCATATAAGCATAATATGGCTAATAATATGAGTTAGATTGATAATAATAAGAGTAGTGAGTATAGTAATTGTCGTTCTATCGATCATATAAGCATAATACGGCTAATAATATGAGTTAGATTGATAATAATGCGAGTAATAAGTATAGTAATTGTCGTTCTATCGATCATTTAAGCATAATATGGCTAATAATATGAGTTAGATTGATAATAATAAGAGTAATGAGCATAGTAATTGTAGTTCTATCGATCGTATCTGCATAATATGGCTAATAATATGAGTTAGATTGATAATAGTAAGTGTAATAAGTATAGTAATTGTCGTTCTATCGATCATTTAAGCATAATATGGCTGGTAATATGAGTTAGATTGATAATAATAAGAGTAATAAGTATAGTAATTGTCGTTCTATCGATCATTTAAGCATAATATGGCTAATAATATGAGTTAGATTGATAATAATAAGAGTAATGAGCATAGTAATTGTAGTTCTATCGATCGTATCTGCATAATATGGTTAATAATATGAGTTAGATTCATAATAATAAGAGTAATAAGTATAGTAATTGTCGTTCTATCGATCATATAAGCATAATATGGCTAATAATATGAGTTAGATTGATAATAGTAAGTGCAATAAGTATAGTAATTGTCGTTCTATCGATCATATATGCATAATATGGCTAATAATATGAGTTAGATTGATAATAATAACAGTAATAAGTACAGTAATTGTCGTTCTATCGATCATATAAGCACAATATGGCTAATAATATGAGTTAGATTGATAATAGTAAGAGTAATAAGTATAGTAATTGTCGTTCTGTCGATCATATAAGCATAATATGGCTAATAATATGAGTTAGATTGATAATAATAAGAGTAGTGAGTATAGTAATTGTCGTTCTATCGATCATATAAGCATAATACGGCTAATAATATGTGTTAGATTGATAATAATGCGAGTAATAAGTATAGTAATTGTCGTTCTATCGATCATTTAAGCATAATATGGCTAATAATATGAGTTAGATTGATAATAATAAGAGTAATGAGCATAGTAATTGTAGTTCTATCGATCGTATCTGCATAATACGGTTAATAATATGAGTTAGATTGATAATAATAAGAGTAATGAGTATAGTAATTGTAGATCTATCGATCATATCTGCATAATATGGTTAATAATATGAGTTAGATTCATAATAATAAGAGTAATAAGTATAGTAATTGTCGTTCTATCGATCAAATTAGCATAATATGGTTAATAATATGAGTTAGATTGATAACAGTGTGTGTAATAAGTATAGTAATTGTCGTTCTGTCCATCGTATAAGCATAATATGGCTAATAATATGAGTTAGATTGATAATAATAAGAGTAATAAGTATAGTAATTGTCGTTCTATCGATCATATATGCATAATATGGCTAATAATATGAGTTAGATCGATAATGATAAGAGTAATAAGTACAGTAATTGTCGTTCTATCGATCATATATGCATAATATGGCTAATAATATGAGTTAGATTGATAATAGTAAGAGTAATAAGTATAGTAATTGTCGTTCTATCGATCATTTAAGCATAATATGGCTAATAATATGAGTTAGATTGATAATAATAAGAGTAATGAGCATAGTAATTGTAGTTCTATCGATCGTATCTGCATAATATGGTTAATAATATGAGTTAGATTCATAATAATAAGAGTAATAAGTATAGTAATTGTCGTTCTATCGATCATATAAGCATAATATGGCTAATAATATGAGTTAGATTGATAATAGTAAGTGCAATAAGTATAGTAATTGTCGTTCTATCGATCATATATGCATAATATGGCTAATAATATGAGTTAGATTGATAATAATAAGAGTAATAAGTATAGTAATTGTCGTTCTATCGATCGTATCTGCATAATATGGCTAATAATATGAGTTAGATTGATAATAGTAAGTGTAATAAGTATAGTAATTGTCGTTCTATCGATCATTTAAGCATAATATGGCTGGTAATATGAGTTAGATTGATAATAATAAGAGTAATAAGTATAGTAATTGTCGTTCTATCGATCATTTAAGCATAATATGGCTAATAATATGAGTTAGATTGATAATAATAAGAGTAATGAGCATAGTAATTGTAGTTCTATCGATCGTATCTGCATAATATGGTTAATAATATGAGTTAGATTCATAATAATAAGAGTAATAAGTATAGTAATTGTCGTTCTATCGATCATATAAGCATAATATGGCTAATAATATGAGTTAGATTGATAATAGTAAGTGCAATAAGTATAGTAATTGTCGTTCTATCGATCATATATGCATAATATGGCTAATAATATGAGTTAGATTGATAATAATAACAGTAATAAGTACAGTAATTGTCGTTCTATCGATCATATAAGCACAATATGGCTAATAATATGAGTTAGATTGATAATAGTAAGAGTAATAAGTATAGTAATTGTCGTTCTGTCGATCATATAAGCATAATATGGCTAATAATATGAGTTAGATTGATAATAATAAGAGTAGTGAGTATAGTAATTGTCGTTCTATCGATCATATAAGCATAATACGGCTAATAATATGTGTTAGATTGATAATAATGCGAGTAATAAGTATAGTAATTGTCGTTCCATCGATCATTTACGCATAATATGGCTAATAATATGAGTTAGATTGATAATAATAAGAGTAATGAGCATAGTAATTGTAGTTCTATCGATCGTATCTGCATAATATGGTTAATAATATGAGTTAGATTCATAATAATAAGAGTAATAAGTATAGTAATTGTCGTTCTATCGATCATATAAGCATAATACGGCTAATAATATAAGTTAGATTGATAATAATGCGAGTAATAAGTATAGTAATTGTCGTTCTATCGATCATTTAAGCATAATATGGCTAATAATATGAGTTAGATTGATAATAATAAGAGTAATGAGCATAGTAATTGTAGTTCTATCGATCGTATCTGCATAATACGGTTAATAATATGAGTTAGATTGATAATAATAAGAGTAATGAGTATAGTAATTGTAGATCTATCGATCATATCTGCATAATATGGTTAATAATATGAGTTAGATTCATAATAATAAGAGTAATAAGTATAGTAATTGTCGTTCTATCGATCATATAAGCACAATATGGCTAATAATATGAGTTAGATTGATAATAGTAAGAGTAATAAGTATAGTAATTGTCGTTCTGTCGATCATATAAGCATAATATGGCTAATAATGTGAGTTAGATCGATAATGATACGAGTAGTAAGTACAGTAATTGTCGTTCTATCGATAATATAAGCATAATATGGCTAATAATATGAGTTAGATCGATAATGATAAGAGTAATAAGTACAGTTATTGTCGTTCTATCGATCATATATGCATAATATGGCTAATAATATGAGTTAGATTGATAATAGTAAGAGTAATAAGTATAGTAATTGTCGTTCTATCGATCATATAAGCACAATATGGCTAATAATATGAGTTAGATTGATAATAGTAAGAGTAATAAGTATAGTAATTGTCGTTCTGTCGATCATATAAGCATAATATGGCTAATAATATGAGTTAGATTGATAATAATAAGAGTAGTGAGTATAGTAATTGTCGTTCTATCGATCATATAAGCATAATACGGCTAATAATATGAGTTAGATTGATAATAATGCGAGTAATAAGTATAGTAATTGTCGTTCTATCGATCATTTAAGCATAATATGGCTAATAATATGAGTTAGATTGATAATAATAAGAGTAATGAGCATAGTAATTGTAGTTCTATCGATCGTATCTGCATAATATGGCTAATAATATGAGTTAGATTGATAATAGTAAGTGTAATAAGTATAGTAATTGTCGTTCTATCGATCATTTAAGCATAATATGGCTGGTAATATGAGTTAGATTGATAATAATAAGAGTAATAAGTATAGTAATTGTCGTTCTATCGATCATTTAAGCATAATATGGCTAATAATATGAGTTAGATTGATAATAATAAGAGTAATGAGCATAGTAATTGTAGTTCTATCGATCGTATCTGCATAATATGGTTAATAATATGAGTTAGATTCATAATAATAAGAGTAATAAGTATAGTAATTGTCGTTCTATCGATCATATAAGCATAATATGGCTAATAATATGAGTTAGATTGATAATAGTAAGTGTAATAAGTATAGTAATTGTCGTTCTATCGATCATTTAAGTATAATATGGCTGGTAATATGAGTTAGATTGATAATAATAAGAGTAATAAGTATAGTAATTGTCGTTCTATCGATCATTTAAGCATAATATGGCTAATAATATGAGTTAGATTGATAATAATAAGAGTAATGAGCATAGTAATTGTCGTTCTATCGATCATTTAAGCATAATATGGCTAATAATATGAGTTAGATTGATAATAATAAGAGTAATGAGCATAGTAATTGTAGTTCAATCGATCGTATCTGCATAATATGGTTAATAATATGAGTTAGATTCATAATAATAAGAGTAATAAGTATAGTAATTGTCGTTCTATCGATCATATAAGCATAATACGGCTAATAATATAAGTTAGATTGATAATAATGCGAGTAATAAGTATAGTAATTGTCGTTCTATCGATCATTTAAGCATAATATGGCTAATAATATGAGTTAGATTGATAATAATAAGAGTAATGAGCATAGTAATTGTAGTTCTATCGATCGTATCTGCATAATACGGTTAATAATATGAGTTAGATTGATAATAATAAGAGTAATGAGTATAGTAATTGTAGATCTATCGATCATATCTGCATAATATGGTTAATAATATGAGTTAGATTCATAATAATAAGAGTAATAAGTATAGTAATTGTCGTTCTATCGATCAAATTAGCATAATATGGTTAATAATATGAGTTAGATTGATAACAGTGTGTGTAATAAGTATAGTAATTGTCGTTCTGTCCATCGTATAAGCATAATATGGCTAATAATATGAGTTAGATTGATAATAATAAGAGTAATAAGTATAGTAATTGTCGTTCTATCGATCATATATGCATAATATGGCTAATAATATGAGTTAGATCGATAATGATAAGAGTAATAAGTACAGTAATTGTCGTTCTATCGATCATATATGCATAATATGGCTAATAATATGAGTTAGATTGATAATAGTAAGAGTAATAAGTATAGTAATTGTCGTTCTGTCGATCATATAAGCATAATATGGCTAATAATATGAGTTAGATTGATAATAATAAGAGTAGTGAGTATAGTAATTGTCGTTCTATCGATCATATAAGCATAATACGGCTAATAATATGAGTTAGATTGATAATAATGCGAGTAATAAGTATAGTAATTGTCGTTCTATCGATCATTTAAGCATAATATGGCTAATAATATGAGTTAGATTGATAATAATAAGAGTAATGAGCATAGTAATTGTAGTTCTATCGATCGTATCTGCATAATATGGCTAATAATATGAGTTAGATTGATAATAGTAAGTGTAATAAGTATAGTAATTGTCGTTCTATCGATCATTTAAGCATAATATGGCTGGTAATATGAGTTAGATTGATAATAATAAGAGTAATAAGTATAGTAATTGTCGTTCTATCGATCATTTAAGCATAATATGGCTAATAATATGAGTTAGATTGATAATAATAAGAGTAATGAGCATAGTAATTGTAGTTCTATCGATCGTATCTGCATAATATGGTTAATAATATGAGTTAGATTCATAATAATAAGAGTAATAAGTATAGTAATTGTCGTTCTATCGATCATATAAGCATAATATGGCTAATAATATGAGTTAGATTGATAATAGTAAGTGCAATAAGTATAGTAATTGTCGTTCTATCGATCATATATGCATAATATGGCTAATAATATGAGTTAGATTGATAATAATAACAGTAATAAGTACAGTAATTGTCGTTCTATCGATCATATAAGCACAATATGGCTAATAATATGAGTTAGATTGATAATAGTAAGAGTAATAAGTATAGTAATTGTCGTTCTGTCGATCATATAAGCATAATATGGCTAATAATATGAGTTAGATTGATAATAATAAGAGTAGTGAGTATAGTAATTGTCGTTCTATCGATCATATAAGCATAATACGGCTAATAATATGTGTTAGATTGATAATAATGCGAGTAATAAGTATAGTAATTGTCGTTCTATCGATCATTTAAGCATAATATGGCTAATAATATGAGTTAGATTGATAATAATAAGAGTAATGAGCATAGTAATTGTAGTTCTATCGATCGTATCTGCATAATACGGTTAATAATATGAGTTAGATTGATAATAATAAGAGTAATGAGTATAGTAATTGTAGATCTATCGATCATATCTGCATAATATGGTTAATAATATGAGTTAGATTCATAATAATAAGAGTAATAAGTATAGTAATTGTCGTTCTATCGATCAAATTAGCATAATATGGTTAATAATATGAGTTAGATTGATAACAGTGTGTGTAATAAGTATAGTAATTGTCGTTCTGTCCATCGTATAAGCATAATATGGCTAATAATATGAGTTAGATTGATAATAATAAGAGTAATAAGTATAGTAATTGTCGTTCTATCGATCATATATGCATAATATGGCTAATAATATGAGTTAGATCGATAATGATAAGAGTAATAAGTACAGTAATTGTCGTTCTATCGATCATATATGCATAATATGGCTAATAATATGAGTTAGATTGATAATAGTAAGAGTAATAAGTATAGTAATTGTCGTTCTATCGATCATTTAAGCATAATATGGCTAATAATATGAGTTAGATTGATAATAATAAGAGTAATGAGCATAGTAATTGTAGTTCTATCGATCGTATCTGCATAATATGGTTAATAATATGAGTTAGATTCATAATAATAAGAGTAATAAGTATAGTAATTGTCGTTCTATCGATCATATAAGCATAATATGGCTAATAATATGAGTTAGATTGATAATAGTAAGTGCAATAAGTATAGTAATTGTCGTTCTATCGATCATATATGCATAATATGGCTAATAATATGAGTTAGATTGATAATAATAAGAGTAATAAGTATAGTAATTGTCGTTCTATCGATCGTATCTGCATAATATGGCTAATAATATGAGTTAGATTGATAATAGTAAGTGTAATAAGTATAGTAATTGTCGTTCTATCGATCATTTAAGCATAATATGGCTGGTAATATGAGTTAGATTGATAATAATAAGAGTAATAAGTATAGTAATTGTCGTTCTATCGATCATTTAAGCATAATATGGCTAATAATATGAGTTAGATTGATAATAATAAGAGTAATGAGCATAGTAATTGTAGTTCTATCGATCGTATCTGCATAATATGGTTAATAATATGAGTTAGATTCATAATAATAAGAGTAATAAGTATAGTAATTGTCGTTCTATCGATCATATAAGCATAATATGGCTAATAATATGAGTTAGATTGATAATAGTAAGTGCAATAAGTATAGTAATTGTCGTTCTATCGATCATATATGCATAATATGGCTAATAATATGAGTTAGATTGATAATAATAACAGTAATAAGTACAGTAATTGTCGTTCTATCGATCATATAAGCACAATATGGCTAATAATATGAGTTAGATTGATAATAGTAAGAGTAATAAGTATAGTAATTGTCGTTCTGTCGATCATATAAGCATAATATGGCTAATAATATGAGTTAGATTGATAATAATAAGAGTAGTGAGTATAGTAATTGTCGTTCTATCGATCATATAAGCATAATACGGCTAATAATATGTGTTAGATTGATAATAATGCGAGTAATAAGTATAGTAATTGTCGTTCCATCGATCATTTACGCATAATATGGCTAATAATATGAGTTAGATTGATAATAATAAGAGTAATGAGCATAGTAATTGTAGTTCTATCGATCGTATCTGCATAATATGGTTAATAATATGAGTTAGATTCATAATAATAAGAGTAATAAGTATAGTAATTGTCGTTCTATCGATCATATAAGCATAATACGGCTAATAATATAAGTTAGATTGATAATAATGCGAGTAATAAGTATAGTAATTGTCGTTCTATCGATCATTTAAGCATAATATGGCTAATAATATGAGTTAGATTGATAATAATAAGAGTAATGAGCATAGTAATTGTAGTTCTATCGATCGTATCTGCATAATACGGTTAATAATATGAGTTAGATTGATAATAATAAGAGTAATGAGTATAGTAATTGTAGATCTATCGATCATATCTGCATAATATGGTTAATAATATGAGTTAGATTCATAATAATAAGAGTAATAAGTATAGTAATTGTCGTTCTATCGATCATATAAGCACAATATGGCTAATAATATGAGTTAGATTGATAATAGTAAGAGTAATAAGTATAGTAATTGTCGTTCTGTCGATCATATAAGCATAATATGGCTAATAATGTGAGTTAGATCGATAATGATACGAGTAGTAAGTACAGTAATTGTCGTTCTATCGATAATATAAGCATAATATGGCTAATAATATGAGTTAGATCGATAATGATAAGAGTAATAAGTACAGTTATTGTCGTTCTATCGATCATATATGCATAATATGGCTAATAATATGAGTTAGATTGATAATAGTAAGAGTAATAAGTATAGTAATTGTCGTTCTATCGATCATATAAGCACAATATGGCTAATAATATGAGTTAGATTGATAATAGTAAGAGTAATAAGTATAGTAATTGTCGTTCTGTCGATCATATAAGCATAATATGGCTAATAATATGAGTTAGATTGATAATAATAAGAGTAGTGAGTATAGTAATTGTCGTTCTATCGATCATATAAGCATAATACGGCTAATAATATGAGTTAGATTGATAATAATGCGAGTAATAAGTATAGTAATTGTCGTTCTATCGATCATTTAAGCATAATATGGCTAATAATATGAGTTAGATTGATAATAATAAGAGTAATGAGCATAGTAATTGTAGTTCTATCGATCGTATCTGCATAATATGGCTAATAATATGAGTTAGATTGATAATAGTAAGTGTAATAAGTATAGTAATTGTCGTTCTATCGATCATTTAAGCATAATATGGCTGGTAATATGAGTTAGATTGATAATAATAAGAGTAATAAGTATAGTAATTGTCGTTCTATCGATCATATAAGCACAATATGGCTAATAATATGAGTTAGATTGATAATAATAAGAGTAATAATTATAGTAAAATGTCGTTCTATCGATCATATAAGCATAATATGGCTAATAATATGAGTTAGATCGATAATGATAAGAGTAATAAGTACAGTAATTGTCGTTCTATCGATCATATATGCATAATATGGCTAATAATATGAGTTAGATTGATAATAGTAAGAGTAATAAGTATAGTAATTGTCGTTCTATCGATCATATAAGCACAATATGGCTAATAATATGAGGTAGATTGATAATAGTAAGAGTAATAAGTATAGTAATTGTCGTTCTGTCGGTCATATAAGCATAATATGGCTAATAATATGAGTTAGATTGATAATAGTAAGTGTAATAAGTATAGTAATTGTCGTTCTATCGATCATATATGCATAATATGGCTAATAATATGAGTTAGATTGATAATAATAACAGTAATAAGTACAGTAATTGTCGTTCTATCGATAATATAAGCATAATATGGCTAATAATATGAGTTAGATCGATAATGATAAGAGTAATAAGTACAGTAATTGTCGTTCTGTCGATCATATAAGCATAATATGGCTAATAATACGAGTTAGATTGATAATAATAAGAGTAGTGAGTATAGTAATTGTCGTTCTATCGATCATATAAGCATAATACGGCTAATAATATGAGTTAGATTGATAATAATGCGAGTAATAAGTATAGTAATTGTCGTTCTATCGATCATTTAAGCATAATATGGCTAATAATATGAGTTAGATTGATAATAATAAGAGTAATGAGTATAGTAATTGTAGTTCTATCGATCATATAAGCATAACACGGTTAATAATATGAGTTAGATTGATAATACTGCGAGTAATAAGTATAGTAATTGTCGTTCTATCGATCATTTAAGCATAATATGGCTAATAATATAAGTTAGATTGATAATAATAAGAGTAATGAGCATAGTAATTGTAGTTCTATCGATCGTATCTGCATAATATGGTTAATAATATGAGTTAGATTCATAATAATAAGAGTAATAAGTATAGTAATTGTCGTTCTATCGATCATATAAGCATAATATGGCTAATAATATGAGTTAGATTGATAATAGTAAGTGCAATAAGTATAGTAATTGTCGTTCAATCGATCATATATGCATAATATGGCTATTAATATGAGTTAGATTGATAATAATAACAGTAATAAGTACAGTAATTGTCGTTCTACCGATCATATAAGCACAATATGGCTAATAATATGAGTTAGATTGATAATAGTAAGAGTAATAAGTATAGTAATTGTCGTTCTGTCGATCATATAAGCATAATATGGCTAATAATATGAGTTAGATTGATAATAATAAGAGTAGTGAGTATAGTAATTGTCGTTCTATCGATCATATAAGCATAACATGGCTAATAATATGAGTTAGATTGATAATACTGCGAGTAATAAGTATAGTAATTGTCGTTCTATCGATCATTTAAGCATAATATGGCTAATAATATGAGTTAGATTGATAATAATAAGAGTAATGAGCATAGTAATTGTAGTTCTATCGATCGTATCTGCATAATATGGTTAATAATATGAGTTAGATTCATAATAATAAGAGTAATAAGTATAGTAATTGTCGTTCTATCGATCATTTAAGCATAATATGGCTAATAATATGAGTTAGATTGATAATGATAACAGTAATATGTACAGTAATTGTCGTTCTATCGATCATATAAGCACAATATGGCTAATAATATGAGTTAGATTGATAATAGTAAGAGTAATAAGTATAGTAATTGTCGTTCTGTCGATCATATAAGCATAATATGGCTAATAATATGAGTTAGATTGATAATAATAAGAGTAGTGAGTATAGTAATTGTCGTTCTATCGATCATATAAGCATAATACGGCTAATAATATGTGTTAGATTGATAATAATGCGAGTAATAAGTATAGTAATTGTCGTTCTATCGATCATTTACGCATAATATGGCTAATAATATGAGTTAGATTGATAATAATAAGAGTAATGAGCATAGTAATTGTAGTTCTATCGATCGTATCTGCATAATACGGTTAATAATATGAGTTAGATTGATAATAATAAGAGTAATGAGTATAGTAATTGTAGATCTATCGATCATATCTGCATAATATGGTTAATAATATGAGTTAGATTCATAATAATAAGAGTAATAAGTATAGTAATTGTCGTTCTATCGATCATATAAGCACAATATGGCTAATAATATGAGTTAGATTGATAATAGTAAGAGTAATAAGTATAGTAATTGTCGTTCTGTCGATCATATAAGCATAATATGGCTAATAATGTGAGTTAGATCGATAATGATACGAGTAATAAGTACAGTAATTGTCGTTCTATCGATAATATAAGCATAATATGGCTAATAATATGAGTTAGATCGATAATGATAAGAGTAATAAGTACAGTTATTGTCGTTCTATCGATCATATATGCATAATATGGCTAATAATATGAGTTAGATTGATAATAGTAAGAGTAATAAGTATAGTAATTGTCGTTCTGTCGATCATATAAGCATAATATGGCTAATAATGTGAGTTAGATCGATAATGATACGAGTAATAAGTACAGTAATTGTCGTTCTATCGATAATATAAGCATAATATGGCTAATAATATGAGTTAGATCGATAATGATAAGAGTAATAAGTACAGTTATTGTCGTTCTATCGATCATATATGCATAATATGGCTAATAATATGAGTTAGATTGATAATAGTAAGAGTAATAAGTATAGTAATTGTCGTTCTATCGATCATATAAGCACAATATGGCTAATAATATGAGTTAGATTGATAATAGTAAGAGTAATAAGTATAGTAATTGTCGTTCTGTCGATCATATAAGCATAATATGGCTAATAATATGAGTTAGATTGATAATAATAAGAGTAGTGAGTATAGTAATTGTCGTTCTATCGATCATATAAGCATAATACGGCTAATAATATGAGTTAGATTGATAATAATGCGAGTAATAAGTATAGTAATTGTCGTTCTATCGATCATTTAAGCATAATATGGCTAATAATATGAGTTAGATTGATAATAATAAGAGTAATGAGCATAGTAATTGTAGTTCTATCGATCGTATCTGCATAATATGGCTAATAATATGAGTTAGATTGATAATAGTAAGTGTAATAAGTATAGTAATTGTCGTTCTATCGATCATTTAAGCATAATATGGCTGGTAATATGAGTTAGATTGATAATAATAAGAGTAATAAGTATAGTAATTGTCGTTCTATCGATCATATAAGCACAATATGGCTAATAATATGAGTTAGATTGATAATAATAAGAGTAATAATTATAGTAAAATGTCGTTCTATCGATCATATAAGCATAATATGGCTAATAATATGAGTTAGATCGATAATGATAAGAGTAATAAGTACAGTAATTGTCGTTCTATCGATCATATATGCATAATATGGCTAATAATATGAGTTAGATTGATAATAGTAAGAGTAATAAGTATAGTAATTGTCGTTCTATCGATCATATAAGCACAATATGGCTAATAATATGAGGTAGATTGATAATAGTAAGAGTAATAAGTATAGTAATTGTCGTTCTGTCGATCATATAAGCATAATATGGCTAATAATGTGAGTTAGATCGATAATGATACGAGTAATAAGTACAGTAATTGTCGTTCTATCGATAATATAAGCATAATATGGCTAATAATATGAGTTAGATCGATAATGATAAGAGTAATAAGTACAGTTATTGTCGTTCTATCGATCATATATGCATAATATGGCTAATAATATGAGTTAGATTGATAATAGTAAGAGTAATAAGTATAGTAATTGTCGTTCTATCGATCATATAAGCACAATATGGCTAATAATATGAGTTAGATTGATAATAGTAAGAGTAATAAGTATAGTAATTGTCGTTCTGTCGATCATATAAGCATAATATGGCTAATAATATGAGTTAGATTGATAATAATAAGAGTAGTGAGTATAGTAATTGTCGTTCTATCGATCATATAAGCATAATACGGCTAATAATATGAGTTAGATTGATAATAATGCGAGTAATAAGTATAGTAATTGTCGTTCTATCGATCATTTAAGCATAATATGGCTAATAATATGAGTTAGATTGATAATAATAAGAGTAATGAGCATAGTAATTGTAGTTCTATCGATCGTATCTGCATAATACGGTTAATAATATGAGTTAGATTGATAATAATAAGAGTAATGAGTATAGTAATTGTAGATCTATCGATCATATCTGCATAATATGGTTAATAATATGAGTTAGATTCATAATAATAAGAGTAATAAGTATAGTAATTGTCGTTCTATCGATCATATAAGCACAATATGGCTAATAATATGAGTTAGATTGATAATAGTAAGAGTAATAAGTATAGTAATTGTCGTTCTGTCGATCATATAAGCATAATATGGCTAATAATGTGAGTTAGATCGATAATGATACGAGTAATAAGTACAGTAATTGTCGTTCTATCGATAATATAAGCATAATATGGCTAATAATATGAGTTAGATCGATAATGATAAGAGTAATAAGTACAGTTATTGTCGTTCTATCGATCATATATGCATAATATGGCTAATAATATGAGTTAGATTGATAATAGTAAGAGTAATAAGTATAGTAATTGTCGTTCTATCGATCATATAAGCACAATATGGCTAATAATATGAGTTAGATTGATAATAGTAAGAGTAATAAGTATAGTAATTGTCGTTCTGTCGATCATATAAGCATAATATGGCTAATAATATGAGTTAGATTGATAATAATAAGAGTAGTGAGTATAGTAATTGTCGTTCTATCGATCATATAAGCATAATACGGCTAATAATATGAGTTAGATTGATAATAATGCGAGTAATAAGTATAGTAATTGTCGTTCTATCGATCATTTAAGCATAATATGGCTAATAATATGAGTTAGATTGATAATAATAAGAGTAATGAGCATAGTAATTGTAGTTCTATCGATCGTATCTGCATAATATGGCTAATAATATGAGTTAGATTGATAATAGTAAGTGTAATAAGTATAGTAATTGTCGTTCTATCGATCATTTAAGCATAATATGGCTGGTAATATGAGTTAGATTGATAATAATAAGAGTAATAAGTATAGTAATTGTCGTTCTATCGATCATATAAGCACAATATGGCTAATAATATGAGTTAGATTGATAATAATAAGAGTAATAATTATAGTAAAATGTCGTTCTATCGATCATATAAGCATAATATGGCTAATAATATGAGTTAGATCGATAATGATAAGAGTAATAAGTACAGTAATTGTCGTTCTATCGATCATATATGCATAATATGGCTAATAATATGAGTTAGATTGATAATAGTAAGAGTAATAAGTATAGTAATTGTCGTTCTATCGATCATATAAGCACAATATGGCTAATAATATGAGGTAGATTGATAATAGTAAGAGTAATAAGTATAGTAATTGTCGTTCTGTCGGTCATATAAGCATAATATGGCTAATAATATGAGTTAGATTGATAATAGTAAGTGTAATAAGTATAGTAATTGTCGTTCTATCGATCATATATGCATAATATGGCTAATAATATGAGTTAGATTGATAATAATAACAGTAATAAGTACAGTAATTGTCGTTCTATCGATAATATAAGCATAATATGGCTAATAATATGAGTTAGATCGATAATGATAAGAGTAATAAGTACAGTAATTGTCGTTCTGTCGATCATATAAGCATAATATGGCTAATAATACGAGTTAGATTGATAATAATAAGAGTAATGAGCATAGTAATTGTAGTTCTATCGATCGTATCTGCATAATATGGTTAATAATATGAGTTAGATTCATAATAATAAGAGTAATAAGTATAGTAATTGTCGTTCTATCGATCATTTAAGCATAATATGGCTAATAATATGAGTTAGATTGATAATGATAACAGTAATATGTACAGTAATTGTCGTTCTATCGATCATATATGCATAATATGGCTAATAATATGAGTTAGATTGATAATAGTAAGAGTAATAAGTATAGTAATTGTCGTTCTATCGATCATATAAGCATAATATGGCTATTAATATGAGTTAGATTGATAATAGTAAGTGTAATAAGAATAGTAATTGTCGTTCTATCGATCATATAAGCATAATATGGCTAATAATATGAGTTAGATTGATAATAATAAGAGTAATAAGTATAGTAATTGTCGTTCTATCGATCATTTAAGCATAATATGGCTGGTAATATGAGTTAGATTGATAATAATAAGAGCAATAAGTATAGTAATTGTCGTTCTATCGATCATTTAAGCATAATATGGCTGGTAATATGAGTTAGATTGATAATAATAAGAGTAATAAGTATAGTAATTGTCGTTCTATCGATCATATAAGCACAATATGGCTAATAATATGAGTTAGATTGATAATAATAAGAGTAATAATTATAGTAAAATGTCGTTCTATCGATCATATAAGCATAATATGGCTAATAATATGAGTTAGATCGATAATGATAAGAGTAATAAGTACAGTAATTGTCGTTCTATCGATAATATAAGCATAATATGGCTAATAATATGAGTTAGATCGATAATGATAAGAGTAATAAGTACAGTAATGTCGTTCTATCGATAATATAAGCATAATATGGCTAATAATATGAGTTAGATCGATAATGATAAGAGTAATAAGTACAGTAATTGTCGTTCTATCGATCATATATGCATAATATGGCTAATAATATGAGTTAGATTGATAATAGTAAGAGTAATAAGTATAGTAATTGTCGTTCTATCGATCATATAAGCACAATATGGCTAATAATATGAGTTAGATTGATAATAGTAAGAGTAATAAGTATAGTAATTGTCGTTCTGTCGATCATATAAGCATAATATGGCTAATAATATGAGTTAGATTGATAATAATAAGAGTAGTGAGTATAGTAATTGTCGTTCTATCGATCATATAAGCATAATACGGCTAATAATATGAGTTAGATTGATAATAATGCGAGTAATAAGTATAGTAATTGTCGTTCTATCGATCATTTAAGCATAATATGGCTAATAATATGAGTTAGATTGATAATAATAAGAGTAATGAGCATAGTAATTGTAGTTCTATCGATCGTATCTGCATAATATGGCTAATAATATGAGTTAGATTGATAATAGTAAGTGTAATAAGTATAGTAATTGTCGTTCTATCGATCATTTAAGCATAATATGGCTGGTAATATGAGTTAGATTGATAATAATAAGAGTAATAAGTATAGTAATTGTCGTTGTATCGATCATTTAAGCATAATATGGCTAATAATATGAGTTAGATTGATAATAATAAGAGTAATGAGCATAGTAATTGTAGTTCTATCGATCGTATCTGCATAATATGGTTAATAATATGAGTTAGATTCATAATAATAAGAGTAATAAGTATAGTAATTGTCGTTCTATCGATCATATAAGCATAATATGGCTAATAATATGAGTTAGATTGATAATAGTAAGTGCAATAAGTATAGTAATTGTCGTTCTATCGATCATATATGCATAATATGGCTAATAATATGAGTTAGATTGATAATAATAACAGTAATAAGTACAGTAATTGTCGTTCTATCGATCATATAAGCACAATATGGCTAATAATATGAGTTAGATTGATAATAGTAAGAGTAATAAGTATAGTAATTGTCGTTCTGTCGATCATATAAGCATAATATGGCTAATAATATGAGTTAGATTGATAATAATAAGAGTAGTGAGTATAGTAATTGTCGTTCTATCGATCATATAAGCATAATACGGCTAATAATATGTGTTAGATTGATAATAATGCGAGTAATAAGTATAGTAATTGTCGTTCTATCGATCATTTAAGCATAATATGGCTAATAATATGAGTTAGATTGATAATAATAAGAGTAATGAGCATAGTAATTGTAGTTCTATCGATCGTATCTGCATAATATGGTTAATAATATGAGTTAGATTCATAATAATAAGAGTAATAAGTATAGTAATTGTCGTTCTATCGATCATATAAGCATAATACGGCTAATAATATAAGTTAGATTGATAATAATGCGAGTAATAAGTATAGTAATTGTCGTTCTATCGATCATTTAAGCATAATATGGCTAATAATATGAGTTAGATTGATAATAATAAGAGTAATGAGCATAGTAATTGTAGTTCTATCGATCGTATCTGCATAATACGGTTAATAATATGAGTTAGATTGATAATAATAAGAGTAATGAGTATAGTAATTGTAGATCTATCGATCATATCTGCATAATATGGTTAATAATATGAGTTAGATTCATAATAATAAGAGTAATAAGTATAGTAATTGTCGTTCTATCGATCAAATTAGCATAATATGGTTAATAATATGAGTTAGATTGATAACAGTGTGTGTAATAAGTATAGTAATTGTCGTTCTGTCCATCGTATAAGCATAATATGGCTAATAATATGAGTTAGATTGATAATAATAAGAGTAATAAGTATAGTAATTGTCGTTCTATCGATCATATATGCATAATATGGCTAATAATATGAGTTAGATCGATAATGATAAGAGTAATAAGTACGGTAATTGTCGTTCTATCGATCATATATGCATAATATGGCTAATAATATGAGTTAGATTGATAATAGTAAGAGTAATAAGTATAGTAATTGTCGTTCTGTCGATCATATAAGCATAATATGGCTAATAATATGAGTTAGATTGATAATAATAAGAGTAGTGAGTATAGTAATTGTCGTTCTATCGATCATATAAGCATAATACGGCTAATAATATGAGTTAGATTGATAATAATGCGAGTAATAAGTATAGTAATTGTCGTTCTATCGATCATTTAAGCATAATATGGCTAATAATATGAGTTAGATTGATAATAATAAGAGTAATGAGCATAGTAATTGTAGTTCTATCGATCGTATCTGCATAATATGGCTAATAATATGAGTTAGATTGATAATAGTAAGTGTAATAAGTATAGTAATTGTCGTTCTATCGATCATTTAAGCATAATATGGCTGGTAATATGAGTTAGATTGATAATAATAAGAGTAATAAGTATAGTAATTGTCGTTCTATCGATCATTTAAGCATAATATGGCTAATAATATGAGTTAGATTGATAATAAGAAGAGTAATGAGCATAGTAATTGTAGTTCTATCGATCGTATCTGCATAATATGGTTAATAATATGAGTTAGATTCATAATAATAAGAGTAATAAGTATAGTAATTGTCGTTCTATCGATCATATAAGCATAATATGGCTAATAATATGAGTTAGATTGATAATAGTAAGTGCAATAAGTATAGTAATTGTCGTTCTATCGATCATATATGCATAATATGGCTAATAATATGAGTTAGATTGATAATAATAACAGTAATAAGTACAGTAATTGTCGTTCTATCGATCATATAAGCACAATATGGCTAATAATATGAGTTAGATTGATAATAGTAAGAGTAATAAGTATAGTAATTGTCGTTCTGTCGATCATATAAGCATAATATGGCTAATAATATGAGTTAGATTGATAATAATAAGAGTAGTGAGTATAGTAATTGTCGTTCTATCGATCATATAAGCATAATACGGCTAATAATATGTGTTAGATTGATAATAATGCGAGTAATAAGTATAGTAATTGTCGTTCTATCGATCATTTAAGCATAATATGGCTAATAATATGAGTTAGATTGATAATAATAAGAGTAATGAGCATAGTAATTGTAGTTCTATCGATCGTATCTGCATAATACGGTTAATAATATGTGTTAGATTGATAATAATAAGAGTAATGAGTATAGTAATCGTCGTCCTATCGATCATATAAGCATAATATGGCTAATAATATGAGTTAGATTGATATTAATAAGAGTAATAAGTATAGTAATTCTCGTTCTATCGGTTATATAACCATAATATGGCTAATAATATGAGTTAGATTGACAATAGTGAGTGTAATAAGTATAGTAATTGTCGTTCTATCGATCATATAAGCACAATATGGCTAATAATATGAGTTAGATTGATAATAATAAGAGTAATGAGTATAGTAATTGTCGTCCTATCGATCATATAAGCATAATATGGCTAATAATATGAGTTAGATTGATAATAGTAAGAGTAATAAGTATAGTAATTGTCGTTCTATCGATCATTTAAGCATAATATGGCTAATAGTATGAGTTAGATTGATAATAATAAGAGTAATGAGCATAGTAATTGTAGTTCTATCGATCGTATCTGCATAATATGGTTAATAATATGAGTTAGATTCATAATAATAAGAGTAATAAGTATAGTAATTGTCGTTCTATCGATCATATAAGCATAATACGGCTAATAATATGTGTTAGATTGATAATAATGCGAGTAATAAGTATAGCAATTGTCGTTCTATCGATCATTTAAGCATAATATGGCTAATAATATGAGTTAGATTGATAATAATAAGAGTAATGAGCATAGTAATTGTAGTTCTATCGATCGTATCTGCATAATATGGTTAATAATATGAGTTAGATTCATAATAATAAGAGTAATAAGTATAGTAATTGTCGTTCTATCGATCATATAAGCATAATACGGCTAATAATATAAGTTAGATTGATAATAATGCGAGTAATAAGTATAGTAATTGTCGTTCTATCGATCATTTAAGCATAATATGGCTAATAATATGAGTTAGATTGATAATAATAAGAGTAATGAGCATAGTAATTGTAGTTCTATCGATCGTATCTGCATAATACGGTTAATAATATGAGTTAGATTGATAATAATAAGAGTAATGAGTATAGTAATTGTAGATCTATCGATCATATCTGCATAATATGGTTAATAATATGAGTTAGATTCATAATAATAAGAGTAATAAGTATAGTAATTGTCGTTCTATCGATCAAATTAGCATAATATGGTTAATAATATGAGTTAGATTGATAACAGTGTGTGTAATAAGTATAGTAATTGTCGTTCTGTCCATCGTATAAGCATAATATGGCTAATAATATGAGTTAGATTGATAATAATAAGAGTAATAAGTATAGTAATTGTCGTTCTATCGATCATATATGCATAATATGGCTAATAATATGAGTTAGATCGATAATGATAAGAGTAATAAGTACAGTAATTGTCGTTCTATCGATCATATATGCATAATATGGCTAATAATATGAGTTAGATTGATAATAGTAAGAGTAATAAGTATAGTAATTGTCGTTCTGTCGATCATATAAGCATAATATGGCTAATAATATGAGTTAGATTGATAATAATAAGAGTAGTGAGTATAGTAATTGTCGTTCTATCGATCATATAAGCATAATACGGCTAATAATATGAGTTAGATTGATAATAATGCGAGTAATAAGTATAGTAATTGTCGTTCTATCGATCATTTAAGCATAATATGGCTAATAATATGAGTTAGATTGATAATAATAAGAGTAATGAGCATAGTAATTGTAGTTCTATCGATCGTATCTGCATAATATGGCTAATAATATGAGTTAGATTGATAATAGTAAGTGTAATAAGTATAGTAATTGTCGTTCTATCGATCATTTAAGCATAATATGGCTGGTAATATGAGTTAGATTGATAATAATAAGAGTAATAAGTATAGTAATTGTCGTTCTATCGATCATTTAAGCATAATATGGCTAATAATATGAGTTAGATTGATAATAAGAAGAGTAATGAGCATAGTAATTGTAGTTCTATCGATCGTATCTGCATAATATGGTTAATAATATGAGTTAGATTCATAATAATAAGAGTAATAAGTATAGTAATTGTCGTTCTATCGATCATATAAGCATAATATGGCTAATAATATGAGTTAGATTGATAATAGTAAGTGCAATAAGTATAGTAATTGTCGTTCTATCGATCATATATGCATAATATGGCTAATAATATGAGTTAGATTGATAATAATAACAGTAATAAGTACAGTAATTGTCGTTCTATCGATCATATAAGCACAATATGGCTAATAATATGAGTTAGATTGATAATAGTAAGAGTAATAAGTATAGTAATTGTCGTTCTGTCGATCATATAAGCATAATATGGCTAATAATATGAGTTAGATTGATAATAATAAGAGTAGTGAGTATAGTAATTGTCGTTCTATCGATCATATAAGCATAATACGGCTAATAATATGTGTTAGATTGATAATAATGCGAGTAATAAGTATAGTAATTGTCGTTCTATCGATCATTTAAGCATAATATGGCTAATAATATGAGTTAGATTGATAATAATAAGAGTAATGAGCATAGTAATTGTAGTTCTATCGATCGTATCTGCATAATACGGTTAATAATATGAGTTAGATTGATAATAATAAGAGTAATGAGTATAGTAATCGTCGTCCTATCGATCATATAAGCATAATATGGCTAATAATATGAGTTAGATTGATATTAATAAGAGTAATAAGTATAGTAATTCTCGTTCTATCGGTTATATAACCATAATATGGCTAATAATATGAGTTAGATTGACAATAGTGAGTGTAATAAGTATAGTAATTGTCGTTCTATCGATCATATAAGCACAATATGGCTAATAATATGAGTTAGATTGATAATAATAAGAGTAATGAGTATAGTAATTGTCGTCCTATCGATCATATAAGCATAATATGGCTAATAATATGAGTTAGATTGATAATAGTAAGAGTAATAAGTATAGTAATTGTCGTTCTATCGATCATTTAAGCATAATATGGCTAATAGTATGAGTTAGATTGATAATAATAAGAGTAATGAGCATAGTAATTGTAGTTCTATCGATCGTATCTGCATAATATGGTTAATAATATGAGTTAGATTCATAATAATAAGAGTAATAAGTATAGTAATTGTCGTTCTATCGATCATATAAGCATAATATGGCTAATAATATGAGTTAGATTGATAATAGTAAGTGCAATAAGTATAGTAATTGTCGTTCTATCGATCATATATGCATAATATGGCTAATAATATGAGTTAGATTGATAATAATAAGAGTAATAAGTATAGTAATTGTCGTTCTATCGATCGTATCTGCATAATATGGCTAATAATATGAGTTAGATTGATAATAATAAGAGTAATGAGCATAGTAATTGTAGTTCTATCGATCGTATCTGCATAATACGGTTAATAATATGAGTTAGATTGATAATAATAAGAGTAATGAGTATAGTAATTGTAGATCTATCGATCATATCTGCATAATATGGTTAATAATATGAGTTAGATTCATAATAATAAGAGTAATAAGTATAGTAATTGTCGTTCTATCGATCATATAAGCACAATATGGCTAATAATATGAGTTAGATTGATAATAGTAAGAGTAATAAGTATAGTAATTGTCGTTCTGTCGATCATATAAGCATAATATGGCTAATAATATGAGTTAGATCGATAATGATACGAGTAATAAGTACAGTAATTGTCGTTCTATCGATCATATAAGCATAATATGGCTAATAATATGAGTTAGATTGATAATAATAAGAGTAATGAGTGTAGTAATTGTAGTTCTATCGATCATATCTGCATAATATGGTCAATAATATGAGTTAGATTGATAATAATAAGAGTAATGTGTATAGTAATTGTAGTTCTATGGATCATATCTGCATAATATGGTTAATAATATGAGTTAGATTCATAATAATAAGAGTAATAAGTATAGTAATTGTCGTTCTATCGATCATTTAAGCATAATATGGCTAATAATATGAGTTAGATTGATAATGATAACAGTAATATGTACAGTAATTGTCGTTCTATCGATCATATATGCATAATATGGCTAATAATATGAGTTAGATTGATAATAGTAAGAGTAATAAGTATAGTAATTGTCGTTCTATCGATCATATAAGCATAATATGGCTAATAATATGAGTCAGATTGATAATAGTAAGTGTAATAAGTATAGTAACTGTCGTTCTATCGATCATATAAGCATAATATGGCTAATAATATGAGTTAGATTGATAATAGTAAGAGTAATAAGTATAGTAATTGTCGTTCTATCGATCATTTAAGCATAATATGGCTGGTAATATGAGTTAGATTGATAATAATAAGAGTAATAAGTATAGTAATTGTCGTTCTATCGATGATATAAGCACAATATGGCTAATAAACTGAGTTAGATTGATAATAATAAGAGCAATAAGTATAGTAATTGTCGTTCTATCGATCATTTAAGCATAATATGGCTGGTAATATGAGTTAGATTGATAATAATAAGAGTAATAAGTATAGTAATTGTCGTTCTATCGATCATATAAGCACAATATGGCTAATAATATGAGTTAGATTGATAATAATAAGAGTAATAATTATAGTAAAATGTCGTTCTATCGATCATATAAGCATAATATGGCTAATAATATGAGTTAGATCGATAATGATAAGAGTAATAAGTACAGTAATTGTCGTTCTATCGATAATATAAGCATAATATGGCTAATAATATGAGTTAGATCGATAATGATAAGAGTAATAAGTACAGTAATGTCGTTCTATCGATAATATAAGCATAATATGGCTAATAATATGAGTTAGATCGATAATGATAAGAGTAATAAGTACAGTAATTGTCGTTCTATCGATCATATATGCATAATATGGCTAATAATATGAGTTAGATTGATAATAGTAAGAGTAATAAGTATAGTAATTGTCGTTCTATCGATCATATAAGCACAATATGGCTAATAATATGAGTTAGATTGATAATAGTAAGAGTAATAAGTATAGTAATTGTCGTTCTGTCGATCATATAAGCATAATATGGCTAATAATATGAGTTAGATTGATAATAATAAGAGTAGTGAGTATAGTAATTGTCGTTCTATCGATCATATAAGCATAATACGGCTAATAATATGAGTTAGATTGATAATAATGCGAGTAATAAGTATAGTAATTGTCGTTCTATCGATCATTTAAGCATAATATGGCTAATAATATGAGTTAGATTGATAATAATAAGAGTAATGAGCATAGTAATTGTAGTTCTATCGATCGTATCTGCATAATATGGCTAATAATATGAGTTAGATTGATAATAGTAAGTGTAATAAGTATAGTAATTGTCGTTCTATCGATCATTTAAGCATAATATGGCTGGTAATATGAGTTAGATTGATAATAATAAGAGTAATAAGTATAGTAATTGTCGTTCTATCGATCATTTAAGCATAATATGGCTAATAATATGAGTTAGATTGATAATAATAAGAGTAATGAGCATAGTAATTGTAGTTCTATCGATCGTATCTGCATAATATGGTTAATAATATGAGTTAGATTCATAATAATAAGAGTAATAAGTATAGTAATTGTCGTTCTATCGATCATATAAGCATAATATGGCTAATAATATGAGTTAGATTGATAATAGTAAGTGCAATAAGTATAGTAATTGTCGTTCTATCGATCATATATGCATAATATGGCTAATAATATGAGTTAGATTGATAATAATAACAGTAATAAGTACAGTAATTGTCGTTCTATCGATCATATAAGCACAATATGGCTAATAATATGAGTTAGATTGATAATAGTAAGAGTAATAAGTATAGTAATTGTCGTTCTGTCGATCATATAAGCATAATATGGCTAATAATATGAATTAGATTGATAATAATAAGAGTAGTGAGTATAGTAATTGTCGTTCTATCGATCATATAAGCATAATACGGCTAATAATATGTGTTAGATTGATAATAATGCGAGTAATAAGTATAGTAATTGTCGTTCTATCGATCATTTAAGCATAATATGGCTAATAATATGAGTTAGATTGATAATAATAAGAGTAATGAGCATAGTAATTGTAGTTCTATCGATCGTATCTGCATAATACGGTTAATAATATGAGTTAGATTGATAATAATAAGAGTAATGAGTATAGTAATTGTAGATCTATCGATCATATCTGCATAATATGGTTAATAATATGAGTTAGATTCATAATAATAAGAGTAATAAGTATAGTAATTGTCGTTCTATCGATCAAATTAGCATAATATGGTTAATAATATGAGTTAGATTGATAACAGTGTGTGTAATAAGTATAGTAATTGTCGTTCTGTCCATCGTATAAGCATAATATGGCTAATAATATGAGTTAGATTGATAATAATAAGAGTAATAAGTATAGTAATTGTCGTTCTATCGATCATATATGCATAATATGGCTAATAATATGAGTTAGATCGATAATGATAAGAGTAATAAGTACAGTAATTGTCGTTCTATCGATCATATATGCATAATATGGCTAATAATATGAGTTAGATTGATAATAGTAAGAGTAATAAGTATAGTAATTGTCGTTCTATCGATCATTTAAGCATAATATGGCTAATAATATGAGTTAGATTGATAATAATAAGAGTAATGAGCATAGTAATTGTAGTTCTATCGATCGTATCTGCATAATATGGTTAATAATATGAGTTAGATTCATAATAATAAGAGTAATAAGTATAGTAATTGTCGTTCTATCGATCATATAAGCATAATATGGCTAATAATATGAGTTAGATTGATAATAGTAAGTGCAATAAGTATAGTAATTGTCGTTCTATCGATCATATATGCATAATATGGCTAATAATATGAGTTAGATTGATAATAATAAGAGTAATAAGTATAGTAATTGTCGTTCTATCGATCGTATCTGCATAATATGGCTAATAATATGAGTTAGATTGATAATAGTAAGTGTAATAAGTATAGTAATTGTCGTTCTATCGATCATTTAAGCATAATATGGCTGGTAATATGAGTTAGATTGATAATAATAAGAGTAATAAGTATAGTAATTGTCGTTCTATCGATCATTTAAGCATAATATGGCTAATAATATGAGTTAGATTGATAATAATAAGAGTAATGAGCATAGTAATTGTAGTTCTATCGATCGTATCTGCATAATATGGTTAATAATATGAGTTAGATTCATAATAATAAGAGTAATAAGTATAGTAATTGTCGTTCTATCGATCATATAAGCATAATATGGCTAATAATATGAGTTAGATTGATAATAGTAAGTGCAATAAGTATAGTAATTGTCGTTCTATCGATCATATATGCATAATATGGCTAATAATATGAGTTAGATTGATAATAATAACAGTAATAAGTACAGTAATTGTCGTTCTATCGATCATATAAGCACAATATGGCTAATAATATGAGTTAGATTGATAATAGTAAGAGTAATAAGTATAGTAATTGTCGTTCTGTCGATCATATAAGCATAATATGGCTAATAATATGAGTTAGATTGATAATAATAAGAGTAGTGAGTATAGTAATTGTCGTTCTATCGATCATATAAGCATAATACGGCTAATAATATGTGTTAGATTGATAATAATGCGAGTAATAAGTATAGTAATTGTCGTTCTATCGATCATTTACGCATAATATGGCTAATAATATGAGTTAGATTGATAATAATAAGAGTAATGAGCATAGTAATTGTAGTTCTATCGATCGTATCTGCATAATATGGTTAATAATATGAGTTAGATTCATAATAATAAGAGTAATAAGTATAGTAATTGTCGTTCTATCGATCATATAAGCATAATACGGCTAATAATATAAGTTAGATTGATAATAATGCGAGTAATAAGTATAGTAATTGTCGTTCTATCGATCATTTAAGCATAATATGGCTAATAATATGAGTTAGATTGATAATAATAAGAGTAATGAGCATAGTAATTGTAGTTCTATCGATCGTATCTGCATAATACGGTTAATAATATGAGTTAGATTGATAATAATAAGAGTAATGAGTATAGTAATTGTAGATCTATCGATCATATCTGCATAATATGGTTAATAATATGAGTTAGATTCATAATAATAAGAGTAATAAGTATAGTAATTGTCGTTCTATCGATCATATAAGCACAATATGGCTAATAATATGAGTTAGATTGATAATAGTAAGAGTAATAAGTATAGTAATTGTCGTTCTGTCGATCATATAAGCATAATATGGCTAGTAATGTGAGTTAGATCGATAATGATACGAGTAGTAAGTACAGTAATTGTCGTTCTATCGATAATATAAGCATAATATGGCTAATAATATGAGTTAGATCGATAATGATAAGAGTAATAAGTACAGTTATTGTCGTTCTATCGATCATATATGCATAATATGGCTAATAATATGAGTTAGATTGATAATAGTAAGAGTAATAAGTATAGTAATTGTCGTTCTATCGATCATATAAGCACAATATGGCTAATAATATGAGTTAGATTGATAATAGTAAGAGTAATAAGTATAGTAATTGTCGTTCTGTCGATCATATAAGCATAATATGGCTAATAATATGAGTTAGATTGATAATAATAAGAGTAGTGAGTATAGTAATTGTCGTTCTATCGATCATATAAGCATAATACGGCTAATAATATGAGTTAGATTGATAATAATGCGAGTAATAAGTATAGTAATTGTCGTTCTATCGATCATTTAAGCATAATATGGCTAATAATATGAGTTAGATTGATAATAATAAGAGTAATGAGCATAGTAATTGTAGTTCTATCGATCGTATCTGCATAATATGGCTAATAATATGAGTTAGATTGATAATAGTAAGTGTAATAAGTATAGTAATTGTCGTTCTATCGATCATTTAAGCATAATATGGCTGGTAATATGAGTTAGATTGATAATAATAAGAGTAATAAGTATAGTAATTGTCGTTCTATCGATCATATAAGCACAATATGGCTAATAATATGAGTTAGATTGATAATAATAAGAGTAGTAATTATAGTAAAATGTCGTTCTATCGATCATATAAGCATAATATGGCTAATAATATGAGTTAGATCGATAATGATAAGAGTAATAAGTACAGTAATTGTCGTTCTATCGATCATATATGCATAATATGGCTAATAATATGAGTTAGATTGATAATAGTAAGAGTAATAAGTATAGTAATTGTCGTTCTATCGATCATATAAGCACAATATGGCTAATAATATGAGGTAGATTGATAATAGTAAGAGTAATAAGTATAGTAATTGTCGTTCTGTCGGTCATATAAGCATAATATGGCTAATAATATGAGTTAGATTGATAATAGTAAGTGTAATAAGTATAGTAATTGTCGTTCTATCGATCATATATGCATAATATGGCTAATAATATGAGTTAGATTGATAATAATAACAGTAATAAGTACAGTAATTGTCGTTCTATCGATAATATAAGCATAATATGGCTAATAATATGAGTTAGATCGATAATGATAAGAGTAATAAGTACAGTAATTGTCGTTCTGTCGATCATATAAGCATAATATGGCTAATAATACGAGTTAGATTGATAATAATAAGAGTAGTGAGTATAGTAATTGTCGTTCTATCGATCATATAAGCATAACACGGTTAATAATATGAGTTAGATTGATAATACTGCGAGTAATAAGTATAGTAATTGTCGTTCTATCGATCATTTAAGCATAATATGGCTAATAATATAAGTTAGATTGATAATAATAAGAGTAATGAGCATAGTAATTGTAGTTCTATCGATCGTATCTGCATAATATGGTTAATAATATGAGTTAGATTCATAATAATAAGAGTAATAAGTATAGTAATTGTCGTTCTATCGATCATATAAGCATAATATGGCTAATAATATGAGTTAGATTGATAATAGTAAGTGCAATAAGTATAGTAATTGTCGTTCTATCGATCATATATGCATAATATGGCTATTAATATGAGTTAGATTGATAATAATAACAGTAATAAGTACAGTAATTGTCGTTCTACCGATCATATAAGCACAATATGGTTAATAATATGAGTTAGATTGATAATAGTGAGTGTAATAAGTATAGTAATTGTCGTTCCGTCGATCATATAAGCATAATATGGCTAGTAATATGAGTTAGATTGATAATAATAAGAATAATAAGTATAGTAATTATCGTTCTACCGATCGTATAAGCATAATATGGCTAATAATATGAGTTAGATTGATAATAATAATAGTAATAAGTATAGTAATGGTCGTTCTATCGATCATACAAGCATTATATGGCTAATAATATGAGTTAGATTGATAATAATAAGAGTAATAAGTATAGTAATTGTCGTTCTATCGATCATATCTGCATAATATGGTTAATAATATGAGTTAGATTGATAATAGTGAGTGTAATAAGTATAGCAATCGTCGTTCCGTCGATCATATAAGCATAATATGGCTAATAATATGAGTTAGATTGATAATAATAAGAGCAATAAGTATAGTAGATGTAGTTCTATCAATCATATCTGCATAATATGGTTAATAATATGAGTTAGATTCATAATAATAAGAGTAATAAGTATAGTAATTGTCGTTCTGTCGATCACATAAGCATAATATGGCTAATAATATGAGTTAGATTGATAATAATAAGAGTAATAAGTATAGTAATGGTCGTTCTATCGATCATACAAGCATTATATGGCTAATAATATGAGTTAGATTGATAATAATAAGAGTAATAAGTATAGTAATTGTCGTTCTATCGATCATATAAGCATAAAATGGCTAATAATATGAGCTAGATTGATAATAATAAGAGTAATGAGTATAGTAATTGTCGCTCTATCGATCATATAAGCATAATATGGCTAATAATATGAGTTAGATTTGATAATAATAAGACTAATAAGTATAGTAATTGTCGTTCTATCGATCATATAATCATAATATGGCTAATAATATGGGTTAGATTAATAATTATATGAGTAATAAGTATAGTAATTGTCGTTCTATCGATCATATAAGCATTATATGGCTAATAATATGAGTTAGATTGATAATAATAAGAGTAATAAGTATAGTAATTGTCGTTCTATCGATCATATCTGCATAATATGGTTAATAATATGAGTTAGATTGATAATAGTGAGTGTAATAAGTGTAGTAATCGTCGTTCTGTCGATCATATAAGCATAATATGGCTAATAATATGAGTTAGATTGATAATAATAAGAGTAATAAGTGTAGTAATTGTCGTTCTATCGATCATATCTGCATAATATGGTTAATAATATGAGTTAGATTGATAATAGTGAGTGTAATAAGTATAGTAATCGTCGTTCTGTCGTTCATATAAGCATAATATGGCTAATAATATGAGTTAGAATGATAATAATAAGAGCAATAAGTATAGTAATTGTAGTTCTATGAATCATATCTGCATAATATGGTTAATAATATGAGTTAGATTCATAATAATAAGAGTAATAAGTATAGTAATTGTCGTTCTGTCGATCACATAAGCATAATATGGCTAATAATATGAGTTACATTGATAACAATAAGAGTAAGAAGTATAGTAATTGTCGTTCTATCGATCATATAAGCATAATATGGCTAATAATATGATCTAGATTGATAATAATAAGAGTAATGAGTATAGTAATTGTCGTTCTATCGATCATATCTGCATAATATGGTTAATAATATGAGTTAGATTGATAATAGTGAGTGTAATAAGTATAGTAATCGTCGTTCTGTCGATCATATAAGCATAATATGGCTAATAATATGAGTTAGATTGATAATAATAAGAGCAATAAGTATAGTAATTGTAGTTCTATGAATCATATCTGTATAATATGGTTAATAATATGAGTTAGATTGATATTAGTGAGTGTAATAAGTATAGTAATTGTCGTTCCGTCCATCATATAAGCATAATATGGCTAATAATATGAGTTAGATTGATAATAATAAGAGCAATAAGTACAGTAATTGTAGTTCTATCAATCATATCTGCATAATATGGTTAATAATATGAGTTAGATTCATAATAATAAGAGTAATAAGTATAGTAATTGTCGTTCTGTCGATCACATAAGCATAATATGGCTAATAATATGAGTTAGATTGATAATAATAAGAGCAATAAGTATAGTAATTGTAGTTCTATCAATCATATCTGCATAATATGGTTAATAATATGAGTTAGATTCATAATAATAAGAGTAATAAGTATAGTAATTGTCGTTCTGTCGATCACATAAGCATAATATGGCTAATAATATGAGCTAGATTGATAATAATAAGAGTAATGAGTATAGTAATCGTCGTTCTGTCGATCATATAAGCATAATATGCCTAATAATATGAGTTAGATTGATAATAATAAGAGCAATAAGTATAGTAATTGTAGTTCTATCAATCATATCTGCATAATATGGTTAATAATATGAGTTAGATTCATAATAATAAGAGTAATAAGTATAGTAAGTATAGTAATTGTCGTTCTATCGATCATATCTGCATAATATGGTTAATAATATGAGTTAGATTGGTAATAGTGAGTGTAATAAGTATAGTAATTGTCGTACTATCGATCATATTAGCATAATGTGGCTAATAATATGAGTTAGATTGATAATAATAAGAGTATTGAGTATAGTAATTGTCGTTCTATCGATCATATCTGCATAATATGGTTAATAATATGAGTTAGATTAATAATAGTGAGTGTAATAAGTATAGTAATTGTCGCTCTATCGATCATATAAGCATAATATGGCTAATAATATGAGTGAGATAGATAATAATAAGAGTAATGTGTATAGTTATTGTCGTTCTAGTCGATCATATCTGCATAATATGGTTAATCATATGAGTTAGATTGGTAATAGTGAGTGTAATAAGTATAGTAATTGTCGTTCTATCGGTCATATGACCATAATATGGCTAATAATATGAGTTAGATTGATAATAATAAGAGTAATAAGTATAGTAATTGTCGTTCTATCGATCGCATAAGCATAATATGGCTAATAATATGAGTTAGATTGATAATAGTGAGTGTAATAAGTATAGTAATTGTCGTTCTATCGATCATATAAGCAGAATATGGATAATAATATGAGTTAGATTGATAATAGTAAGAGTAATGGGTATAGTAATTGTCGTACTATCGATCATATAAGCATAATGTGGCTAATAATATGAGTTAGATTGATAATAATAAGAGTAATAAGTATAGTAATTGTCGTTCTATCGGTCATATAACCATAATATGGCTAATAATATGAGTTAGATTGATAATAATAAGAGTAATGAGTATACTAATTGTCGTTCTATCGATCATATCTGCATAATATGGTTAATAATATGAGTTAGATTGATAATAGTGAATGTAATAAGTTTAGTAAATGTCGTTCTATCGATCATATAAGCATAATATAGCTAATAATATGAGTTAGATTGATAATAATAAGAGTAATATGTATAGTAATTATCGTTCTATCGATCATATAAGCATAATATGCCTAATAATATGAGTTAGATTGATAATAATAAGAATAATGAGTCTAGTAATTGTCGTTCTATCGATCATATCTGCATAATATGGTTAATAATATGAGTTAGATTGATAATAATAAGAGTAATATGTATAGTAAGTATCGTTCTATCGATCATATAAGCATAATATGCCTAATAATATGAGTTAGATTGATAATAATAACAGTAATGAGTATAGTAATTGTCGTCCTATCGATCATATAAGCATAATATGGCTAATAATATGAGTTAGATTGATAATAGTAAGAGTAATATGTATAGTAACTGTCGTTCTATCGATCATATAAGCATAATATGGCTAATAATATGAGTTAGATTGACAACAGTGAGTGTAATAGGTATAGTAATTGTCGTTCTATCGATCATATAAGCAGAATATGGCTAATAATATGAGTTAGATTGATAATAGTAAGAGTAATGCGTATAGTAATTGTCGTTCTATCGATCATATAAGCATAATATGGCTAATAATATGAGTTAGATTGATAATAGTGAGTGTAATAAGTATAGTAATTGTCGTTCTATCGATCATATAAGCAGAAAATGGCTAATAATATGAGTTAGATTGATAATAGTAAGAGTAATGCGTATAGTAATTGTCGTACTATCGATCATATAAGCATAATATGGCTAATAATATGAGTTAGATTGATAATAATAAGAGTAATGAGTATAGTAATTGTCGTTCTATCGATCATGTAAGCATAATATGGCTAATAATATGAGTTAGATTGATAATAATAACAGTAATGAGTATAGTAATTGTCGTCCGATCGATCATATAAGCATAATATGGCTAATAATATGAGTTAGATTGATAATAATAAGAGTAATATGTATAGTAACTGTCGTTCTATCGATCATATAAGCATAATATGGCTAATAATATGAGTTAGATTGACAATAGTGAGTGTAATAAGTATAGTAATTGTCGTTCTATCGATCATATAAGCAGATTATGGCTAATAATATGAGTTATATTGATAATAGTAAGAGTAATGAGTATAGTAATTGTCGTACTATCAATCATATAAGCATAATGTGGCTAATAATATGAGTTAGATTGATAATAATAAGAGTAATGAGTTTAGTAATTGTCGTTCTATCGATCATATAAGCATAATATGACTAATAATATGAGTTAGATTGATAATAATAACAGTAATGAGTATAGTAATTGTCGTCCTATCGATCATATAAGCATAATATGGCTAATAATATGAGTTAGATTGATAATAATAAGAGTAATATGTATAGTAATTATCGTTCTATCGATCATATAAGCATAATATGCCTAATAATATGAGTTAGATTGATAATAATAAGAATAATGAGTCTAGTAATTGTCGTTCTATCGATCATATCTGCATAATATGGTTAATAATATGAGTTAGATTGATAATAATAAGAGTAATATGTATAGTAAGTATCGTTCTATCGATCATATAAGCATAATATGCCTAATAATATGAGTTAGATTGATAATAATAACAGTAATGAGTATAGTAATTGTCGTCCTATCGATCATATAAGCATAATATGGCTAATAATATGAGTTAGATTGATAATAGTAAGAGTAATATGTATAGTAACTGTCGTTCTATCGATCATATAAGCATAATATGGCTAATAATATGAGTTAGATTGATAATAGTAAGAGTAATGCGTATAGTAATTGTCGTACTATCGATCATATAAGCATAATATGGCTAATAATATGAGTTAGATTGATAATAGTAAGAGTAATGCGTATAGTAATTGTCGTTCTATCGATCATATAAGCATAATATGGCTAATAATATGAGTTAGATTGATAATAGTGAGTGTAATAAGTATAGTAATTGTCGTTCTATCGATCATATAAGCAGAAAATGGCTAATAATATGAGTTAGATTGATAATAGTGAGTGTAATAAGTATAGTAATTGTCGTTCTATCGATCATATAAGCAGAATATGGATAATAATATGAGTTAGATTGATAATAGTAAGAGTAATGGGTATAGTAATTGTCGTACTATCGATCATATAAGCATAATGTGGCTAATAATATGAGTTAGATTGATAATAATAAGAGTAATAAGTATAGTAATTGTCGTTCTATCGGTCATATAACCATAATATGGCTAATAATATGAGTTAGATTGATAATAATAAGAGTAATGAGTATACTAATTGTCGTTCTATCGATCATATCTGCATAATATGGTTAATAATATGAGTTAGATTAATAATATGATATAGCTAATAATATGAGTTACATTGATAATAATAAGAGTAATGAGTATAGTAATTGTCGTTCTATCGATCATATAAGCATAATATGACTAATAATATGAGTTAGATTGATAATAATAACAGTAATGAGTATAGTAATTGTCGTCCTATCGATCATATAAGCATAATATGGCTAATAATATGAGTTAGATTGATAATAATAAGAGTAATATGTATAGTAATTATCGTTCTATCGATCATATAAGCATAATATGCCTAATAATATGAGTTAGATTGATAATAATAAGAATAATGAGTCTAGTAATTGTCGTTCTATCGATCATATCTGCATAATATGGTTAATAATATGAGTTAGATTGATAATAATAAGAGTAATATGTATAGTAAGTATCGTTCTATCGATCATATAAGCATAATATGCCTAATAATATGAGTTAGATTGATAATAATAACAGTAATGAGTATAGTAATTGTCGTCCTATCGATCATATAAGCATAATATGGCTAATAATATGAGTTAGATTGATAATAGTAAGAGTAATATGTATAGTAACTGTCGTTCTATCGATCATATAACCATAATATGGCTAATAATATGAGTTAGATTGACAACAGTGAGTGTAATAGGTATAGTAATTGTCGTTCTATCGATCATATAAGCAGAATATGGCTAATAATATGAGTTAGATTGATAATAGTAAGAGTAATGCGTATAGTAATTGTCGTTCTATCGATCATATAAGCATAATATGGCTAATAATATGAGTTAGATTGATAATAGTGAGTGTAATAAGTATAGTAATTGTCGTTCTATCGATCATATAAGCAGAAAATGGCTAATAATATGAGTTAGATTGATAATAGTAAGAGTAATGCGTATAGTAATTGTCGTACTATCGATCATATAAGCATAATATGGCTAATAATATGAGTTAGATTGATAATAATAAGAGTAATGAGTATAGTAATTGTCGTTCTATCGATCATGTAAGCATAATATGGCTAATAATATGAGTTAGATTGATAATAATAACAGTAATGAGTATAGTAATTGTCGTCCGATCGATCATATAAGCATAATATGGCTAATAATATGAGTTAGATTGATAATAATAAGAGTAATATGTATAGTAACTGTCGTTCTATCGATCATATAAGCATAATATGGCTAATAATATGAGTTAGATTGACAATAGTGAGTGTAATAAGTATAGTAATTGTCGTTCTATCGATCATATAAGCAGATTATGGCTAATAATATGAGTTATATTGATAATAGTAAGAGTAATGAGTATAGTAATTGTCGTACTATCGATCATATAAGCATAATGTGGCTAATAATATGAGTTAGATTGATAATAATAAGAGTAATAAGTATAGTAATTGTCGTTCTATCGGTCATATAACCATAATATGGCTAATAATATGAGTTAGATTGATAATAATAAGAGTAATGAGTATAGTAATTGTCGTTCTATCGATCATATCTGCATAATATGGTTAATAATATGAGTTAGATTGATAATAGTGAGTGTAATAAGTTTAGTAATTGTCGTTCTATCGATCATATCTGCATAATATGGCTAATAATATGAGTTAGATTGATAATAATAAGATTAATAAGTATAGTAATTGTCGTTCTATCGATCATATCTGCATAATATGGTTAATAATATGAGTTAGATTGGTAATAGTGAGTGTAATAAGTATAGTAATTGTCGTACTATCGATCATATTAGCATAATGTGGCTAATAATATGAGTTAGATTGATAATAATAAGAGTATTGAGTATAGTAATTGTCGTTCTATCGATCATATCTGCATAATATGGTTAATAATATGAGTTAGATTAATAATAGTGAGTGTAATAAGTATAGTAATTGTCGCTCTATCGATCATATAAGCATAATATGGCTAATAATATGAGTGAGATAGATAATAATAAGAGTAATGTGTATAGTTATTGTCGTTCTATCGATCATATCTGCATAATATGGTTAATCATATGAGTTAGATTGGTAATAGTGAGTGTAATAAGTATAGTAATTGTCGTTCTATCGGTCATATGACCATAATATGGCTAATAATATGAGTTAGATTGATAATAATAAGAGTAATAAGTATAGTAATTGTCGTTCTATCGATCGCATAAGCATAATATGGCTAATAATATGAGTTAGATTGATAATAGTGAGTGTAATAAGTATAGTAATTGTCGTTCTATCGATCATATAAGCAGAATATGGATAATAATATGAGTTAGATTGATAATAGTAAGAGTAATGGGTATAGTAATTGTCGTACTATCGATCATATAAGCATAATGTGGCTAATAATATGAGTTAGATTGATAATAATAAGAGTAATAAGTATAGTAATTGTCGTTCTATCGGTCATATAACCATAATATGGCTAATAATATGAGTTAGATTGATAATAATAAGAGTAATGAGTATACTAATTGTCGTTCTATCGATCATATCTGCATAATATGGTTAATAATATGAGTTAGATTGATAATAGTGAATGTAATAAGTTTAGTAAATGTCGTTCTATCGATCATATAAGCATAATATAGCTAATAATATGAGTTACATTGATAATAATAAGAGTAATGAGTATAGTAATTGTCGTTCTATCGATCATATAAGCATAATATGACTAATAATATGAGTTAGATTGATAATAATAACAGTAATGAGTATAGTAATTGTCGTCCTATCGATCATATAAGCATAATATGGCTAATAATATGAGTTAGATTGATAATAATAAGAGTAATATGTATAGTAATTATCGTTCTATCGATCATATAAGCATAATATGCCTAATAATATGAGTTAGATTGATAATAATAAGAATAATGAGTCTAGTAATTGTCGTTCTATCGATCATATCTGCATAATATGGTTAATAATATGAGTTAGATTGATAATAATAAGAGTAATATGTATAGTAAGTATCGTTCTATCGATCATATAAGCATAATATGCCTAATAATATGAGTTAGATTGATAATAATAACAGTAATGAGTATAGTAATTGTCGTCCTATCGATCATATAAGCATAATATGGCTAATAATATGAGTTAGATTGATAATAGTAAGAGTAATATGTATAGTAACTGTCGTTCTATCGATCATACAACCATAATATGGCTAATAATATGAGTTAGATTGACAACAGTGAGTGTAATAGGTATAGTAATTGTCGTTCTATCGATCATATAAGCAGAATATGGCTAATAATATGAGTTAGATTGATAATAGTAAGAGTAATGCGTATAGTAATTGTCGTTCTATCGATCATATAAGCATAATATGGCTAATAATATGAGTTAGATTGATAATAGTGAGTGTAATAAGTATAGTAATTGTCGTTCTATCGATCATATAAGCAGAAAATGGCTAATAATATGAGTTAGATTGATAATAGTAAGAGTAATGCGTATAGTAATTGTCGTACTATCGATCATATAAGCATAATATGGCTAATAATATGAGTTAGATTGATAATAATAAGAGTAATGAGTATAGTAATTGTCGTTCTATCGATCATGTAAGCATAATATGGCTAATAATATGAGTTAGATTGATAATAATAACAGTAATGAGTATAGTAATTGTCGTCCGATCGATCATATAAGCATAATATGGCTAATAATATGAGTTAGATTGATAATAATAAGAGTAATATGTATAGTAACTGTCGTTCTATCGATCATATAAGCATAATATGGCTAATAATATGAGTTAGATTGACAATAGTGAGTGTAATAAGTATAGTAATTGTCGTTCTATCGATCATATAAGCAGATTATGGCTAATAATATGAGTTATATTGATAATAGTAAGAGTAATGAGTATAGTAATTGTCGTACTATCGATCATATAAGCATAATGTGGCTAATAATATGAGTTAGATTGATAATAATAAGAGTAATGAGTATAGTAATTGTCGTTCTATCGATCATATAAGCATAATATGGCTAATAATATGAGTTAGATTGATAATAATAAGAGTAATGAGTCTAGTAATTGTCGTTCTATCGATCATATCTGCATAATATGGTTAATAATATGAGTTAGATTGCTAATAATAAGAGTAATGAGTATAGTAATTGTCCTTCTATCGATCATATCTGCATAATATGGTTAATAATATGAGTTACATTGATAATAGTGAGTGTAATAAGTTTAGTAAATGTCGTCCTATCGATCATATAAGCATAATATAGCTAATAATATTAGTTACATTGATAATAATAAGAGTAATAAGTATAGTAATTGTCGTTCTATCGATCATATAAGCATAATATGGCTAATAATATGAGTTAGATTCATAATAATAACAGTAATGAGTATAGTAATTGTCGTCCTATCGTTCATATAAGCATATTATGGCTAATAATATGAGTTAGATTGATAATAATAAGAGTAATGAGTATAGTAATTGTCGTTCTATCGATCATATCTGCATAATATGGTTAATAATATGAGTTAGATTGATAATAGTGAGTGTAATTAGTTTAGTAAATGTCGTTCTATCGATCATATAAGCATAATATAGCTAATAATATGAGTTACATTGATAATAATAAGAGTAATGAGTATAGTAATTGTCGTTCTATCGATCATATCTGCATAATATGACTAATAATATGAGTTAGATTGATAATAATAACAGTAATGTGTATAGTAATTGTCGTCCTATCGATCATATAAGCATAATATGGCTAATAATATGAGTTAGATTGATAATAATAAGAGTAATATGTATAGTAATTATCGTTCTATCGATCATATAAGCATAATATGCCTAATAATATGAGTTAGATTGATAATAGTGAGTGTAATAAGTATAGTAATTGTCGTTCTATCGATCATATAAGCAGAATATGGCTAATAATATGAGTTAGATTGATAATAGTAAGAGTGATGAGTATAGTAATTGTCGTACTATCGATCATATAAGCATAATGTGGCTAATAATATGAGTTAGATTGATAATAATAAGAGTAATAAGTATAGTAATTGTCGTTCTATCGGTCATATAACCATAATATGGCTAATAATATGAGTTAGATTGATAATAATAAGAGTAATGAGTATAGTAATTGTCGTTCTATCGATCATATCTGCATAATATGGTTAATAATATGAGTTAGATTGATAATAGTGAGTGTAATAAGTTTAGTAATTGTCGTTCTATCGATCATATCTGCATAATATGGCTAATAATATGAGTTAGATTGATAATAATAAGATTAATAAGTATAGTAATTGTCGTTCTATCGATCATATCTGCATAATATGGTTAATAATATGAGTTAGATTGGTAATAGTGAGTGTAATAAGTATAGTAATTGTCGTACTATCGATCATATTAGCATAATGTGGCTAATAATATGAGTTAGATTGATAATAATAAGAGTATTGAGTATAGTAATTGTCGTTCTATCGATCATATCTGCATAATATGGTTAATAATATGAGTTAGATTAATAATAGTGAGTGTAATAAGTATAGTAATTGTCGCTCTATCGATCATATAAGCATAATATGGCTAATAATATGAGTGAGATAGATAATAATAAGAGTAATGTGTATAGTTATTGTCGTTCTATCGATCATATCTGCATAATATGGTTAATCATATGAGTTAGATTCGTAATAGTGAGTGTAATAAGTATAGTAATTGTCGTTCTATCGGTCATATGACCATAATATGGCTAATAATATGAGTTAGATTGATAATAATAAGAGTAATAAGTATAGTAATTGTCGTTCTATCGATCGCATAAGCATAATATGGCTAATAATATGAGTTAGATTGATAATAGTGAGTGTAATAAGTATAGTAATTGTCGTTCTATCGATCATATAAGCAGAATATGGATAATAATATGAGTTAGATTGATAATAGTAAGAGTAATGGGTATAGTAATTGTCGTACTATCGATCATATAAGCATAATGTGGCTAATAATATGAGTTAGATTGATAATAATAAGAGTAATAAGTATAGTAATTGTCGTTCTATCGGTCATATAACCATAATATGGCTAATAATATGAGTTAGATTGATAATAATAAGAGTAATGAGTATACTAATTGTCGTTCTATCGATCATATCTGCATAATATGGTTAATAATATGAGTTAGATTGATAATAGTGAATGTAATAAGTTTAGTAAATGTCGTTCTATCGATCATATAAGCATAATATAGCTAATAATATGAGTTACATTGATAATAATAAGAGTAATGAGTATAGTAATTGTCGTTCTATCGATCATATAAGCATAATATGACTAATAATATGAGTTAGATTGATAATAATAACAGTAATGAGTATAGTAATTGTCGTCCTATCGATCATATAAGCATAATATGGCTAATAATATGAGTTAGATTGATAATAATAAGAGTAATATGTATAGTAATTATCGTTCTATCGATCATATAAGCATAATATGCCTAATAATATGAGTTAGATTGATAATAATAAGAATAATGAGTCTAGTAATTGTCGTTCTATCGATCATATCTGCATAATATGGTTAATAATATGAGTTAGATTGATAATAATAAGAGTAATATGTATAGTAAGTATCGTTCTATCGATCATATAAGCATAATATGCCTAATAATATGAGTTAGATTGATAATAATAACAGTAATGAGTATAGTAATTGTCGTCCTATCGATCATATAAGCATAATATGGCTAATAATATGAGTTAGATTGATAATAGTAAGTGTAACATGTATAGTAACTGTCGTTCTATCGATCATATAAGCATAATATGGCTAATAATATGAGTTAGATTGATAATAATAAGAGTAATATGTATAGTAATTATCGTTCTATCGATCATATAAGCATAATATGCCTAATAATATGAGTTAGATTGATAATAATAAGAATAATGAGTCTAGTAATTGTCGTTCTATCGATCATATCTGCATAATATGGTTAATAATATGAGTTAGATTGATAATAATAAGAGTAATATGTATAGTAAGTATCGTTCTATCGATCATATAAGCATAATATGCCTAATAATATGAGTTAGATTGATAATAATAACAGTAATGAGTATAGTAATTGTCGTCCTATCGATCATATAAGCATAATATGGCTAATAATATGAGTTAGATTGATAATAGTAAGAGTAATATGTATAGTAACTGTCGTTCTATCGATCATATAAGCATAATATGGCTAATAATATGAGTTAGATTGACAACAGTGAGTGTAATAGGTATAGTAATTGTCGTTCTATCGATCATATAAGCAGAATATGGCTAATAATATGAGTTAGATTGATAATAGTAAGAGTAATGCGTATAGTAATTGTCGTTCTATCGATCATATAAGCATAATATGGCTAATAATATGAGTTAGATTGATAATAGTGAGTGTAATAAGTATAGTAATTGTCGTTCTATCGATCATATAAGCAGAAAATGGCTAATAATATGAGTTAGATTGATAATAGTAAGAGTAATGCGTATAGTAATTGTCGTACTATCGATCATATAAGCATAATATGGCTAATAATATGAGTTAGATTGATAATAATAAGAGTAATGAGTATAGTAATTGTCGTTCTATCGATCATGTAAGCATAATATGGCTAATAATATGAGTTAGATTGATAATAATAACAGTAATGAGTATAGTAATTGTCGTCCGATCGATCATATAAGCATAATATGGCTAATAATATGAGTTAGATTGATAATAATAAGAGTAATATGTATAGTAACTGTCGTTCTATCGATCATATAAGCATAATATGGCTAATAATATGAGTTAGATTGACAATAGTGAGTGTAATAAGTATAGTAATTGTCGTTCTATCGATCATATAAGCAGATTATGGCTAATAATATGAGTTATATTGATAATAGTAAGAGTAATGAGTATAGTAATTGTCGTACTATCGATCATATAAGCATAATGTGGCTAATAATATGAGTTAGATTGATAATAATAAGAGTAATGAGTTTAGTAATTGTCGTTCTATCGATCATATAAGCATAATATGCCTAATAATATGAGTTAGATTGATAATAATAAGAATAATGAGTCTAGTAATTGTCGTTCTATCGATCATATCTGCATAATATGGTTAATAATATGAGTTAGATTGATAATAGTGAGTGTAATTAGTTTAGTAAATGTCGTTCTATCGATCATATAAGCATAATATAGCTAATAATATGAGTTACATTGATAATAATAAGAGTAATGAGTATAGTAATTGTCGTTCTATCGATCATATCTGCATAATATGACTAATAATATGAGTTAGATTGATAATAATAACAGTAATTTGTATAGTAATTGTCGTCCTATCGATCATATAAGCATAATATGGCTAATAATATGAGTTAGATTGATAATAATAAGAGTAATATGTATAGTAATTATCGTTCTATCGATCATATAAGCATAATATGCCTAATAATATGAGTTAGATTGATAATAGTGAGTGTAATAAGTATAGTAATTGTCGTTCTATCGATCATATAAGCAGAATATGGCTAATAATATGAGTTAGATTGATAATAGTAAGAGTGATGAGTATAGTAATTGTCGTACTATCGATCATATAAGCATAATGTGGCTAATAATATGAGTTAGATTGATAATAATAAGAGTAATAAGTATAGTAATTGTCGTTCTATCGGTCATATAACCATAATATGGCTAATAATATGAGTTAGATTGATAATAATAAGAGTAATGAGTATAGTAATTGTCGTTCTATCGATCATATCTGCATAATATGGTTAATAATATGAGTTAGATTGATAATAGTGAGTGTAATAAGTTTAGTAATTGTCGTTCTATCGATCATATCTGCATAATATGGCTAATAATATGAGTTAGATTGATAATAATAAGATTAATAAGTATAGTAATTGTCGTTCTATCGATCATATCTGCATAATATGGTTAATAATATGAGTTAGATTGGTAATAGTGAGTGTAATAAGTATAGTAATTGTCGTACTATCGATCATATTAGCATAATGTGGCTAATAATATGAGTTAGATTGATAATAATAAGAGTATTGAGTATAGTAATTGTCGTTCTATCGATCATATCTGCATAATATGGTTAATAATATGAGTTAGATTAATAATAGTGAGTGTAATAAGTATAGTAATTGTCGCTCTATCGATCATATAAGCATAATATGGCTAATAATATGAGTGAGATAGATAATAATAAGAGTAATGTGTATAGTTATTGTCGTTCTATCGATCATATCTGCATAATATGGTTAATCATATGAGTTAGATTGGTAATAGTGAGTGTAATAAGTATAGTAATTGTCGTTCTATCGGTCATATGACCATAATATGGCTAATAATATGAGTTAGATTGATAATAATAAGAGTAATAAGTATAGTAATTGTCGTTCTATCGATCGCATAAGCACAATATGGCTAATAATATGAGTTAGATTGATAATAGTGAGTGTAATAAGTATAGTAATTGTCGTTCTATCGATCATATAAGCAGAATATGGATAATAATATGAGTTAGATTGATAATAGTAAGAGTAATGGGTATAGTAATTGTCGTACTATCGATCATATAAGCATAATGTGGCTAATAATATGAGTTAGATTGATAATAATAAGAGTAATAAGTATAGTAATTGTCGTTCTATCGGTCATATAACCATAATATGGCTAATAATATGAGTTAGATTGATAATAATAAGAGTAATGAGTATACTAATTGTCGTTCTATCGATCATATCTGCATAATATGGTTAATAATATGAGTTAGATTGATAATAGTGAATGTAATAAGTTTAGTAAATGTCGTTCTATCGATCATATAAGCATAATATAGCTAATAATATGAGTTACATTGATAATAATAAGAGTAATGAGTATAGTAATTGTCGTTCTATCGATCATATAAGCATAATATGACTAATAATATGAGTTAGATTGATAATAATAACAGTAATGAGTATAGTAATTGTCGTCCTATCGATCATATAAGCATAATATGGCTAATAATATGAGTTAGATTGATAATAATAAGAGTAATATGTATAGTAATTATCGTTCTATCGATCATATAAGCATAATATGCCTAATAATATGAGTTAGATTGATAATAATAAGAATAATGAGTCTAGTAATTGTCGTTCTATCGATCATATCTGCATAATATGGTTAATAATATGAGTTAGATTGATAATAATAAGAGTAATATGTATAGTAAGTATCGTTCTATCGATCATATAAGCATAATATGCCTAATAATATGAGTTAGATTGATAATAATAACAGTAATGAGTATAGTAATTGTCGTCCTATCGATCATATAAGCATAATATGGCTAATAATATGAGTTAGATTGATAATAGTAAGAGTAATATGTATAGTAACTGTCGTTCTATCGATCATATAAGCATAATGTGGCTAATAATATGAGTTAGATTGACAACAGTGAGTGTAATAGGTATAGTAATTGTCGTTCTATCGATCATATAAGCAGAATATGGCTAATAATATGAGTTAGATTGATAATAGTAAGAGTAATGCGTATAGTAATTGTCGTTCTATCGATCATATAAGCATAATATGGCTAATAATATGAGTTAGATTGATAATAGTGAGTGTAATAAGTATAGTAATTGTCGTTCTATCGATCATATAAGCAGAAAATGGCTAATAATATGAGTTAGATTGATAATAGTAAGAGTAATGCGTATAGTAATTGTCGTACTATCGATCATATAAGCATAATATGGCTAATAATATGAGTTAGATTGATAATAATAAGAGTAATGAGTATAGTAATTGTCGTTCTATCGATCATGTAAGCATAATATGGCTAATAATATGAGTTAGATTGATAATAATAACAGTAATGAGTATAGTAATTGTCGTCCGATCGATCATATAAGCATAATATGGCTAATAATATGAGTTAGATTGATAATAATAAGAGTAATATGTATAGTAACTGTCGTTCTATCGATCATATAAGCATAATATGGCTAATAATATGAGTTAGATTGACAATAGTGAGTGTAATAAGTATAGTAATTGTCGTTCTATCGATCATATAAGCAGATTATGGCTAATAATATGAGTTATATTGATAATAGTAAGAGTAATGAGTATAGTAATTGTCGTACTATCGATCATATAAGCATAATGTGGCTAATAATATGAGTTAGATTGATAATAATAAGAGTAATGAGTTTAGTAATTGTCGTTCTATCGATCATATAAGCATAATATGCCTAATAATATGAGTTAGATTGATAATAATAAGAATAATGAGTCTAGTAATTGTCGTTCTATCGATCATATCTGCATAATATGGTTAATAATATGAGTTAGATTGATAATAATAAGAGTAATGAGTATAGTAATTGTCCTTCTATCGATCATATCTGCATAATATGGTTAATAATATGAGTTACATTGATAATAGTGAGTGTAATAAGTTTAGTAAATGTCGTTCTATCGATCATATAAGCATAATATAGCTAATAATATTAGTTACATTGATAATAATAAGAGTAATAATTATAGTAATTGTCGTTCTATCGATCATATAAGCATAATATGGCTAATAATATGAGTTAGATTCATAATAGTAAGAGTAATATGTAAAGTAACTGTCGTTCTATCGATCATATAAGCATAATATGGCTAATAATATGAGTTAGATTGACAATAGTGAGTGTAATAGGTATAGTAATTGTCGTTCTATCGATCATATCTGCATAATATGGTTAATAATATGAGTTAGATTAATAATACTGAGTGTAATTAGTTTAGTAAATGTCGTTCTATCGATCATATAAGCATAATATAGCTAATAAAATGAGTTACATTGATAATAATAAGAGTAATGAGTATAGTAATTGTCGTTCTATCGATCATATCTGCATAATATGACTAATAATATGAGTTAGATTGATAATAATAACAGTAATGTGTATAGTAATTGTCGTCCTATCGATCATATAAGCATAATATGGCTAATAATATGAGTTAGATTGATAATAATAAGAGTAATATGTATAGTAATTATCGTTCTATCGATCATATAAGCATAATATGCCTAATAATATGAGTTAGATTGATAATAGTAAGAGTAATGAGTATAGTAATTGTCGTACTATCGATCATATAAGCATAATGTGGCTAATAATATGAGTTAGATTGATAATAATAAGAGTAATAAGTATAGTAATTGTCGTTCTATCGATCATATCTGCATAATATGGTTAATAATATGAGTTAGATTGGTAATAGTGAGTGTAATAAGTATAGTAATTGTCGTACTATCGATCATATAAGCATAATGTGGCTAATAATATGAGTTAGATTGATAATAATAAGAGTAGTGAGTATAGTAATTGTCGTTCTATCGATCATATCTGCATAATATGGTTAATAATATGAGTTAGATTGATAATAGTGAGTGTAATAAGTATAGTAATTGTCGCTCTATCGATCATACAAGCATAATATGGCTAATAATATGAGTGAGATAGATAATAATAAGAGTAATGTGTATAGTTATTGTCGTTCTATCGATCATATCTGCATAATATGGTTAATCATATGAGTTAGATTGGTAATAGTGAGTGTAATAAGTATAGTAATTGTCGTTCTATCGGTCATATGACCATAATATGGCTAATAATATGAGTTAGATTGATAATAATAAGAGTAATAAGTATAGTAATTGTCGTTCTATCGATCATATAAGCATAATATGGCTAATAATATGAGTTAGATTGATAATAGTGAGTGTAATAAGTATAGTAATTGTCGTTCTATCGATCATATAAGCAGAATATGGATAATAATATGAGTTAGATTGATAATAGTAAGAGTAATGGGTATAGTAATTGTCGTACTATCGATCATATAAGCATAATGTGGCTAATAATATGAGTTAGATTGATAATAATAAGAGTAATAAGTATAGTAATTGTCGTTCTATCGGTCATATAACCATAATATGGCTAATAATATGAGTTAGATTGATAATAATAAGAGTAATGAGTATACTAATTGTCGTTCTATCGATCATATCTGCATAATATGGTTAATAATATGAGTTAGATTAATAATATGATATAGCTAATAATATGAGTTACATTGATAATAATAAGAGTAATGAGTATAGTAATTGTCGTTCTATCGATCATATAAGCATAATATGCCTAATAATATGAGTTAGATTGATAATAATAAGAATAATGAGTCTAGTAATTGTCGTTCTATCGATCATATCTGCATAATATGGTTAATAATATGAGTTAGATTGATAATAATAAGAGTAATGAGTATAGTAATTGTCCTTCTATCGATCATATCTGCATAATATGGTTAATAATATGAGTTACATTGATAATAGTGAGTGTAATAAGTTTAGTAAATGTCGTTCTATCGATCATATAAGCATAATATAGCTAATAATATTAGTTACATTGATAATAATAAGAGTAATAATTATAGTAATTGTCGTTCTATCGATCATATAAGCATAATATGGCTAATAATATGAGTTAGATTCATAATAGTAAGAGTAATATGTAAAGTAACTGTCGTTCTATCGATCATATAAGCATAATATGGCTAATAATATGAGTTAGATTGACAATAGTGAGTGTAATAGGTATAGTAATTGTCGTTCTATCGATTATATCTGCATAATATGGTTAATAATATGAGTTAGATTAATAATACTGAGTGTAATTAGTTTAGTAAATGTCGTTCTATCGATCATATAAGCATAATATAGCTAATAAAATGAGTTACATTGATAATAATAAGAGTAATGAGTATAGTAATTGTCGTTCTATCGATCATATCTGCATAATATGACTAATAATATGAGTTAGATTGATAATAATAACAGTAATGTGTATAGTAATTGTCGTCCTATCGATCATATAAGCATAATATGGCTAATAATATGAGTTAGATTGATAATAATAAGAGTAATATGTATAGTAATTATCGTTCTATCGATCATATAAGCATAATATGCCTAATAATATGAGTTAGATTGATAATAGTAAGAGTAATGAGTATAGTAATTGTCGTACTATCGATCATATAAGCATAATGTGGCTAATAATATGAGTTAGATTGATAATAATAAGAGTAATAAGTATAGTAATTGTCGTTCTATCGATCATATCTGCATAATATGGTTAATAATATGAGTTAGATTGGTAATAGTGAGTGTAATAAGTATAGTAATTGTCGTACTATCGATCATATAAGCATAATGTGGCTAATAATATGAGTTAGATTGATAATAATAAGAGTAGTGAGTATAGTAATTGTCGTTCTATCGATCATATCTGCATAATATGGTTAATAATATGAGTTAGATTGATAATAGTGAGTGTAATAAGTATAGTAATTGTCGCTCTATCGATCATATAAGCATAATATGGCTAATAATATGAGTGAGATAGATAATAATAAGAGTAATGTGTATAGTTATTGTCGTTCTATCGATCATATCTGCATAATATGGTTAATCATATGAGTTAGATTGGTAATAGTGAGTGTAATAAGTATAGTAATTGTCGTTCTATCGGTCATATGACCATAATATGGCTAATAATATGAGTTAGATTGATAATAATAAGAGTAATAAGTATAGTAATTGTCGTTCTATCGATCATATAAGCATAATATGGCTAATAATATGAGTTAGATTGATAATAGTGAGTGTAATAAGTATAGTAATTGTCGTTCTATCGATCATATAAGCAGAATATGGATAATAATATGAGTTAGATTGATAATAGTAAGAGTAATGGGTATAGTAATTGTCGTACTATCGATCATATAAGCATAATATGACTAATAATATGAGTTAGATTGATAATAATAACAGTAATGAGTATAGTAATTGTCGTTCTATCGATCATATAAGCATAATATGGCTAATAATATGAGTTAGATTGATAATAATAAGAGTAATATGTATAGTAATTATCGTTCTATCGATCATATAAGCATAATATGCCTAATAATATGAGTTAGATTGATAATAATAAGAATAATGAGTCTAGTAATTGTCGTTCTATCGATCATATCTGCATAATATGGTTAATAATATGAGTTAGATTGATAATAATAAGAGTAATATGTATAGTAAGTATCGTTCTATCGATCATATAAGCATAATATGCCTAATAATATGAGTTAGATTGATAATAATAACAGTAATGAGTATAGTAATTGTCGTCCTATCGATCATATAAGCATAATATGGCTAATAATATGAGTTAGATTGATAATAGTAAGAGTAATATGTATAGTAACTGTCGTTCTATCGATCATATAAGCATAATATGGCTAATAATATGAGTTAGATTGACAATAGTGAGTGTAATAGGTATAGTAATTGTCGTTCTATCGATCATATAAGCAGAATATGGCTAATAATATGAGTTAGATTGATAATAGTAAGAGTAATGCGTATAGTAATTGTCGTTCTATCGATCATATAAGCATAATATGGCTAATAATATGAGTTAGATTGATAATAGTGAGTGTAATAAGTATAGTAATTGTCGTTCTATCGATCATATAAGCAGAAAATGGCTAATAATATGAGTTAGATTGATAATAGTAAGAGTAATGCGTATAGTAATTGTCGTACTATCGATCATATAAGCATAATATGGCTAATAATATGAGTTAGATTGATAATAATAAGAGTAATGAGTATAGTAATTGTCGTTCTATCGATCATATAAGCATAATATGGCTAATAATATGAGTTAGATTGATAATAATAACAGTAATGAGTATAGTAATTGTCGTCCTATCGATCATATAAGCATAATATGGCTAATAATATGAGTTAGATTGATAATAATAAGAGTAATATGTATAGTAACTGTCGTTCTATCGATCATATAAGCATAATATGGCTAATAATATGAGTTAGATTGACAATAGTGAGTGTAATAAGTATAGTAATTGTCGTTCTATCGATCATATAAGCAGAATATGGCTAATAATATGAGTTATATTGATAATAGTAAGAGTAATGAGTATAGTAATTGTCGTACTATCGATCATATAAGCATAATGTGGCTAATAATATGAGTTAGATTGATAATAATAAGAGTAATGAGTATAGTAATTGTCGTTCTATCGATCATGTAAGCATAATATGGCTAATAATATGAGTTAGATTGATAATAATAACAGTAATGAGTATAGTAATTGTCGTCCGATCGATCATATAAGCATAATATGGCTAATAATATGAGTTAGATTGATAATAATAAGAGTAATATGTATAGTAACTGTCGTTCTATCGATCATATAAGCATAATATGGCTAATAATATGAGTTAGATTGACAATAGTGAGTGTAATAAGTATAGTAATTGTCGTTCTATCGATCATATAAGCAGAATATGGCTAATAATATGAGTTATATTGATAATAGTAAGAGTAATGAGTATAGTAATTGTCGTACTATCGATCATATAAGCATAATGTGGCTAATAATATGAGTTAGATTGATAATAATAAGAGTAATGAGTATAGTAATTGTCGTTCTATCGATCATATAAGCATAATATGGCTAATAATATGAGTTAGATTGATAATAATAAGAGTAATGAGTCTAGTAATTGTCGTTCTATCGATCATATCTGCATAATATGGTTAATAATATGAGTTAGATTGATAATAATAAGAGTAATGAGTATAGTAATTGTCCTTCTATCGATCATATCTGCATAATATGGTTAATAATATGAGTTACATTGATAATAGTGAGTGTAATAAGTTTAGTAAATGTCGTTCTATCGATCATATAAGCATAATATAGCTAATAATATGAGTTACATTGATAATAATAAGAGTAATGAGTATAGTAATTGTCGTTCTATCGATCATGTAAGCATAATATGGCTAATAATATGAGTTAGATTGATAATAATAACAGTAATGTGTATAGTAATTGTCGTCCGATCGATCATATAAGCATAATATGGCTAATAATATGAGTTAGATTGATAATAATAAGAGTAATATGTATAGTAATTATCGTTCTATCGATCATATCTGCATAATATGGTTAATAATATGAGTTAGATTGATAATAGTGAGTGCAATAAGTTTAGTAATTGTCGTTCTATCGATCATATAAGCATAATATGCCTAATAATATGAGTTAGATTGATAATAATAACAGTAGTGAGTATAGTAATTGTCGTCCTATCGATCATATAAGCATAATATGGCTAATAATATGAGTTAGATTGATAATAATAAGAGTAATATGTATAGTAACTGTCGTTCTATCGATCATATAAGCATAATATGGCTAATAATATGAGTTAGATTGACAATAGTGAGTGTAATAGGTATAGTAATTGTCGTTCTATCGATCATATAAGCAGAATATGGCTAATAATATGAGTTAGATTGATAATAGTAAGAGTAATGCGTATAGTAATTGTCGTTCTATCGATCATATAAGCATAATATGGCTAATAATATGAGTTAGATTGATAATAGTGAGTGTAATAAGTATAGTAATTGTCGTTCTATCGATCATATAAGCAGAAAATGGCTAATAATATGAGTTAGATTGATAATAGTAAGAGTAATGCGTATAGTAATTGTCGTACTATCGATCATATAAGCATAATATGGCTAATAATATGAGTTAGATTGATAATAATAAGAGTAATGAGTATAGTAATTGTCGTACTATCGATCATATAAGCATAATATGGCTAATAATATGAGTTAGATTGATAATAATAAGAGTAATGAGTCTAGTAATTGTCGTTCTATCGATCATATCTGCATAATATGGCTAATAATATGAGTTAGATTCATAATAATAACAGTAATGAGTATAGTAATTGTCGTCCTATCGTTCATATAAGCATATTATGGCTAATAATATGAGTTAGATTGATAATAATAAGAGTAATGAGTATAGTAATTGTCGTTCTATCGATCATATCTGCATAATATGGTTAATAATATGAGTTAGATTAATAATAGTGAGTGTAATTAGTTTAGTAAATGTCGTTCTATCGATCATATAAGCATAATATAGCTAATAATATGAGTTACATTGATAATAATAAGAGTAATGAGTATAGTAATTGTCGTTCTATCGATCATATCTGCATAATATGACTAATAATATGAGTTAGATTGATAATAATAACAGTAATGTGTATAGTAATTGTCGTCCTATCGATCATATAAGCATAATATGGCTAATAATATGAGTTAGATTGATAATAATAAGAGTAATATGTATAGTAATTATCGTTCTATCGATCATATAAGCATAATATGCCTAATAATATGAGTTAGATTGATAATAGTGAGTGTAATAAGTATAGTAATTGTCGTTCTATCGATCATATAAGCAGAATATGGCTAATAATATGAGTTAGATTGATAATAGTAAGAGTAATGAGTATAGTAATTGTCGTACTATCGATCATATAAGCATAATGTGGCTAATAATATGAGGTAGATTGATAATAATAAGAGTAATAAGTATAGTAATTGTCGTTCTATCGGTCATATAACCATAATATGGCTAATAATATGAGTTAGATTGGTAATAATAAGAGTAGTGAGTATAGTAATTGTCGTTCTATCGATCATATCTGCATAATATGGTTAATAATATGAGTTAGATTGATAATAGTGAGTGTAATAAGTATAGTAATTGTCGCTCTATCGATCATATAAGCATATTATGGCTAATAATATGAGTTAGATTGATAATAATAAGAATAAGGAGTCTAGTAATTGTCGTTCTATCGATCATATCTGCATAATATGGTTAATAATATGAGTTAGATTGATAATAGTGAGTGTAATAAGTATAGTAATTGTCGTTCTATCGATCATATAAGCAGAATATGGCTAATAATATGAGTTAGATTGATAATAGTAAGAGTAATGAGTATAGTAATTATCGTACTATCGATCATATAAGCATAATGTGGCTAATAATATGAGTTAGATTGATAATAATAAGAGTAATAAGTATAGTAATTGTCGTTCTATCGGTCATATAACCATAATATGGCTAATAATATGAGTTAGATTGATAATAATAGGAGTAATGAGTATAGTAATTGTCGTTCTATCGATCATATCTGCATAATATGGTTAATAATATGAGTTAGATTGGTAATAGTGTGTGTAATAAGTTTAGTAAGTGTCGTTCTATCGATCATATAAGCATAATATGGCTAATAATATGAGTTAGATTGATAATAGTGAGTGTAATAAGTATAGTAATTGTCGTTCTATCGATCACATAAGCAGAATATGGCTAATAATATGAGTTAGATTGATAATAGTAAGAGTAATGAGTATAGTAATTGTCGTACTATCGATCATATAAGCATAATGTGGCTAATAATATGAGTTAGATTGATAATAATAAGAGTAATGAGTATAGTTATTGTCGTTCTATCGATCGTATCTGCATAATGTGGTTAATAATATGAGTTAGATTGATAATAGTGAGTGTAATAAGTATAGTAATTGTCGTTCTATCGATCATATAAGCATAATATGGCTAATAATATGAGTTAGATTGATAATAGTAAGAGTAATAAGTACAGTAATTGTCGTTCTATCGATCATATAAGCATAATATGGCTAATAATATGAGTTAGACTGATAAAAGTGAGTGTAATAAGTTTAGTAAATGTCGTTCTCTCGATCATATAAGCATAATATGGCTAATAATATGAGTTAGATTGATAATAGTGAGTGTAATAAGTATAGTAATTGTCGTTCTATCGATCACATAAGCAGAATATGGCTAATAATATGAGTTAGAATGATAATAATAAGAGTAATGAGTATAGTAATTGTCGTTCTATCGATCATATAAGCATAATATGGCTAATCATATGAGTTAGATTGATAATAATAAGAGTAATGAGTCTAGTAATTGTCGTTCTATCGATCATATCTGCATAATATGGTTAATAATATGAGTTAGATTGATAATAATAAGAGTAATGAGTATAGTAATTGTCGTTCTATCGATCATATTTGCATAATATGGTTAATAATATGAGTTACATTGATAACAGTGAGTGTAATAAGTTTAGTAAATGTCGTTCTATCGATCATATAAGCATAATATAGCTAATAATATGAGTTACATTGATAATAATAAGAGTAATAAGTATAGTAATTGTCGTTCTATCGATCATATAAGCATAATATGGCTAATAATATCAGTTAGATTGATAATAATAACAGTAATGAGTATAGCAATTGCCGTCCTATCGATCATATAAGCAGAATATGGCTAATAATATGAGTTAGATTGATAATAGTAAGAGTAATGAGTATAGCAATTGTCGTACTATCGATCATATAAGCATAATGTGGCTAATAATATGAGTTAGATTGATAATAATAAGAGTAATGAGTCTAGCAATTGTCGTTCTATCGATCATATCTGCATAATATGGTTAATAATATTAGTTAGAATGATAACAGTGAGTGTAATAAGTTTAGTGATTGTCGTTCTATCGATAATATAAGCATAATATGGCTAATAATATGAGTGAGATTGATAAAAGTGAGTGTAATAAGTGTAGTAAATGTCGTTCTATCGATCATATAAGCATAATATAGCTAATAATATGAGTTAGATTGATAATAATAAGAGTAATGAGTATAGTAATTGTCGTTCTATCGATCATATAAGCATAATATGGCTAATAATATGAGTTAGATTGATAATAATGAGTGTAATAAGTCTAGTAAATGTCGTTCTATCGATCATATAAGCATAATATAGCTAATAATATGAGTTACATTGATAATAATGAGAGTAATAAGTATAGTAATTGTCGTTCTATCGATCATATAAGCATAATATGGCTAATAATATGAGTTAGATTGATAAAAGTGAGTGTAATAAGTTTAGTAAATGTCGTTCTATCGATCATATAAGCATAATATCGCTAATAATATGAGTTAGATTGTTAATAATAAGAGTAATGAGTATAGTAATTGTCGTTCTATCGATCATATAAGCATAATATGGCTAATAATATGAGTTAGATTGATAATAATAAGAGTAATGAGTATAGTAATTGTCGTTCTATCGAGCATATAAGCATAATATGGCTAATAATATGAGTTAGATTGATAATAATAACAGTAATGAGTATAGTAATTGTCGTTCTATCGATCATATAAGCATAATATGGCTAATAATATGAGTTAGATTGATAATAGTGAGTGTAATAAGTATAGTAATTGTCGTTCTATCGATCATATAAGCAGAATATGGCTAATAATATGAGTTAGATTGATAATAGTAAGAGTAATGAGTATAGTAATTGTCGTACTATCGATCATATAAGCATAATGTGGCTAATAATATGAGTTAGATTGATAATAGTGAGTGTAATAAGTATAGTAATTGTCGCTCTATCGATCATATAAGCATAATATGGCTAATAATATGAGTTAGATAGATTATAATAAGAGTAATGAGCATAGTTATTGTCGTTCTATCGATCGTATCTGCATAATGTGGTTAATAATATGAGTTAGATTGATAATAGTGAGTGTAATAAGTATAGTAATTGTCGTTCTATCGATCATATAAGCATAATATGGCTAATAATATGACTTAGATTGATAAAAGTGAGTGTAATAAGTTTAGTAAATGTCGTTCTCTCGATCATATAAGCATAATATAGCTTATAATATGAGTTAGAATGATAATAATAAGAGTAATGAGTATAGTAATTGTCGTTCTATCGATCATATAAGCATAATATGGCTAATCATATGAGTTAGATTGATAATAATAAGAGTATTGAGTCTAGTAATTGTCGTTCTATCGATCATATCTGCATAATATGGTTAATAATATGAGTTACATTGATAATAGTGAGTGTAATAAGTTTAGTAAATGTCGTTCTATCGATCATATAAGCATAATATAGCTAATAATATGAGTTACATTGATAATAATAAGAGTAATGAGTATAGTAATTGTCGTTCTATCGATCATATAAGCATAATATGGCTAATAATATGAGTTAGATTGATAATAATAAGAGTAATATGTATAGTAACTGTCGTTCTATCGATCATATAAGCATAATATGGCTAATAATATGAGTTAGATTGACAATAGTGAGTGTAATAAGTATAGTAATTGTCGTTCTATCGATCATATAAGCAGAATATGGCTAATAATATGAGTTATATTGATAATAGTAAGAGTAATGAGTATAGTAATTGTCGTACTATCGATCATATAAGCATAATGTGGCTAATAATATGAGTTAGATTGATAATAATAAGAGTAATAAGTATAGTAATTGTCGTTCTATCGGTCATATAACCATAATATGGCTAATAATATGAGTTAGATTGATAATAATAAGAGTAATGAGTATAGTAATTGTCGTTCTATCGATCATATCTGCATAATATGGTTAATAATATGAGTTAGATTGATAATAGTGAGTGTAATAAGTTTAGTAATTGTCGTTCTATCGATCATATCTGCATAATATGGCTAATAATATGAGTTAGATTGATAATAATAAGATTAATAAGTATAGTAATTGTCGTTCTATCGATCATATCTGCATAATATGGTTAATAATATGAGTTAGATTGGTAATAGTGAGTGTAATAAGTATAGTAATTGCCGTTCTATCGGTCATATGAGCATAATATGGCTAATAATATGAGTTAGATTGATAATAATAAGAGTAATAAGTATAGTAATTGTCGTTCTATCGATCATATAAGCATAATATGGCTAATAATATGAGTTAGATTGATAATAGTGAGTGTAATAAGTATAGTAATTGTCGTTCTATCGATCATATAAGCAGAATATGGCTAATAATATGAGTTAGATTGATAATAGTAAGAGTAATGAGTATAGTAATTATCGTACTATCGATCATATAAGCATAATGTGGCTAATAATATGAGTTAGATTGATAATAATAAGAGTAATAAGTATAGTAATTGTCGTTCTATCGGTCATATAACCATAATATGGCTAATAATATGAGTTAGATTGATAATAATAGGAGTAATGAGTATAGTAATTGTCGTTCTATCGATCATATCTGCATAATATGGTTAATAATATGAGTTAGATTGATAATAGTGTGTGTAATAAGTTTAGTAAGTGTCGTTCTATCGATCATATAAGCATAATATGGCTAATAATATGAGTTAGATTGATAATAGTGAGTGTAATAAGTATAGTAATTGTCGTTCTATCGATCATATAAGCAGAATATGGCTAATAATATGAGTTAGATTGATAATAGTAAGAGTAATGAGTATAGTAATTGTCGTACTATCGATCATATAAGCATAATGTGGCTAATAATATGAGTTAGATTGATAATAATAAGAGTAATGAGTATAGTTATTGTCGTTCTATCGATCGTATCTGCATAATGTGGTTAATAATATGAGTTAGATTGATAATAGTGAGTGTAATAAGTATAGTAATTGTCGTTCTATCGATCATATAAGCATAATATGGCTAATAATATGAGTTAGATTGATAATAATAAGAGTAATAAGTACAGTAATTGTCGTTCTATCGATCATATAAGCATAATATGGCTAATAATATGAGTTAGACTGATAAAAGTGAGTGTAATAAGTTTAGTAAATGTCGTTCTCTCGATCATATAAGCATAAGATAGCTAATAATATGAGTTAGAATGATAATAATAAGAGTAATGAGTATAGTAATTGTCGTTCTATCGATCATATAAGCATAATATGGCTAATCATATGAGTTAGATTGATAATAATAAGAGTAATGAGTCTAGTAATTGTCGTTCTATCGATCATATCTGCATAATATGGTTAATAATATGAGTTAGATTGATAATAATAAGAGTAATGAGTATAGTAATTGTCGTTCTATCGATCATATTTGCATAATATGGTTAATAATATGAGTTACATTGATAACAGTGAGTGTAATAAGTTTAGTAAATGTCGTTCTATCGATCATATAAGCATAATATAGCTAATAATATGAGTTACATTGATAATAATAAGAGTAATAAGTATAGTAATTGTCGTTCTATCGATCATATAAGCATAATATGGCTAATAATATCAGTTAGATTGATAATAATAACAGTAATGAGTATAGCAATTGCCGTCCTATCGATCATATAAGCATAATATGGCTAATAATATGAGTTAGATTGATAATAATAAGGGTAATATGTATAGTAATTATCGTTCTATCGATCATATAAGCATAATATGGCTAATAATATGAGTTAGATTGATAATAATAACGGTAATGAGTATAGTAATTGTCGTCCTATCGATCATATAAGCATAATAAGGCTAATAATATGAGTTAGATTGATAATAATAAGAGTAATATGTATAGTAATTATCGTTCTATCGATCATATAAGCATAATATGGCTAATAATATGAGTTAGATTGATAATAATAACAGTAATGAGTATAGTAATTGTCGTCCTATCGATCATATAAGCAGAATATGGCTAATAATATGAGTTAGATTGATAATAGTAAGAGTAATGAGTATAGCAATTGTCGTACTATCGATCATATAAGCATAATGTGGCTAATAATATGAGTTAGATTGATAATAATAAGAGTAATGAGTCTAGCAATTGTCGTTCTATCGATCATATCTGCATAATATGGTTAATAATATGAGTTAGATTGATAATAGTGAGTGTAATAAGTATAGTAATTGTCGCTCTATCGATCATATAAGCATATTATGGCTAATAATATGAGTTAGATTGATAATAATAAGAATAAGGAGTCTAGTAATTGTCGTTCTATCGATCATATCTGCATAATATGGTTAATAATATGAGTTAGATTGATAATAGTGAGTGTAATAAGTATAGTAATTGTCGTTCTATCGATCATATAAGCAGAATATGGCTAATAATATGAGTTAGATTGATAATAGTAAGAGTAATGAGTATAGTAATTATCGTACTATCGATCATATAAGCATAATGTGGCTAATAATATGAGTTAGATTGATAATAATAAGAGTAATAAGTATAGTAATTGTCGTTCTATCGGTCATATAACCATAATATGGCTAATAATATGAGTTAGATTGATAATAATAGGAGTAATGAGTATAGTAATTGTCGTTCTATCGATCATATCTGCATAATATGGTTAATAATATGAGTTAGATTGGTAATAGTGTGTGTAATAAGTTTAGTAAGTGTCGTTCTATCGATCATATAAGCATAATATGGCTAATAATATGAGTTAGATTGATAATAGTGAGTGTAATAAGTATAGTAATTGTCGTTCTATCGATCACATAAGCAGAATATGGCTAATAATATGAGTTAGATTGATAATAGTAAGAGTAATGAGTATAGTAATTGTCGTACTATCGATCATATAAGCATAATGTGGCTAATAATATGAGTTAGATTGATAATAATAAGAGTAATGAGTATAGTTATTGTCGTTCTATCGATCGTATCTGCATAATGTGGTTAATAATATGAGTTAGATTGATAATAGTGAGTGTAATAAGTATAGTAATTGTCGTTCTATCGATCATATAAGCATAATATGGCTAATAATATGAGTTAGATTGATAATAGTAAGAGTAATAAGTACAGTAATTGTCGTTCTATCGATCATATAAGCATAATATGGCTAATAATATGAGTTAGACTGATAAAAGTGAGTGTAATAAGTTTAGTAAATGTCGTTCTCTCGATCATATAAGCATAAGATAGCTAATAATATGAGTTAGAATGATAATAATAAGAGTAATGAGTATAGTAATTGTCGTTCTATCGATCATATAAGCATAATATGGCTAATCATATGAGTTAGATTGATAATAATAAGAGTAATGAGTCTAGTAATTGTCGTTCTATCGATCATATCTGCATAATATGGTTAATAATATGAGTTAGATTGATAATAATAAGAGTAATGAGTATAGTAATTGTCGTTCTATCGATCATATTTGCATAATATGGTTAATAATATGAGTTACATTGATAACAGTGAGTGTAATAAGTTTAGTAAATGTCGTTCTATCGATCATATAAGCATAATATAGCTAATAATATGAGTTACATTGATAATAATAAGAGTAATAAGTATAGTAATTGTCGTTCTATCGATCATATAAGCATAATATGGCTAATAATATCAGTTAGATTGATAATAATAACAGTAATGAGTATAGCAATTGCCGTCCTATCGATCATATAAGCAGAATATGGCTAATAATATGAGTTAGATTGATAATAGTAAGAGTAATGAGTATAGCAATTGTCGTACTATCGATCATATAAGCATAATGTGGCTAATAATATGAGTTAGATTGATAATAATAAGAGTAATGAGTCTAGCAATTGTCGTTCTATCGATCATATCTGCATAATATGGTTAATAATATTAGTTAGAATGATAACAGTGAGTGTAATAAGTTTAGTGATTGTCGTTCTATCGATAATATAAGCATAATATGGCTAATAATATGAGTGAGATTGATAAAAGTGAGTGTAATAAGTGTAGTAAATGTCGTTCTATCGATCATATAAGCATAATATAGCTAATAATATGAGTTAGATTGATAATAATAAGAGTAATGAGTATAGTAATTGTCGTTCTATCGATCATATAAGCATAATATGGCTAATAATATGAGTTAGATTGATAATAGTGAGTGTAATAAGTCTAGTAAATGTCGTTCTATCGATCATATAAGCATAATATAGCTAATAATATGAGTTACATTGATAATAATGAGAGTAATAAGTATAGTAATTGTCGTTCTATCGATCATATAAGCATAATATGGCTAATAATATGAGTTAGATTGATAAAAGTGAGTGTAATAAGTTTAGTAAATGTCGTTCTATCGATCATATAAGCATAATATCGCTAATAATATGAGTTAGATTGTTAATAATAAGAGTAATGAGTATAGTAATTGTCGTTCTATCGATCATATAAGCATAATATGGCTAATAATATGAGTTAGATTGATAATAATAAGAGTAATGAGTATAGTAATTGTCGTTCTATCGAGCATATAAGCATAATATGGCTAATAATATGAGTTAGATTGATAATAATAACAGTAATGAGTATAGTAATTGTCGTTCTATCGATCATATAAGCATAATATGGCTAATAATATGAGTTAGATTGATAATAGTGAGTGTAATAAGTATAGTAATTGTCGTTCTATCGATCATATAAGCAGAATATGGCTAATAATATGAGTTAGATTGATAATAGTAAGAGTAATGAGTATAGTAATTGTCGTACTATCGATCATATAAGCATAATGTGGCTAATAATATGAGTTAGATTGATAATAGTGAGTGTAATAAGTATAGTAATTGTCGCTCTATCGATCATATAAGCATAATATGGCTAATAATATGAGTTAGATAGATTATAATAAGAGTAATGAGCATAGTTATTGTCGTTCTATCGATCGTATCTGCATAATGTGGTTAATAATATGAGTTAGATTGATAATAGTGAGTGTAATAAGTATAGTAATTGTCGTTCTATCGATCATATAAGCATAATATGGCTAATAATATGACTTAGATTGATAAAAGTGAGTGTAATAAGTTTAGTAAATGTCGTTCTCTCGATCATATAAGCATAATATAGCTTATAATATGAGTTAGAATGATAATAATAAGAGTAATGAGTATAGTAATTGTCGTTCTATCGATCATATAAGCATAATATGGCTAATCATATGAGTTAGATTGATAATAATAAGAGTATTGAGTCTAGTAATTGTCGTTCTATCGATCATATCTGCATAATATGGTTAATAATATGAGTTACATTGATAATAGTGAGTGTAATAAGTTTAGTAAATGTCGTTCTATCGATCATATAAGCATAATATAGCTAATAATATGAGTTACATTGATAATAATAAGAGTAATGAGTATAGTAATTGTCGTTCTATCGATCATATAAGCATAATATGGCTAATAATATGAGTTAGATTGATAATAATAAGAGTAATATGTATAGTAACTGTCGTTCTATCGATCATATAAGCATAATATGGCTAATAATATGAGTTAGATTGACAATAGTGAGTGTAATAAGTATAGTAATTGTCGTTCTATCGATCATATAAGCAGAATATGGCTAATAATATGAGTTATATTGATAATAGTAAGAGTAATGAGTATAGTAATTGTCGTACTATCGATCATATAAGCATAATGTGGCTAATAATATGAGTTAGATTGATAATAATAAGAGTAATAAGTATAGTAATTGTCGTTCTATCGGTCATATAACCATAATATGGCTAATAATATGAGTTAGATTGATAATAATAAGAGTAATGAGTATAGTAATTGTCGTTCTATCGATCATATCTGCATAATATGGTTAATAATATGAGTTAGATTGATAATAGTGAGTGTAATAAGTTTAGTAATTGTCGTTCTATCGATCATATCTGCATAATATGGCTAATAATATGAGTTAGATTGATAATAATAAGATTAATAAGTATAGTAATTGTCGTTCTATCGATCATATCTGCATAATATGGTTAATAATATGAGTTAGATTGGTAATAGTGAGTGTAATAAGTATAGTAATTGCCGTTCTATCGGTCATATGAGCATAATATGGCTAATAATATGAGTTAGATTGATAATAATAAGAGTAATAAGTATAGTAATTGTCGTTCTATCGATCATATAAGCATAATATGGCTAATAATATGAGTTAGATTGATAATAGTGAGTGTAATAAGTATAGTAATTGTCGTTCTATCGATCATATAAGCAGAATATGGCTAATAATATGAGTTAGATTGATAATAGTAAGAGTAATGAGTATAGTAATTATCGTACTATCGATCATATAAGCATAATGTGGCTAATAATATGAGTTAGATTGATAATAATAAGAGTAATAAGTATAGTAATTGTCGTTCTATCGGTCATATAACCATAATATGGCTAATAATATGAGTTAGATTGATAATAATAGGAGTAATGAGTATAGTAATTGTCGTTCTATCGATCATATCTGCATAATATGGTTAATAATATGAGTTAGATTGATAATAGTGTGTGTAATAAGTTTAGTAAGTGTCGTTCTATCGATCATATAAGCATAATATGGCTAATAATATGAGTTAGATTGATAATAGTGAGTGTAATAAGTATAGTAATTGTCGTTCTATCGATCATATAAGCAGAATATGGCTAATAATATGAGTTAGATTGATAATAGTAAGAGTAATGAGTATAGTAATTGTCGTACTATCGATCATATAAGCATAATGTGGCTAATAATATGAGTTAGATTGATAATAATAAGAGTAATGAGTATAGTTATTGTCGTTCTATCGATCGTATCTGCATAATGTGGTTAATAATATGAGTTAGATTGATAATAGTGAGTGTAATAAGTATAGTAATTGTCGTTCTATCGATCATATAAGCATAATATGGCTAATAATATGAGTTAGATTGATAATAATAAGAGTAATAAGTACAGTAATTGTCGTTCTATCGATCATATAAGCATAATATGGCTAATAATATGAGTTAGACTGATAAAAGTGAGTGTAATAAGTTTAGTAAATGTCGTTCTCTCGATCATATAAGCATAAGATAGCTAATAATATGAGTTAGAATGATAATAATAAGAGTAATGAGTATAGTAATTGTCGTTCTATCGATCATATAAGCATAATATGGCTAATCATATGAGTTAGATTGATAATAATAAGAGTAATGAGTCTAGTAATTGTCGTTCTATCGATCATATCTGCATAATATGGTTAATAATATGAGTTAGATTGATAATAATAAGAGTAATGAGTATAGTAATTGTCGTTCTATCGATCATATTTGCATAATATGGTTAATAATATGAGTTACATTGATAACAGTGAGTGTAATAAGTTTAGTAAATGTCGTTCTATCGATCATATAAGCATAATATAGCTAATAATATGAGTTACATTGATAATAATAAGAGTAATAAGTATAGTAATTGTCGTTCTATCGATCATATAAGCATAATATGGCTAATAATATCAGTTAGATTGATAATAATAACAGTAATGAGTATAGCAATTGCCGTCCTATCGATCATATAAGCATAATATGGCTAATAATATGAGTTAGATTGATAATAATAAGGGTAATATGTATAGTAATTATCGTTCTATCGATCATATAAGCATAATATGGCTAATAATATGAGTTAGATTGATAATAATAACGGTAATGAGTATAGTAATTGTCGTCCTATCGATCATATAAGCATAATAAGGCTAATAATATGAGTTAGATTGATAATAATAAGAGTAATATGTATAGTAATTATCGTTCTATCGATCATATAAGCATAATATGGCTAATAATATGAGTTAGATTGATAATAATAACAGTAATGAGTATAGTAATTGTCGTCCTATCGATCATATAAGCAGAATATGGCTAATAATATGAGTTAGATTGATAATAGTAAGAGTAATGAGTATAGCAATTGTCGTACTATCGATCATATAAGCATAATGTGGCTAATAATATGAGTTAGATTGATAATAATAAGAGTAATGAGTCTAGCAATTGTCGTTCTATCGATCATATCTGCATAATATGGTTAATAATATTAGTTAGAATGATAACAGTGAGTGTAATAAGTTTAGTGATTGTCGTTCTATCGATAATATAAGCATAATATGGCTAATAATATGAGTGAGATTGATAAAAGTGAGTGTAATAAGTGTAGTAAATGTCGTTCTATCGATCATATAAGCATAATATAGCTAATAATATGAGTTAGATTGATAATAATAAGAGTAATGAGTATAGTAATTGTCGTTCTATCGATCATATAAGCATAATATGGCTAATAATATGAGTTAGATTGATAATAGTGAGTGTAATAAGTTTAGTAAATGTCGTTCTATCGATCATATAAGCATAATATAGCTAATAATATGAGTTACATTGATAATAATAAGAGTAATAAGTATAGTAATTGTCGTTCTATCGATCATATAAGCATAATATGGCTAATAATATGAGTTAGTTTGATAAAAGTGAGTGTAATAAGTTTAGTAAATGTCGTTCTATCGATCATATAAGCATAATATCGCTAATAATATGAGTTAGATTGATAATAATAAGAGTAATGAGTATAGTAATTGTCGTTCTATCGATCATATAAGCATAATATGGCTAATAATATGAGTTAGATTGATAATAATAAGAGTAATGAGTATAGTAATTGTCGTTCTATCGAGCATATAAGCATAATATGGCTAATAATATGAGTTAGATTGATAATAATAACAGTAATGAGTATAGTAATTGTCGTTCTATCGATCATATAAGCATAATATGGCTAATAATATGAGTTAGATTGATAATAGTGAGTGTAATAAGTATAGTAATTGTCGTTCTATCGATCATATAAGCAGAATATGGCTAATAATATGAGTTAGATTGATAATAGTAAGAGTAATGAGTATAGTAATTGTCGTACTATCGATCATATAAGCATAATGTGGCTAATAATATGAGTTAGATTGATAATAGTGAGTGTAATAAGTATAGTAATTGTCGCTCTATCGATCATATAAGCATAATATGGCTAATAATATGAGTTAGATAGGTTATAATAAGAGTAATGAGTATAGTTATTGTCGTTCTATCGATCGTATCTGCATAATGTGGTTAATAATATGAGTTAGATTGATAATAGTGAGTGTAATAAGTATAGTAATTGTCGTTCTATCGATCATATAAGCATAATATGGCTAATAATATGACTTAGATTGATAAAAGTGAATGTAATAAGTTTAGTAAATGTCGTTCTCTCGATCATATAAGCATAATATAGCTTATAATATGAGTTAGAATGATAATAATAAGAGTAATGAGTATAGTAATTGTCGTTCTATCGATCATATAAGCATAATATGGCTAATCATATGAGTTAGATTGATAATAATAAGAGTAATGAGTTTAGTAATTGTCGTTCTATCGATCATATCTGCATAATATGGTTAATAATATGAGTTAGATTGATAATAATAAGAGTAATGAGTATAGTAATTGTCGTTCTATCGATCATATCTGCATAATATGGTTAATAATATGAGTTACTTCGATAATAATGAGTGTAATAAGTTTAGTAAATGTCGTTCTATCGATCATATAAGCATAATATAGCTAATAATATGAGTTACATTGATAATAATAAGAGTAATGAGTATAGTAATTGTCGTTCTATCGATCATATAAGCATAATATGGCTAATAATATGAGTAAGATTGATAATAATAAGAGTAATGAGTATAGTAATTGTCGTCCTATCGATCATATAAGCAGAATATGGCTAATAATATGAGTTAGATTGATAATAGTAAGAGTAATGAGTATAGTAATTGTTGTACTATCGATCATATAAGCATAATGTGGCTAATAATATGAGTTAGATTGATAATAATAAGAGTAATAAGTATAGTAATTGTCGTTCTATCGGTCATATAACCATAATATGGCTAATAATATGAGTTAGATTGATAATAATAAGAGTAATGAGTATAGTAATTGTCGTTCTATCGATCATATCTGCATAATATGGTTAATAATATGAGTTAGATTGATAATAGTGAGTGTAATAAGTATAGTAATTGTCGTTCTATCGATCATATAAGCAGAATATGGATAATAATATGAGTTAGATTGATAATAGTAAGAGTAATGGGTATAGTAATTGTCGTACTATCGATCATATAAGCATAATGTGGCTAATAATATGAGTTAGATTGATAATAATAAGAGTAATAAGTATAGTAATTGTCGTTCTATCGGTCATATAACCATAATATGGCTAATAATATGAGTTAGATTGATAATAATAAGAGTGATGAGTATAGTAATTGTCGTTCTATCGATCATATCTGCATAATATGGTTAATAATATGAGTTAGATTGATAATAGTGAATGTAATAAGTTTAGTAAATGTCGTTCTATCGATCATATAAGCATAATATAGCTAATAATATGAGATACATTGATAATAATAAGAGTAATGAGTATAGTAATTGTCGTTCTATCGATCATATAAGCATAATATGACTAATAATATGAGTTAGATTGATAATAATAACAGTAATGAGTATAGTAATTGTCGTCCTATCGATCATATAAGCATAATATGGCTAATAATATGAGTTAGATTGATAATAATAAGAGTAATATGTGTAGTAATTATCGTTCTATCGATCATATAAGCATAATATGCCTAATAATATGAGTTAGATTGATAATAATAAGAATAATGAGTCTAGTAATTGTCGTTCTATCGATCATATCTGCATAATATGGTTAATAATATGAGTTAGATTGATAATAATAAGAGTAATATGTATAGTAATTATCGCTCTATCGATCATATAAGCATAATATGCCTAATAATATGAGTTAGATTGATAATAATAACAGTAATGAGTATAGTAATTGTCGTCCTATCGATCATATAAGCATAATATGGCTAATAATATGAGTTAGATTGATAATAATAAGAGTAATATGTATAGTAACTGTCGTTCTATCGATCATATAAGCATAATATGGCTAATAATATGAGTTAGATTGATAATAGTGAGTGTAATAAGTATAGTAATTGTCGTTCTATCGATCATATAAGCAGAATATGGCTAATAATATGAGTTAGATTGATAATAGTAAGAGTAATGCGTATAGTAACTGTCGTACTATCGATCATATAAGCATAATATGGCTAATAATATGAGTTAGATTGATAATAATAAGAGTAATGAGTATAGTAATTGTCGTTCTATCGATCATATAAGCATAATATGGCTAATAATATGAGTTAGATTGATAATAATAACAGTAATGAGTATAGTAATTGTCGTCCTATCGATCATATAAGCATAATATGGCTAATAATATGAGTTAGATTGATAATAATAAGAGTAATATGTATAGTAACTGTCGTTCTATCGATCATATAAGCATAATATGGCTAATAATATGAGTTAGATTGACAATAGTGAGTGTAATAAGTATAGTAATTGTCGTTCTATCGATCATATAAGCAGAATATGGCTAATAATATGAGTTATATTGATAATAATAAGAGTAATGAGTATAGTAATTGTCGTTCTATCGATCATATAAGCATAATATGGCTAATAATATGAGTTAGATTGACAATAGTGAGTGTAATAAGTATAGTAATTGTCGTTCTATCGATCATATAAGCAGAATATGGCTAATAATATGAGTTATATTGATAATAGTAAGAGTAATGAGTATAGTAATTGTCGTACTATCGATCATATAAGCATAATGTGGCTAATAATATGAGTTAGATTGATAATAATAAGAGTAATGAGTATAGTAATTGTCGTTCTATCGATCATATAAGCATAATATGGCTAATAATATGAGTTAGATTGATAATAATAAGAGTAATGAGTCTAGTAATTGTCGTTCTATCGATCATATCTGCATAATATGGTTAATAATACGAGTTAGATTGATAATAATAAGAGTAATGAGTATAGTAATTGTCCTTCTATCGATCATATCTGCATAATATGGTTAATAATATGAGTTACATTGATAATAGTGAGTGTAATAAGTTTAGTAAATGTCGTTCTATCGATCATATAAGCATAATATAGCTAATAATATTAGTTACATTGATAATAATAAGAGTAATAATTATAGTAATTGTCGTTCTATCGATCATATAAGCATAATATGGCTAATAATATGAGTTAGATTCATAATAATAACAGTAATGAGTATAGTAATTGTCGTCCTATCGTTCATATAAGCATATTATGGCTAATAATATGAGTTAGATTGATAATAATAAGGGTAATATGTATAGTAATTATCGTTCTATCGATCATATAAGCATAATATTGCTAATAATATGAGTTAGATTGATAATAATAACAGTAATGAGTATAGTAATTGTCGTCCTATCGATCATATAAGCATAATAAGGCTAATAATATGAGTTAGATTGATAATAATAAGAGTAATATGTATAGTAATTATCGTTCTATCGATCATATAAGCATAATATGGCTAATAATATGAGTTAGATTGATAATAATAACAGTAATGAGTATAGTAATTGTCGTCCTATCGATCATATAAGCAGAATATGGCTAATAATATGAGTTAGATTGATAATAGTAAGAGTAATGAGTATAGCAATTGTCGTACTATCGATCATATAAGCATAATGTGGCTAATAATATGAGTTAGATTGATAATAATAAGAGTAATGAGTCTAGCAATTGTCGTTCTATCGATCATATCTGCATAATATGGTTAATAATATTAGTTAGAATGATAACAGTGAGTGTAATAAGTTTTGTGATTGTCGTTCTATCGATAATATAAGCATAATATGGCTAATAATATGAGTGAGATTGATAAAAGTGAGTGTAATAAGTGTAGTAAATGTCGTTCTATCGATCATATAAGCATAATATAGCTAATAATATGAGTTAGATTGATAATAATAAGAGTAATGAGTATAGTAATTGTCGTTCTATCGATCATATAAGCATAATATGGCTAATAATATGAGTTAGATTGATAATAGTGACTGTAATAAGTTTAGTAAATGTCGTTCTATCGATCATATAAGCATAATATAGCTAATAATATGAGTTACATTGATAATAATAAGAGTAATAAGTATAGTAATTGTCGTTCTATCGATCATATAAGCATAATATGGCTAATAATATGAGTTAGTTTGATAAAAGTGAGTGTAATAAGTTTAGTAAATGTCGTTCTATCGATCATATAAGCATAATATCGCTAATAATATGAGTTAGATTGATAATAATAAGAGTAATGAGTATAGTAATTGTCGTTCTATCGATCATATAAGCATAATATGGCTAATAATATGAGTTAGATTGATAATAATAAGAGTAATGAGTATAGTAATTGTCGTTCTATCGAGCATATAAGCATAATATGGCTAATAATATGAGTTAGATTGATAATAATAACAGTAATGAGTATAGTAATTGTCGTTCTATCGATCATATAAGCATAATATGGCTAATAATATGAGTTAGATTGATAATAGTGAGTGTAATAAGTATAGTAATTGTCGTTCTATCGATCATATAAGCAGAATATGGCTAATAATATGAGTTAGATTGATAATAGTAAGAGTAATGAGTATAGTAATTGTCGTACTATCGATCATATAAGCATAATGTGGCTAATAATATGAGTTAGATTGATAATAGTGAGTGTAATAAGTATAGTAATTGTCGCTCTATCGATCATATAAGCATAATATGGCTAATAATATGAGTTAGATAGATTATAATAAGAGTAATGAGTATAGTTATTGTCGTTCTATCGATCGTATCTGCACAATGTGGTTAATAATATGAGTTAGATTGATAATAGTGAGTGTAATAAGTATAGTAATTGTCGTTCTATCGATCATATAAGCATAATATGGCTAATAATATGACTTAGATTGATAAAAGTGAATGTAATAAGTTTAGTAAATGTCGTTCTCTCGATCATATAAGCATAATATAGCTTATAATATGAGTTAGAATGATAATAATAAGAGTAATGAGTATAGTAATTGTCGTTCTATCGATCATATAAGCATAATATGGCTAATCATATGAGTTAGATTGATAATAATAAGAGTAATGAGTCTAGTAATTGTCGTTCTATCGATCATATCTGCATAATATGGTTAATAATATGAGTTAGATTGATAATAATAAGAGTAATGAGTATAGTAATTGTCGTTCTATCGATCATATCTGCATAATATGGTTAATAATATGAGTTACATTGATAATAGTGAGTGTAATAAGTTTAGTAAATGTCGTTCTATCGATCATATAAGCATAATATAGCTAATAATATGAGTTACATTGATAATAATAAGAGTAATGAGTATAGTAATTGTCGTTCTATCGATCATATAAGCATAATATGGCTAATAATATGAGTAAGATTGATAATAATAAGAGTAATGAGTATAGTAATTGTCGCTCTATCGATCATATAAGCATAATATGGCTAATAATATGAGTTAGATTGATAATAATAACAGTAATGAGTATAGTAATTGTCGTTCTATCGATCATATAAGCATAATATGGCTAATAATATGAGTTAGATTGATAATAGTGAGTGTAATAAGTATAGTAATTGTCGTTCTATCGATCATATAAGCAGAATATGGCTAATAATATGAGTTAGATTGATAATAGTAAGAGTAATGAGTATAGTAATTGTTGTACTATCGATCATATAAGCATAATGTGGCTAATAATATGAGTTAGATTGATAATAATAAGAGTAATAAGTATAGTAATTGTCGTTCTATCGGTCATATAACCATAATATGGCTAATAATATGAGTTAGATTGATAATAATAAGAGTAATGAGTATAGTAATTGTCGTTCTATCGATCATATCTGCATAATATGGTTAATAATATGAGTTAGATTGATAATAGTGAGTGTAATAAGTTTAGTAATTGTCGTTCTATCGATCATATCTGCATAATATGGCTAATAATATGAGTTAGATTGATAATAATAAGAATAATAAGTATAGTAATTGTCGTTCTATCGATCATATCTGCATAATATGGTTAATAATATGAGTTAGATTGATAATAGTGAGTGTAATAAGTATAGTAATTGTCGTTCTATCGATCATATAAGCAGAATATGGCTAATAATATGTGTTAGATTGATAATAGTAAGAGTAATGAGTATAGTAATTGTTGTACTATCGATCATATAAGCATAATGTGGCTAATAATATGAGTTAGATTGATAATAATAAGAGTAATAAGTATAGTAATTGTCGTTCTATCGGTCATATAACCATAATATGGCTAATAATATGAGTTAGATTGATAATAATAAGAGTAATGAGTATAGTAATTGTCGTTCTATCGATCATATCTGCATAATATGGTTAATAATATGAGTTAGATTGATAATAGTGAGTGTAATAAGTTTAGTAATTGTCGTTCTATCGATCATATCTGCATAATATGGCTAATAATATGAGTTAGATTGATAATAATAAGAATAATAAGTATAGTACTTGTCGTTCTATCGATCATATCTGCATAATATGGTTAATAATATGAGTTAGATTGGTAATAGTGAGTGTAATAAGTATAGTAATTGTCGTACTATCGATCATATAAGCATAATGTGGCTAATAATATGAGTTAGATTGATAATAATAAGAGTAGTGAGTATAGTAATTGTCGTTCTATCGATCATATCTGCATAATATGGTTAATAATATGAGTTAGATTGATAATAGTGAATGTAATAAGTTTAGTAAATGTCGTTCTATCGATCATATAAGCATAATATAGCTAATAATATGAGATACATTGATAATAATAAGAGTAATGAGTATAGTAATTGTCGTTCTATCGATCATATCTGCATAATATGGTTAATAATATGAGTTAGATTGGTAATAGTGAGTGTAATAAGTATAGTAATTGTCGCTCTATCGATCATATAAGCATAATATGGCTAATAATATGAGTAAGATAGATAATAATAAGAGTAATGTGTATAGTTATTGTCGTTCTATCGATCATATCTGCATAATATGATTAATCATATGAGTTAGATTGGTAATAGTGAGTGTAATAAGTATAGTAATTGTCGTTCTATCGGTCATATGACCATAATATGGCTAATAATATGAGTTAGATTGATAATAATAAGAATAATGAGTCTAGTAATTGTCGTTCTATCGATCATATCTGCATAATATGGTTAATAATATGAGTTAGATTGATAATAATAAGAGTAATATGTATAGTAATTATCGTTCTATCGATCATATAAGCATAATATGCCTAATAATATGAGTTAGATTGATAATAATAACAGTAATGAGTATAGTAATTGTCGTCCTATCGATCATATAAGCATAATATGGCTAATAATATGAGTTAGATTGATAATAATAAGAGTAATATGTATAGTAACTGTCGTTCTATCGATCATATAAGCATAATATGGCTAATAATATGAGTTAGATTGATAATAGTGAGTGTAATAAGTATAGTAATTGTCGTTCTATCGATCATATAAGCAGAATATGGCTAATAATATGAGTTAGATTGATAATAGTAAGAGTAATGCGTATAGTAATTGTCGTACTATCGATCATATAAGCATAATATGGCTAATAATATGAGTTAGATTGATAATAATAAGAGTAATGAGTATAGTAATTGTCGTTCTATCGATCATATAAGCATAATATGGCTAATAATATGAGTTAGATTGATAATAATAACAGTAATGAGTATAGTAATTGTCGTCCTATCGATCATATAAGCATAATATGGCTAATAATATGAGTTAGATTGATAATAATAAGAGTAATATGTATAGTAACTGTCGTTCTATCGATCATATAAGCATAATATGGCTAATAATATGAGTTAGATCGACAATAGTGAGTGTAATAAGTATAGTAATTGTCGTTCTATCGATCATATAAGCAGAATATGGCTAATAATATGAGTTATATTGATAATAATAAGAGTAATGAGTATAGTAATTGTCGTTCTATCGATCATATAAGCATAATATGGCTAATAATATGAGTTAGATTGACAATAGTGAGTGTAATAAGTATAGTAATTGTCGTTCTATCGATCATATAAGCAGAATATGGCTAATAATATGAGTTATATTGATAATAGTAAGAGTAATGAGTATAGTAATTGTCGTACTATCGATCATATAAGCATAACGTGGCTAATAATATGAGTTAGATTGATAATAATAAGAGTAATGAGTATAGTAATTGTCGTTCTATCGATCATATAAGCATAATATGGCTAATAATATGAGTTAGATTGATAATAATAAGAGTAATGAGTATAGTAATTGTCGTTCTATCGATCATATAAGCATAATATGGCTAATAATATGAGTTAGATTGATAATAATAAGAGTAATGAGTCTAGTAATTGTCGTTCTATCGATCATATCTGCATAATATGGTTAATAATACGAGTTAGATTGATAATAATAAGAGTAATGAGTATAGTAATTGTCCTTCTATCGATCATATCTGCATAATATGGTTAATAATATGAGTTACATTGATAATAGTGAGTGTAATAAGTTTAGTAAATGTCGTTCTATCGATCATATAAGCATAATATAGCTAATAATATTAGTTACATTGATAATAATAAGAGTAATAATTATAGTAATTGTCGTTCTATCGATCATATAAGCATAATATGGCTAATAATATGAGTTAGATTCATAATAATAACAGTAATGAGTATAGTAATTGTCGTCCTATCGTTCATATAAGCATATTATGGCTAATAATATGAGTTAGATTGATAATAATAAGAGTAATGAGTATAGTAATTGTCGTTCTATCGATCATATCTGCATAATATGGTTAATAATATGAGTTAGATTGATAATAGTGAGTGTAATTAGTTTAGTAAATGTCGTTCTATCGATCATATAAGCATAATATAGGTAATAATATGAGTTACATTGATAATAATAAGAGTAATGAGTATAGTAATTGTCGTTCTATCGATCATATCTGCATAATATGACTAATAATATGAGTTAGATTGATAATAATAACAGTAATGTGTATAGTAATTGTCGTCCTATCGATCATATAAGCATAATATGGCTAATAATATGAGTTAGATTGATAATAATAAGAGTAATATGTATAGTAATTATCGTTCTATCGATCATATAAGCATAATATGCCTAATAATATGAGTTAGATTGATAATAGTGAGTGTAATAAGTATAGTAATTGTCGTTCTATCGATCATATAAGCAGAATATGGCTAATAATATGAGTTAGATTGATAATAGTAAGAGTAATGAGTATAGTAATTGTCGTACTATCGATCATATAAGCATAATGTGGCTAATAATATGAGTTAGATTGATAATAATAAGAGTAACAAGTATAGTAATTGTCGTTCTATCGGTCATATAACCATAATATGGCTAATAATATGAGTTAGATTGATAATAATAAGAGTAATGAGTATAGTAATTGTCGTTCTATCGATCATATCTGCATAATATGGTTAATAATATGAGTTAGATTGATAATAGTGAGTGTAATAAGTTTAGTAATTGTCGTTCTATCGATCATATCTGCATAATATGGCTAATAATATGAGTTAGATTGATAATAATAAGATTAATAAGTATAGTAATTGTCGTTCTATCGATCATATCTGCATAATATGGTTAATAATATGAGTTAGATTGGTAATAGTGAGTGTAATAAGTATAGTAATTATCGTACTATCGATCATATTAGCATAATGTGGCTAATAATATGAGTTAGATTGATAATAATAAGAGTAGTGAGTATAGTAATTGTCGTTCTATCGATCATATCTGCATAATATGGTTAATAATATGAGTTAGATTAATAATAGTGAGTGTAATAAGTATAGTAATTGTCGCTCTATCGATCATATAAGTATAATATGGCTAATAATATGAGTGAGATAGATAATAATAAGAGTAATGTGTATAGTTATTGTCGTTCTATCGATCATATCTGCATAATATGGTTAATCATATGAGTTAGATTGGTAATAGTGAGTGTAATAAGTATAGTAATTGTCGTTCTATCGGTCATATGACCATAATATGGCTAATAATATGAGTTAGATTGATAATAATAAGAGTAATGAGTATAGTAATTGTCGTACTATCGATCATATAAGCATAGTGTGGCTAATAATATGAGTTAGATTGATAATAATAACAGTAATGAGTCTAGTAATTGTCGTTCTATCGATCATATCTGCATAATATGGTTAATAATATGAGTTAGATTGATAATAATAAGAGTAATGAGTATAGTAATTGTCCTTCTATCGATCATATCTGCATAATATGGTTAATAATATGAGTTACATTGATAATAGTGAGTGTAATAAGTTTAGTAAATGTCGTTCTATCGATCATATAAGCATAATATGGCTAATAATATGAGTTAGATTCATAATAATAACAGTAATGAGTATAGTAATTGTCGTCCTATCGTTCATATAAGCATATTATGGCTAATAATATGAGTGAGATAGATAATAATAAGAGTAATGTGTATAGTTATTGTCGTTCTATCGATCATATCTGCATAATATGGTTAATCATATGAGTTAGATTGGTAATAGTGAGTGTAATAAGTATAGTAATTGTCGTTCTATCGGTCATATAAGCAGAATATGGCTAATAATATGAGTTAGATTGATAATAATAAGATTAATAAGTATAGTAATTGTCGTTCTATCGATCATATCTGCATAATATGGTTAATAATATGAGTTAGATTGGTAATAGTGAGTGTAATAAGTAGAGTAATTGTCGTACTATCGATCATATTAGCATAATGTGGCTAATAATATGAATTAGATTGATAATAATAAGAGTAGTGAGTATAGTAATTGTCGTTCTATCGATCATATCTGCATAATATGGTTAATAATATGAGTTAGATTAATAATAGTGAGTGTAATAAGTATAGTAATTGTCGCTCTATCGATCATATAAGCATAATATGGCTAATAATATGAGTGAGATAGATAATAATAAGAGTAATGTGTATAGTTATTGTCGTTCTATCGATCATATCTGCATAATATGGTTAATCATATGAGTTAGATTGGTAATAGTGAGTGTAATAAGTATAGTAATTGTCGTTCTATCGGTCATATGACCATAATATGGCTAATAATATGAGTTAGATTGATAATAATAAGAGTAATAAGTATAGTAATTGTCGTTCTATCGATCACATAAGCATAATATGGCTAATAATATGAGTTAGATTGATAATAGTGAGTGTAATAAGTATAGTAATTGTCGTTCTATCGATCATATAAGCAGAATATGGATAATAATATGAGTTAGATTGATAATAATAACAGTAATGAATATAGTAATTGTCGTCCTATCGATCATATAAGCATAATATGGCTAATAATATGAGTTAGATTGATAATAATAAGAGTAATATGTATAGTAATTATCGTTCTATCGATCATATAAGCATAATATGCCTAATAATATGAGTTAGATTGATAATAATAAGAATAATGAGTCTAGTAATTGTCGTTCTATCGAGTGATGCCCACTTGGACGCCGACCGATTGGACGCGTCCCAATTGGTCGGTCCCGATTCGACGCGTTCCAATTCGAAGCGGTGCCGATTGGACGCGTTCCAATTCTAAGCAGAGATTATAGAACATAACCTAACCAGATTTAGCAGCTTCGAATTGGGACGCGTCCAATCGGCACCGCTTCGAATTGGAACGCGTCGAAACGGGACCGTCCAATCGGCACGCGTCCAATCGGTCGGCGTCCAAATGGGACACCCCCGTTCTATCGATCATATCTGCATAATATGGTTAATAATATGAGTTAGATTGATAATAATAAGAGTAATATGTATAGTAAGTATCGTTCTATCGATCATATAAGCATAATATGCCTAATAATATGAGTTAGATTGATAATAATAACAGTAATGAGTATAGTAATTGTCGTCCTATCGATCATATAAGCATAATATGGCTAATAATATGAGTTAGATTGATAATAATAAGAGTAATATGTATAGTAACTGTCGTTCTATCGATCATATAAGCATAATATGGCTAATAATATGAGTTAGATTGACAATAGTGAGTGTAATAGGTATAGTAATTGTCGTTCTATCGATCATATAAGCAGAATATGGCTAATAATATGAGTTAGATTGATAATAGTAAGAGTAATGCGTATAGTAATTGTCGTTCTATCGATCATATAAGCATAATATGGCTAATAATATGAGTTAGATTGATAATAGTGAGTGTAATAAGTATAGTAATTGTCGTTCTATCGATCATATAAGCAGAAAATGGCTAATAATATGAGTTAGATTGATAATAGTAAGAGTAATGCGTATAGTAATTGTCGTACTATCGATCATATAAGCATAATATGGCTAATAATATGAGTTAGATTGATAATAATAAGAGTAATGAGTATAGTAATTGTCGTTCTATCGATCATATAAGCATAATATGGCTAATAATATGAGTTAGATTGATAATAATAACAGTAATGAGTATAGTAATTGTCGTCCTATCGATCATATAAGCATAATATGGCTAATAATATGAGTTAGATTGATAATAATAAGAGTAATATGTATAGTAACTGTCGTTCTATCGATCATATAAGCATAATATGGCTAATAATATGAGTTAGATTGACAATAGTGAGTGTAATAAGTATAGTAATTGTCGTTCTATCGATCATATAAGCAGAATATGGCTAATAATATGAGTTATATTGATAATAGTAAGAGTAATGAGTATAGTAATTGTCGTACTATCGATCATATAAGCATAATGTGGCTAATAATATGAGTTAGATTGATAATAATAAGAGTAATGAGTATAGTAATTGTCGTTCTATCGATCATGTAAGCATAATATGGCTAATAATATGAGTTAGATTGATAATAATAACAGTAATGAGTATAGTAATTGTCGTCCGATCGATCATATAAGCATAATATGGCTAATAATATGAGTTAGATTGATAATAATAAGAGTAATATGTATAGTAACTGTCGTTCTATCGATCATATAAGCATAACATGGCTAATAATATGAGTTAGATTGATAATAGTGAGTGTAATAAGTATAGTAATTGTCGTTCTATCGATCATATAAGCAGAATATGGCTAATAATATGAGTTATATTGATAATAGTAAGAGTAATGAGTATAGTAATTGTCGTACTATCGATCATATAAGCATAATGTGGCTAATAATATGAGTTAGATTGATAATAATAAGAGTAATGAGTATAGTAATTGTCGTTCTATCGATCATATAAGCATAATATGGCTAATAATATGAGTTAGATTGATAATAATAAGAGTAATGAGTCTAGTAATTGTCGTTCTATCGATCATATCTGCATAATATGGTTAATAATACGAGTTAGATTGATAATAATAAGAGTAATGAGTATAGTAATTGTCCTTCTATCGATCATATCTGCATAATATGGTTAATAATATGAGTTACATTGATAATAGTGAGTGTAATAAGTTTAGTAAATGTCGTTCTATCGATCATATAAGCATAATATAGCTAATAATATTAGTTACATTGATAATAATAAGAGTAATAATTATAGTAATTGTCGTTCTATCGATCATATAAGCATAATATGGCTAATAATATGAGTTAGATTCATAATAATAACAGTAATGAGTATAGTAATTGTCGTCCTATCGTTCATATAAGCATATTATGGCTAATAATATGAGTTAGATTGATAATAATAAGGGTAATATGTATAGTAATTATCGTTCTATCGATCATATAAGCATAATATTGCTAATAATATGAGTTAGATTGATAATAATAACAGTAATGAGTATAGTAATTGTCGTCCTATCGATCATATAAGCATAATAAGGCTAATAATATGAGTTAGATTGATAATAATAAGAGTAATATGTATAGTAATTATCGTTCTATCGATCATATAAGCATAATATGGCTAATAATATGAGTTAGATTGATAATAATAACAGTAATGAGTATAGTAATTGTCGTCCTATCGATCATATAAGCAGAATATGGCTAATAATATGAGTTAGATTGATAATAGTAAGAGTAATGAGTATAGCAATTGTCGTACTATCGATCATATAAGCATAATGTGGCTAATAATATGAGTTAGATTGATAATAATAAGAGTAATGAGTCTAGCAATTGTCGTTCTATCGATCATATCTGCATAATATGGTTAATAATATTAGTTAGAATGATAACAGTGAGTGTAATAAGTTTAGTGATTGTCGTTCTATCGATAATATAAGCATAATATGGCTAATAATATGAGTGAGATTGATAAAAGTGAGTGTAATAAGTGTAGTAAATGTCGTTCTATCGATCATATAAGCATAATATAGCTAATAATATGAGTTAGATTGATAATAATAAGAGTAATGAGTATAGTAATTGTCGTTCTATCGATCATATAAGCATAATATGGCTAATAATATGAGTTAGATTGATAATAGTGAGTGTAATAAGTTTAGTAAATGTCGTTCTATCGATCATATAAGCATAATATAGCTAATAATATGAGTTACATTGATAATAATAAGAGTAATAAGTATAGTAATTGTCGTTCTATCGATCATATAAGCATAATATGGCTAATAATATGAGTTAGTTTGATAAAAGTGAGTGTAATAAGTTTAGTAAATGTCGTTCTATCGATCATATAAGCATAATATCGCTAATAATATGAGTTAGATTGATAATAATAAGAGTAATGAGTATAGTAATTGTCGTTCTATCGATCATATAAGCATAATATGGCTAATAATATGAGTTAGATTGATAATAATAAGAGTAATGAGTATAGTAATTGTCGTTCTATCGAGCATATAAGCATAATATGGCTAATAATATGAGTTAGATTGATAATAATAACAGTAATGAGTATAGTAATTGTCGTTCTATCGATCATATAAGCATAATATGGCTAATAATATGAGTTAGATTGATAATAGTGAGTGTAATAAGTATAGTAATTGTCGTTCTATCGATCATATAAGCAGAATATGGCTAATAATATGAGTTAGATTGATAATAGTAAGAGTAATGAGTATAGTAATTGTCGTACTATCGATCATATAAGCATAATGTGGCTAATAATATGAGTTAGATTGATAATAGTGAGTGTAATAAGTATAGTAATTGTCGCTCTATCGATCATATAAGCATAATATGGCTAATAATATGAGTTAGATAGATTATAATAAGAGTAATGAGTATAGTTATTGTCGTTCTATCGATCGTATCTGCACAATGTGGTTAATAATATGAGTTAGATTGATAATAGTGAGTGTAATAAGTATAGTAATTGTCGTTCTATCGATCATATAAGCATAATATGGCTAATAATATGACTTAGATTGATAAAAGTGAATGTAATAAGTTTAGTAAATGTCGTTCTCTCGATCATATAAGCATAATATAGCTTATAATATGAGTTAGAATGATAATAATAAGAGTAATGAGTATAGTAATTGTCGTTCTAACGATCATATAAGCATAATATGGCTAAGCATATGAGTTAGATTGATAATAATAAGAGTAATGAGTCTAGTAATTGTCGTTCTATCGATCATATCTGCATAATATGGTTAATAATATGAGTTAGATTGATAATAATAAGAGTAATGAGTATAGTAATTGTCGTTCTATCGATCATATCTGCATAATATGGTTAATAATATGAGTTACATTGATAATAGTGAGTGTAATAAGTTTAGTAAATGTCGTTCTATCGATCATATAAGCATAATATAGCTAATAATATGAGTTACATTGATAATAATAAGAGTAATGAGTATAGTAATTGTCGTTCTATCGATCATATAAGCATAATATGGCTAATAATATGAGTAAGATTGATAATAATAAGAGTAATGAGTATAGTAATTGTCGCTCTATCGATCATATAAGCATAATATGGCTAATAATATGAGTTAGATTGATAATAATAACAGTAATGAGTATAGTAATTGTCGTTCTATCGATCATATAAGCATAATATGGCTAATAATATGAGTTAGATTGATAATAGTGAGTGTAATAAGTATAGTAATTGTCGTTCTATCGATCATATAAGCAGAATATGGCTAATAATATGAGTTAGATTGATAATAGTAAGAGTAATGAGTATAGTAATTGTTGTACTATCGATCATATAAGCATAATGTGGCTAATAATATGAGTTAGATTGATAATAATAAGAGTAATAAGTATAGTAATTGTCGTTCTATCGGTCATATAACCATAATATGGCTAATAATATGAGTTAGATTGATAATAATAAGAGTAATGAGTATAGTAATTGTCGTTCTATCGATCATATCTGCATAATATGGTTAATAATATGAGTTAGATTGATAATAGTGAGTGTAATAAGTTTAGTAATTGTCGTTCTATCGATCATATCTGCATAATATGGCTAATAATATGAGTTAGATTGATAATAATAAGAATAATAAGTATAGTAATTGTCGTTCTATCGATCATATCTGCATAATATGGTTAATAATATGAGTTAGATTGGTAATAGTGAGTGTAATAAGTATAGTAATTGTCGTACTATCGATCATATAAGCATAATGTGGCTAATAATATGAGTTAGATTGATAATAATAAGAGTAGTGAGTATAGTAATTGTCGTTCTATCGATCATATCTGCATAATATGGTTAATAATATGAGTTAGATTGATAATAGTGAATGTAATAAGTTTAGTAAATGTCGTTCTATCGATCATATAAGCATAATATAGCTAATAATATGAGATACATTGATAATAATAAGAGTAATGAGTATAGTAATTGTCGTTCTATCGATCATATCTGCATAATATGGTTAATAATATGAGTTAGATTGGTAATAGTGAGTGTAATAAGTATAGTAATTGTCGCTCTATCGATCATATAAGCATAATATGGCTAATAATATGAGTGAGATAGATAATAATAAGAGTAATGTGTATAGTTATTGTCGTTCTATCGATCATATCTGCATAATATGATTAATCATATGAGTTAGATTGGTAATAGTGAGTGTAATAAGTATAGTAATTGTCGTTCTATCGGTCATATGACCATAATATGGCTAATAATATGAGTTAGATTGATAATAATAAGAATAATGAGTCTAGTAATTGTCGTTCTATCGATCATATCTGCATAATATGGTTAATAATATGAGTTAGATTGATAATAATAAGAGTAATATGTATAGTAATTATCGTTCTATCGATCATATAAGCATAATATGCCTAATAATATGAGTTAGATTGATAATAATAACAGTAATGAGTATAGTAATTGTCGTCCTATCGATCATATAAGCATAATATGGCTAATAATATGAGTTAGATTGATAATAATAAGAGTAATATGTATAGTAACTGTCGTTCTATCGATCATATAAGCATAATATGGCTAATAATATGAGTTAGATTGATAATAGTGAGTGTAATAAGTATAGTAATTGTCGTTCTATCGATCATATAAGCAGAATATGGCTAATAATATGAGTTAGATTGATAATAGTAAGAGTAATGCGTATAGTAATTGTCGTACTATCGATCATATAAGCATAATATGGCTAATAATATGAGTTAGATTGATAATAATAAGAGTAATGAGTATAGTAATTGTCGTTCTATCGATCATATAAGCATAATATGGCTAATAATATGAGTTAGATTGATAATAATAACAGTAATGAGTATAGTAATTGTCGTCCTATCGATCATATAAGCATAATATGGCTAATAATATGAGTTAGATTGATAATAATAAGAGTAATATGTATAGTAACTGTCGTTGTATCGATCATATAAGCATAATATGGCTAATAATATGAGTTAGATTGACAATAGTGAGTGTAATAAGTATAGTAATTGTCGTTCTATCGATCATATAAGCAGAATATGGCTAATAATATGAGTTATATTGATAATAATAAGAGTAATGAGTATAGTAATTGTCGTTCTATCGATCATATAAGCATAATATGGCTAATAATATGAGTTAGATTGACAATAGTGAGTGTAATAAGTATAGTAATTGTCGTTCTATCGATCATATAAGCAGAATATGGCTAATAATATGAGTTATATTGATAATAGTAAGAGTAATGAGTATAGTAATTGTCGTACTATCGATCATATAAGCATAACGTGGCTAATAATATGAGTTAGATTGATAATAATAAGAGTAATGAGTATAGTAATTGTCGTTCTATCGATCATATAAGCATAATATGGCTAATAATATGAGTTAGATTGATAATAATAAGAGTAATGAGTATAGTAATTGTCGTTCTATCGATCATATAAGCATAATATGGCTAATAATATGAGTTAGATTGATAATAATAAGAGTAATGAGTCTAGTAATTGTCGTTCTATCGATCATATCTGCATAATATGGTTAATAATACGAGTTAGATTGATAATAATAAGAGTAATGAGTATAGTAATTGTCCTTCTATCGATCATATCTGCATAATATGGTTAATAATATGAGTTACATTGATAATAGTGAGTGTAATAAGTTTAGTAAATGTCGTTCTATCGATCATATAAGCATAATATAGCTAATAATATTAGTTACATTGATAATAATAAGAGTAATAATTATAGTAATTGTCGTTCTATCGATCATATAAGCATAATATGGCTAATAATATGAGTTAGATTCATAATAATAACAGTAATGAGTATAGTAATTGTCGTCCTATCGTTCATATAAGCATATTATGGCTAATAATATGAGTTAGATTGATAATAATAAGAGTAATGAGTATAGTAATTGTCGTTCTATCGATCATATCTGCATAATATGGTTAATAATATGAGTTAGATTGATAATAGTGAGTGTAATTAGTTTAGTAAATGTCGTTCTATCGATCATATAAGCATAATATAGGTAATAATATGAGTTACATTGATAATAATAAGAGTAATGAGTATAGTAATTGTCGTTCTATCGATCATATCTGCATAATATGACTAATAATATGAGTTAGATTGATAATAATAACAGTAATGTGTATAGTAATTGTCGTCCTATCGATCATATAAGCATAATATGGCTAATAATATGAGTTAGATTGATAATAATAAGAGTAATATGTATAGTAATTATCGTTCTATCGATCATATAAGCATAATATGCCTAATAATATGAGTTAGATTGATAATAGTGAGTGTAATAAGTATAGTAATTGTCGTTCTATCGATCATATAAGCAGAATATGGCTAATAATATGAGTTAGATTGATAATAGTAAGAGTAATGAGTATAGTAATTGTCGTACTATCGATCATATAAGCATAATGTGGCTAATAATATGAGTTAGATTGATAATAATAAGAGTAACAAGTATAGTAATTGTCGTTCTATCGGTCATATAACCATAATATGGCTAATAATATGAGTTAGATTGATAATAATAAGAGTAATGAGTATAGTAATTGTCGTTCTATCGATCATATCTGCATAATATGGTTAATAATATGAGTTAGATTGATAATAGTGAGTGTAATAAGTTTAGTAATTGTCGTTCTATCGATCATATCTGCATAATATGGCTAATAATATGAGTTAGATTGATAATAATAAGATTAATAAGTATAGTAATTGTCGTTCTATCGATCATATCTGCATAATATGGTTAATAATATGAGTTAGATTGGTAATAGTGAGTGTAATAAGTATAGTAATTGTCGTACTATCGATCATATAAGCATAATGTGGCTAATAATATGAGTTAGATTGATAATAATAAGAGTAGTGAGTATAGTAATTGTCGTTCTATCGATCATATCTGCATAATATGGTTAATAATATGAGTTAGATTGATAATAGTGAATGTAATAAGTTTAGTAAATGTCGTTCTATCGATCATATAAGCATAATATAGCTAATAATATGAGATACATTGATAATAATAAGAGTAATGAGTATAGTAATTGTCGTTCTATCGATCATATCTGCATAATATGGTTAATAATATGAGTTAGATTGGTAATAGTGAGTGTAATAAGTATAGTAATTGTCGCTCTATCGATCATATAAGCATAATATGGCTAATAATATGAGTGAGATAGATAATAATAAGAGTAATGTGTATAGTTATTGTCGTTCTATCGATCATATCTGCATAATATGATTAATCATATGAGTTAGATTGGTAATAGTGAGTGTAATAAGTATAGTAATTGTCGTTCTATCGGTCATATGACCATAATATGGCTAATAATATGAGTTAGATTGATAATAATAAGAATAATGAGTCTAGTAATTGTCGTTCTATCGATCATATCTGCATAATATGGTTAATAATATGAGTTAGATTGATAATAATAAGAGTAATATGTATAGTAATTATCGTTCTATCGATCATATAAGCATAATATGCCTAATAATATGAGTTAGATTGATAATAATAACAGTAATGAGTATAGTAATTGTCGTCCTATCGATCATATAAGCATAATATGGCTAATAATATGAGTTAGATTGATAATAATAAGAGTAATATGTATAGTAACTGTCGTTCTATCGATCATATAAGCATAATATGGCTAATAATATGAGTTAGATTGATAATAGTGAGTGTAATAAGTATAGTAATTGTCGTTCTATCGATCATATAAGCAGAATATGGCTAATAATATGAGTTAGATTGATAATAGTAAGAGTAATGCGTATAGTAATTGTCGTACTATCGATCATATAAGCATAATATGGCTAATAATATGAGTTAGATTGATAATAATAAGAGTAATGAGTATAGTAATTGTCGTTCTATCGATCATATAAGCATAATATGGCTAATAATATGAGTTAGATTGATAATAATAACAGTAATGAGTATAGTAATTGTCGTTCTATCGATCATATCTGCATAATATGGTTAATAATATGAGTTAGATTGATAATAGTGAGTGTAATAAGTTTAGTAATTGTCGTTCTATCGATCATATCTGCATAATATGGCTAATAATATGAGTTAGATTGATAATAATAAGAATAATAAGTATAGTAATTGTCGTTCTATCGATCATATCTGCATAATATGGTTAATAATATGAGTTAGATTGGTAATAGTGAGTGTAATAAGTATAGTAATTGTCGTACTATCGATCATATAAGCATAATGTGGCTAATAATATGAGTTAGATTGATAATAATAAGAGTAGTGAGTATAGTAATTGTCGTTCTATCGATCATATCTGCATAATATGGTTAATAATATGAGTTAGATTGATAATAGTGAATGTAATAAGTTTAGTAAATGTCGTTCTATCGATCATATAAGCATAATATAGCTAATAATATGAGATACATTGATAATAATAAGAGTAATGAGTATAGTAATTGTCGTTCTATCGATCATATCTGCATAATATGGCTAATAATATGAGTTAGATTGATAATAGTAAGAGTAATGAGTATAGTAATTGTTGTACTATCGATCATATAAGCATAATGTGGCTAATAATATGAGTTAGATTGATAATAATAAGAGTAATAAGTATAGTAATTGTCGTTCTATCGATCATATAAGCATAATGTGGCTAATAATATGAGTTAGATTGATAATAATAAGAGTAGTGAGTATAGTAATTGTCGTTCTATCGATCATATCTGCATAATATGGTTAATAATATGAGTTAGATTGATAATAGTGAATGTAATAAGTTTAGTAAATGTCGTTCTATCGATCATATAAGCATAATATAGCTAATAATATGAGATACATTGATAATAATAAGAGTAATGAGTATAGTAATTGTCGTTCTATCGATCATATCTGCATAATATGGTTAATAATATGAGTTAGATTGGTAATAGTGAGTGTAATAAGTATAGTAATTGTCGCTCTATCGATCATATAAGCATAATATGGCTAATAATATGAGTGAGATAGATAATAATAAGAGTAATGTGTATAGTTATTGTCGTTCTATCGATCATATCTGCATAATATGATTAATCATATGAGTTAGATTGGTAATAGTGAGTGTAATAAGTATAGTAATTGTCGTTCTATCGGTCATATGACCATAATATGGCTAATAATATGAGTTAGATTGATAATAATAAGAATAATGAGTCTAGTAATTGTCGTTCTATCGATCATATCTGCATAATATGGTTAATAATATGAGTTAGATTGATAATAATAAGAGTAATATGTATAGTAATTATCGTTCTATCGATCATATAAGCATAATATGCCTAATAATATGAGTTAGATTGATAATAATAACAGTAATGAGTATAGTAATTGTCGTCCTATCGATCATATAAGCATAATATGGCTAATAATATGAGTTCGATTGATAATAATAAGAGTAATGAGTATAGTAATTGTCGTTCTATCGATCATATAAGCATAATATGGCTAATAATATGAGTTAGATTGATAATAATAACAGTAATGAGTATAGTAATTGTCGTCCTATCGATCATATAAGCATAATATGGCTAATAATATGAGTTAGATTGATAATAATAAGAGTAATATGTATAGTAACTGTCGTTCTATCGATCATATAAGCATAATATGGCTAATAATATGAGTTAGATTGACAATAGTGAGTGTAATAAGTATAGTAATTGTCGTTCTATCGATCATATAAGCAGAATATGGCTAATAATATGAGTTATATTGATAATAATAAGAGTAATGAGTATAGTAATTGTCGTTCTATCGATCATATAAGCATAATATGGCTAATAATATGAGTTAGATTGACAATAGTGAGTGTAATAAGTATAGTAATTGTCGTTCTATCGATCATATAAGCAGAATATGGCTAATAATATGAGTTATATTGATAATAGTAAGAGTAATGAGTATAGTAATTGTCGTACTATCGATCATATAAGCATAACGTGGCTAATAATATGAGTTAGATTGATAATAATAAGAGTAATGAGTATAGTAATTGTCGTTCTATCGATCATATAAGCATAATATGGCTAATAATATGAGTTAGATTGATAATAATAAGAGTAATGAGTATAGTAATTGTCGTTCTATCGATCATATAAGCATAATATGGCTAATAATATGAGTTAGATTGATAATAATAAGAGTAATGAGTCTAGTAATTGTCGTTCTATCGATCATATCTGCATAATATGGTTAATAATACGAGTTAGATTGATAATAATAAGAGTAATGAGTATAGTAATTGTCCTTCTATCGATCATATCTGCATAATATGGTTAATAATATGAGTTACATTGATAATAGTGAGTGTAATAAGTTTAGTAAATGTCGTTCTATCGATCATATAAGCATAATATAGCTAATAATATTAGTTACATTGATAATAATAAGAGTAATAATTATAGTAATTGTCGTTCTATCGATCATATAAGCATAATATGGCTAATAATATGAGTTAGATTCATAATAATAACAGTAATGAGTATAGTAATTGTCGTCCTATCGTTCATATAAGCATATTATGGCTAATAATATGAGTTAGATTGATAATAATAAGAGTAATGAGTATAGTAATTGTCGTTCTATCGATCATATCTGCATAATATGGTTAATAATATGAGTTAGATTGATAATAGTGAGTGTAATTAGTTTAGTAAATGTCGTTCTATCGATCATATAAGCATAATATAGGTAATAATATGAGTTACATTGATAATAATAAGAGTAATGAGTATAGTAATTGTCGTTCTATCGATCATATCTGCAAAATATGACTAATAATATGAGTTAGATTGATAATAATAACAGTAATGTGTATAGTAATTGTCGTCCTATCGATCATATAAGCATAATATGGCTAATAATATGAGTTAGATTGATAATAATAAGAGTAATATGTATAGTAATTATCGTTCTATCGATCATATAAGCATAATATGCCTAATAATATGAGTTAGATTGATAATAGTGAGTGTAATAAGTATAGTAATTGTCGTTCTATCGATCATATAAGCAGAATATGGCTAATAATATGAGTTAGATTGATAATAGTAAGAGTAATGAGTATAGTAATTGTCGTACTATCGATCATATAAGCATAATGTGGCTAATAATATGAGTTAGATTGATAATAATAAGAGTAACAAGTATAGTAATTGTCGTTCTATCGGTCATATAACCATAATATGGCTAATAATATGAGTTAGATTGATAATAATAAGAGTAATGAGTATAGTAATTGTCGTTCTATCGATCATATCTGCATAATATGGTTAATAATATGAGTTAGATTGATAATAGTGAGTGTAATAAGTTTAGTAATTGTCGTTCTATCGATCATATCTGCATAATATGGCTAATAATATGAGTTAGATTGATAATAATAAGATTAATAAGTATAGTAATTGTCGTTCTATCGATCATATCTGCATAATATGGTTAATAATATGAGTTAGATTGGTAATAGTGAGTGTAATAAGTATAGTAATTATCGTACTATCGATCATATTAGCATAATGTGGCTAATAATATGAGTTAGATTGATAATAATAAGAGTAGTGAGTATAGTAATTGTCGTTCTATCGATCATATCTGCATAATATGGTTAATAATATGAGTTAGATTAATAATAGTGAGTGTAATAAGTATAGTAATTGTCGCTCTATCGATCATATAAGCATAATATGGCTAATAATATGAGTGAGATAGATAATAATAAGAGTAATGTGTATAGTTATTGTCGTTCTATCGATCATATCTGCATAATATGGTTAATCATATGAGTTAGATTGGTAATAGTGAGTGTAATAAGTATAGTAATTGTCGTTCTATCGGTCATATGACCATAATATGGCTAATAATATGAGTTAGATTGATAATAATAAGAGTAATGAGTATAGTAATTGTCGTACTATCGATCATATAAGCATAATGTGGCTAATAATATGAGTTAGATTGATAATAATAACAGTAATGAGTCTAGTAATTGTCGTTCTATCGATCATATCTGCATAATATGGTTAATAATATGGGTTAGATTGATAATAATAAGAGTAATGAGTATAGTAATTGTCCTTCTATCGATCATATCTGCATAATATGGTTAATAATATGAGTTACATTGATAATAGTGAGTGTAATAAGTTTAGTAAATGTCGTTCTATCGATCATATAAGCATAATATAGCTAATAATATTAGTTACATTGATAATAATAAGAGTAATAATTATAGTAATTGTCGTTCTATCGATCATATAAGCATAATATGGCTAATAATATGAGTTAGATTCATAATAATAACAGTAATGAGTATAGTAATTGTCGTCCTATCGTTCATATAAGCATATTATGGCTAATAATATGAGTGAGATAGATAATAATAAGAGTAATGTGTATAGTTATTGTCGTTCTATCGATCATATCTGCATAATATGGTTAATCATATGAGTTAGATTGGTAATAGTGAGTGTAATAAGTATAGTAATTGTCGTTCTATCGGTCATATAAGCAGAATATGGCTAATAATATGAGTTAGATTGATAATAATAAGATTAATAAGTATAGTAATTGTCGTTCTATCGATCATATCTGCATAAGATGGTTAATAATATGAGTTAGATTGGTAATAGTGAGTGTAATAAGTAGAGTAATTGTCGTACTATCGATCATATTAGCATAATGTGGCTAATAATATGAATTAGATTGATAATAATAAGAGTAGTGAGTATAGTAATTGTCGTTCTATCGATCATATCTGCATAATATGGTTAATAATATGAGTTAGATTAATAATAGTGAGTGTAATAAGTATAGTAATTGTCGCTCTATCGATCATATAAGCATAATATGGCTAATAATATGAGTGAGATAGATAATAATAAGAGTAATGTGTATAGTTATTGTCGTTCTATCGATCATATCTGCATAATATGGTTAATCATATGAGTTAGATTGGTAATAGTGAGTGTAATAAGTATAGTAATTGTCGTTCTATCGGTCATATGACCATAATATGGCTAATAATATGAGTTAGATTGATAATAATAAGAGTAATAAGTATAGTAATTGTCGTTCTATCGATCACATAAGCATAATATGGCTAATAATATGAGTTAGATTGATAATAGTGAGTGTAATAAGTATAGTAATTGTCGTTCTATCGATCATATAAGCAGAATATGGATAATAATATGAGTTAGATTGATAATAATAACAGTAATGAGTATAGTAATTGTCGTCCTATCGATCATATAAGCATAATATGGCTAATAATATGAGTTAGATTGATAATAATAAGAGTAATATGTATAGTAATTATAGTTCTATCGATCATATAAGCATAATATGCCTAATAATATGAGTTAGATTGATAATAATAAGAATAATGAGTCTAGTAATTGTCGTTCTATCGATCATATCTGCATAATATGGTTAATAATATGAGTTAGATTGATAATAATAAGAGTAATATGTATAGTAAGTATCGTTCTATCGATCATATAAGCATAATATGCCTAATAATATGAGTTAGATTGATAATAATAACAGTAATGAGTATAGTAATTGTCGTCCTATCGATCATATAAGCATAATATGGCTAATAATATGAGTTAGATTGATAATAATAAGAGTAATATGTATAGTAACTGTCGTTCTATCGATCATATAAGCATAATATGGCTAATAATATGAGTTAGATTGACAATAGTGAGTGTAATAGGTATAGTAATTGTCGTTCTATCGATCATATAAGCAGAATATGGCTAATAATATGAGTTAGATTGATAATAGTAAGAGTAATGCGTATAGTAATTGTCGTTCTATCGATCATATAAGCATAATATGGCTAATAATATGAGTTAGATTGATAATAGTGAGTGTAATAAGTATAGTAATTGTCGTTCTATCGATCATATAAGCAGAAAATGGCTAATAATATGAGTTAGATTGATAATAGTAAGAGTAATGCGTATAGTAATTGTCGTACTATCGATCATATAAGCATAATATGGCTAATAATATGAGTTAGATTGATAATAATAAGAGTAATGAGTATAGTAATTGTCGTTCTATCGATCATATCTGCATAATATGACTAATAATATGAGTTAGATTGATAATAATAACAGTAATGTGTATAGTAATTGTCGTCCTATCGATCATATAAGCATAATATGGCTAATAATATGAGTTAGATTCATAATAATAAGAGTAATATGTATAGTAATTATCGTTCTATCGATCATATAAGCATAATATGCCTAATAATATGAGTTAGATTGATAATAGTGAGTGTAATAAGTATAGTAATTGTCGTTCTATCGATCATATAAGCAGAATATGGCTAATAATATGAGTTAGATTGATAATAGTAAGAGTAATGAGTATAGTAATTGTCGTACTATCGATCATATAAGCATAATGTGGCTAATAATATGAGTTAGATTGATAATAATAAGAGTAATAAGTATAGTAATTGTCGTTCTATCGGTCATATAACCATAATATGGCTAATAATATGAGTTAGATTGATAATAATAAGAGTAATGAGTATAGTAATTGTCGTTCTATCGATCATATCTGCATAATATGGTTAATAATATGAGTTAGATTGATAATAGTGAGTGTAATAAGTTTAGTCATTGTCGTTCTATCGATCATATCTGCATAATATGGCTAATAATATGAGTTAGATTGATAATAATAAGATTAATAAGTATAGTAATTGTCGTTCTATCGATCATATCTGCATAATATGGTTAATAATATGAGTTAGATTGGTAATAGTGAGTGTAATAAGTATAGTAATTGTCGTACTATCGATCATATAAGCATAATGTGGCTAATAATATGAGTTAGATTGATAATAATAAGAGTAATGAGTATAGTAATTGTCGTTCTATCGATCATATCTGCATAATATGGTTAATAATATGAGCTAGATTGATAATAGTGAGTGTAATAAGTTTAGTAATTGTCGTTCTATCGATCATATCTGCATAATATGGCTAATAATATGAGTTAGATTGATAATAATAAGAATAATAAGTATAGTAATTGTCGTTCTATCGATCATATCTGCATAATATGGTTAATAATATGAGTTAGATTGGTAATAGTGAGTGTAATAAGTATAGTAATTGTCGTACTATCGATCATATAAGCATAATGTGGCTAATAATATGAGTTAGATTGATAATAATAAGAGTAGTGAGTATAGTAATTGTCGTTCTATCGATCATATCTGCATAATATGGTTAATAATATGAGTTAGATTGGTAATAGTGAGTGTAATAAGTATAGTAATTGTCGTACTATCGATCATATTAGCATAATGTGGCTAATGATATGAGTTAGATTGATAATAATAAGAGTATTGAGTATAGTAATTGTCGTTCTATCGATCATATCTGCATAATATGGTTAATAATATGAGTTAGATTAATAATAGTGAGTGTAATAAGTATAGTAATTGTCGCTCTATCGATCATATAAGCATAATATGGCTAATAATATGAGTGAGATAGATAATAATAAGAGTAATGTGTATAGTTATTGTCGTTCTATCGATCATATCTGCATAATATGATTAATCATATGAGTTAGATTGGTAATAGTGAGTGTAATAAGTATAGTAATTGTCGTTCTATCGGTCATATGACCATAATATGGCTAATAATATGAGTTAGATTGATAATAATAAGAATAATGAGTCTAGTAATTGTCGTTCTATCGATCATATCTGCATAATATGGTTAATAATATGAGTTAGATTGATAATAATAAGAGTAATATGTATAGTAATTATCCTTCTATCGATCATATAAGCATAATATGCCTAATAATATGAGTTAGATTGATAATAATAACAGTAATGAGTATAGTAATTGTCGTCCTATCGATCATATAAGCATAATATGGCTAATAATATGAGTTAGATTGATAATAATAAGAGTAATATGTATAGTAACTGTCGTTCTATCGATCATATAAGCATAATATGGCTAATAATATGAGTTAGATTGATAATAGTGAGTGTAATAAGTATAGTAATTGTCGTTCTATCGATCATATAAGCAGAATATGGCTAATAATATGAGTTAGATTGATAATAGTAAGAGTAATGCGTATAGTAATTGTCGTACTATCGATCATATAAGCATAATATGGCTAATAATATGAGTTAGATTGATAATAATAAGAGTAATGAGTATAGTAATTGTCGTTCTATCGATCATATAAGCATAATATGGCTAATAATATGAGTTAGATTGATAATAATAACAGTAATGAGTATAGTAATTGTCGTCCTATCGATCATATAAGCATAATATGGCTAATAATATGAGTTAGATTGACAATAGTGAGTGTAATAAGTATAGTAATTGTCGTTCTATCGATCATATAAGCAGAATATGGCTAATAATATGAGTTATATTGATAATAGTAAGAGTAATGAGTATAGTAATTGTCGTACTATCGATCATATAAGCATAATGTGGCTAATAATATGAGTTAGATTGATAATAATAAGAGTAATGAGTATAGTAATTGTCGTTCTATCGATCATGTAAGCATAATATGGCTAATAATATGAGTTAGATTGATAATAATAACAGTAATGAGTATAGTAATTGTCGTCCGATCGATCATATAAGCATAATATGGCTAATAATATGAGTTAGATTGATAACAATAAGAGTAATATGTATAGTAACTGTCGTTCTATCGATCATATAAGCATAACATGGCTAATAATATGAGTTAGATTGACAATAGTGAGTGTAATAAGTATAGTAATTGTCGTTCTATCGATCATATAAGCAGAATATGGCTAATAATATGAGTTATATTGATAATAGTAAGAGTAATGAGTATAGTAATTGTCGTACTATCGATCATATAAGCATAATGTGGCAAATAATATGAGTTAGATTGATAATAATAAGAGTAATGAGTATAGTAATTGTCGTTCTATCGATCATATAAGCATAATATGGCTAATAATATGAGTTAGATTGATAATAATAAGAGTAATGAGTCTAGTAATTGTCGTTCTATCGATCATATCTGCATAATATGGTTAATAATATGAGTTAGATTGATAATAATAAGAGTAATGAGTATAGTAATTGTCCTTCTATCGATCATATCTGCATAATATGGTTAATAATATGAGTTACATTGATAATAGTGAGTGTAATAAGTTTAGTAAATGTCGTTCTATCGATCATATAAGCATAATATAGCTAATAATATGAGTTACATTGATAATAATAAGAGTAATGAGTATAGTAATTGTCGTTCTATCGATCATATCTGCATAATATGACTAATAATATGAGTTAGATTGATAATAATAACAGTAATGTGTATAGTAATTGTCGTCCTATCGATCATATAAGCATAATATGGCTAATAATATGAGTTAGATTGATAATAATAAGAGTAATATGTATAGTAATTATCGTTCTATCGATCATATAAGCATAATATGCCTAATAATATGAGTTAGATTGATAATAGTGAGTGTAATAAGTATAGTAATTGTCGTTCTATCGATCATATAAGCAGAATATGGCTAATAATATGAGTTAGATTGATAATAGTAAGAGTAATGAGTATAGTAATTGTCGTACTATCGATCATATAAGCATAATGTGGCTAATAATATGAGTTAGATTGATAATAATAAGAGTAATAAGTATAGTAATTGTCGTTCTATCGGTCATATAACCATAATATGGCTAATAATATGAGTTAGATTGATAATAATAAGAGTAATGAGTATAGTAATTGTCGTTCTATCGATCATATCTGCATAATATGGTTAATAATATGAGTTAGATTGATAATAGTGAGTGTAATAAGTTTAGTAATTGTCGTTCTATCGATCATATCTGCATAATATGGCTAATAATATGAGTTAGATTGATAATAATAAGATTAATAAGTATAGTAATTGTCGTCCTATCGATCATATAAGCATAATATGGCTAATAATATGAGTTAGATTGATAATAATAAGAGTAATATGTATAGTAATTATCGTTCTATCGATCATATAAGCATAATATGCCTAATAATATGAGTTAGATTGATAATAATAACAGTAATGAGTATAGTAATTGTCGTCCTATCGATCATATAAGCATAATATGGCTAATAATATGAGTTAGATTGATAATAATAAGAGTAATATGTATAGTAACTGTCGTTCTATCGATCATATAAGCATAATATGGCTAATAATATGAGTTAGATTGATAATAGTGAGTGTAATAAGTATAGTAATTGTCGTTCTATCGATCATATAAGCAGAATATGGCTAATAATATGAGTTAGATTGATAATAGTAAGAGTAATGCGTATAGTAATTGTCGTACTATCGATCATATAAGCATAATATGGCTAATAATATGAGTTAGATTGATAATAATAAGAGTAATGAGTATAGTAATTGTCGTTCTATCGATCATATAAGCATAATATGGCTAATAATATGAGTTAGATTGATAATAATAACAGTAATGAGTATAGTAATTGTCGTCCTATCGATCATATAAGCATAATATGGCTAATAATATGAGTTAGATTGATAATAATAAGAGTAATATGTATAGTAACTGTCGTTCTATCGATCATATAAGCATAATATGGCTAATAATATGAGTTAGATTGACAATAGTGAGTGTAATAAGTATAGTAATTGTCGTTCTATCGATCATATAAGCAGAATATGGCTAATAATATGAGTTATATTGATAATAATAAGAGTAATGAGTATAGTAATTGTCGTTCTATCGATCATATAAGCATAATATGGCTAATAATATGAGTTAGATTGACAATAGTGAGTGTAATAAGTATAGTAATTGTCGTTCTATCGATCATATAAGCAGAATATGGCTAATAATATGAAATATATTGATAATAGTAAGAGTAATGAGTATAGTAATTGTCGTACTATCGATCATATAAGCATAATGTGGCTAATAATATGAGTTAGATTGATAATAATAAGAGTAATGAGTATAGTAATTGTCGTTCTATCGATCATATAAGCATAATATGGCTAATAATATGAGTTAGATTGATAATAATAAGAGTAATGAGTCTAGTAATTGTCGTTCTATCGATCATATCTGCATAATATGGCTAATAATATGAGTTAGATTGATAATAATAAGAGTAATATGTATAGTAACTGTCGTTCTATCGATCATATAAGCATAATATGGCTAATAATATGAGTTAGATTGATAATAGTGAGTGTAATAAGTATAGTAATTGTCGTTCTATCGATCATATAAGCAGAATATGGCTAATAATATGAGTTAGATTGATAATAGTAAGAGTAATGCGTATAGTAATTGTCGTACTATCGATCATATAAGCATAATATGGCTAATAATATGAGTTAGATTGATAATAATAAGAGTAATGAGTATAGTAATTGTCGTTCTATCGATCATATAAGCATAATATGGCTAATAATATGAGTTAGATTGATAATAATAAGAGTAATATGTATAGTAACTGTCGTTCTATCGATCATATAAGCATAATATGGCTAATAATATGAGTTAGATTGACAATAGTGAGTGTAATAAGTATAGTAATTGTCGTTCTATCGATCATATAAGCAGAATATGGCTAATAATATGAGTTATATTGATAATAGTAAGAGTAATGAGTATAGTAATTGTCGTACTATCGATCATATAAGCATAATGTGGCTAATAATATGAGTTAGATTGATAATAATAACAGTAATGAGTCTAGTAATTGTCGTTCTATCGATCATATCTGCATAATATGGTTAATAATATGAGTTAGATTGATAATAATAAGAGTAATGAGTATAGTAATTGTCCTTCTATCGATCATATCTGCATAATATGGTTAATAATATGAGTTATATTGATAATAGTGAGTGTAATAAGTTTAGTAAATGTCGTTCTATCGATCATATAAGCATAATATAGCTAATAATATTAGTTACATTGATAATAATAAGAGTAATAATTATAGTAATTGTCTTTCTATCGATCATATAAGCATAATATGGCTAATAATATGAGTTAGATTCATAATAATAACAGTAATGAGTATAGTAATTGTCGTCCTATCGTTCATATAAGCATATTATGGCTAATAATATGAGTGAGATAGATAATAATAAGAGTAATGTGTATAGTTATTGTCGTTCTATCGATCATATCTGCATAATATGGTTAATCATATGAGTTAGATTGGTAATAGTGAGTGTAATAAGTATAGTAATTGTCGTTCTATCGGTCATATAAGCAGAATATGGCTAATAATATGAGTTAGATTGATAATAATAAGATTAATAAGTATAGTAATTGTCGTTCTATCGATCATATCTGCATAATATGGTTAATAATATGAGTTAGATTGGTAATAGTGAGTGTAATAAGTAGAGTAATTGTCGTACTATCGATCATATTAGCATAATGTGGCTAATAATATGAATTAGATTGATAATAATAAGAGTAGTGAGTATAGTAATTGTCGTTCTATCGATCATATCTGCATAATATGGTTAATAATATGAGTTAGATTAATAATAGTGAGTGTAATAAGTATAGTAATTGTCGCTCTATCGATCATATAAGCATAACATGGCTAATAATATGAGTGAGATAGATAATAATAAGAGTAATGTGTATAGTTATTGTCGTTCTATCGATCATATCTGCATAATATGGTTAATCATATGAGTTAGATTGGTAATAGTGAGTGTAATAAGTATAGTAATTGTCGTTCTATCGGTCATATGACCATAATATGGCTAATAATATGAGTTAGATTGATAATAATAAGAGTAATAAGTATAGTAATTGTCGTTCTATCGATCATATAAGCATAATATGGCTAATAATATGAGTTAGATTGATAATAGTGAGTGTAATAAGTATAGTAATTGTCGTTCTATCGATCATATAAGCAGAATATGGATAATAATATGAGTTAGATTGATAATAGTAAGAGTAATGGGTATAGTAATTGTCGTACTATCGATCATATAAGCATAATGTGGCTAATAATATGAGTTAGATTGATAATAATAAGAGTAATAAGTATAGTAATTGTCGTTCTATCGGTCATATAACCATAATATGGCTAATAATATGAGTTAGATTGATAATAATAAGAGTAATGAGTATAGTAATTGTCGTTCTATCGATCATATCTGCATAATATGGTTAATAATATGAGTTAGATTGATAATAGTGAATGTAATAAGTTTAGTAATTGTCGTTCTATCGATCATATAAGCATAATATAGCTAATAATATGAGTTACATTGATAATAATAAGAGTAATGAGTATAGTAATTGTCGTTCTATCGATCATATAAGCATAATATGACTAATAATATGAGTTAGATTGATAATAATAACAGTAATGAGTATAGTAATTGTCGTCCTATCGATCATATAAGCATAATATGGCTAATAATATGAGTTAGATTGATAATAATAAGAGTAATAAGTATAGTAATTGTCGTTCTATCGGTCATATAACCATAATATGGCTAATAATATGAGTTAGATTGATAATAATAAGAGTAATGAGTATAGTAATTGTCGTTCTATCGATCATATCTGCATAATATGGTTAATAATATGAGTTAGATTGATAATAGTGAGTGTAATAAGTTTAGTAATTGTCGTTCTATCGATCATATCTGCATAATATGGTTAATAATATGAGTTAGATTGGTAATAGTGAGTGTAATAAGTATAGTAATTGTCGTACTATCGATCATATAAGCATAATGTGGCTAATAATATGAGTTAGATTGATAATAATAAGAGTAGTGAGTATAGTAATTGTCGTTCTATCGATCATATCTGCATAATATGGTTAATAATATGAGTTAGATTGGTAATAGTGAGTGTAATAAGTATAGTAATTGTCGTACTATCGATCATATTAGCATAATGTGGCTAATAATATGAGTTAGATTGATAATAATAAGAGTATTGAGTATAGTAATTGTCGTTCTATCGATCATATCTGCATAATATGGTTAATAATATGAGTTAGATTAATAATAGTGAGTGTAATAAGTATAGTAATTGTCGCTCTATCGATCATATAAGCATAATATGGCTAATAATATGAGTGAGATAGATAATAATAAGAGTAATGTGTATAGTTATTGTCGTTCTATCGATCATATCTGCATAATATGATTAATCATATGAGTTAGATTGGTAATAGTGAGTGTAATAAGTATAGTAATTGCCGTTCTATCGGTCATATGACCATAATATGGCTAATAATATGAGTTAGATTGATAATAATAAGAATAATGAGTCTAGTAATTGTCGTTCTATCGATCATATCTGCATAATATGGTTAATAATATGAGTTAGATTGATAATAATAAGAGTAATATGTATAGTAATTATCGTTCTATCGATCATATAAGCATAATATGCCTAATAATATGAGTTAGATTGATAATAATAACAGTAATGAGTATAGTAATTGTCGTCCTATCGATCATATAAGCATAATATGGCTAATAATATGAGTTAGATTGATAATAATAAGAGTAATATGTATAGTAACTGTCGTTCTATCGATCATATAAGCATAATATGGCTAATAATATGAGTTAGATTGATAATAGTGAGTGTAATAAGTATAGTAATTGTCGTTCTATCGATCATATAAGCAGAATATGGCTAATAATATGAGTTAGATTGATAATAGTAAGAGTAATGCGTATAGTAATTGTCGTACTATCGATCATATAAGCATAATATGGCTAATAATATGAGTTAGATTGATAATAATAAGAGTAATGAGTATAGTAATTGTCGTTCTATCGATCATATAAGCATAATATGGCTAATAATATGAGTTAGATTGATAATAATAACAGTAATGAGTATAGTAATTGTCGTCCTATCGATCATATAAGCATAATATGGCTAATAATATGAGTTAGATTGATAATAATAAGAGTAATATGTATAGTAACTGTCGTTCTATCGATCATATAAGCATAATATGGCTAATAATATGAGTTAGATTGACAATAGTGAGTGTAATAAGTATAGTAATTGTCGTTCTATCGATCATATAAGCAGAATATGGCTAATAATATGAGTTATATTGATAATAATAAGAGTAATGAGTATAGTAATTGTCGTTCTATCGATCATATAAGCATAATATGGCTAATAATATGAGTTAGATTGACAATAGTGAGTGTAATAAGTATAGTAATTGTCGTTCTATCGATCATATAAGCAGAATATGGCTAATAATATGAAATATATTGATAATAGTAAGAGTAATGAGTATAGTAATTGTCGTACTATCGATCATATAAGCATAATGTGGCTAATAATATGAGTTAGATTGATAATAATAAGAGTAATGAGTATAGTAATTGTCGTTCTATCGATCATATAAGCATAATATGGCTAATAATATGAGTTAGATTGATAATAATAAGAGTAATGAGTCTAGTAATTGTCGTTCTATCGATCATATCTGCATAATATGGCTAATAATATGAGTTAGATTGATAATAATAAGAGTAATATGTATAGTAACTGTCGTTCTATCGATCATATAAGCATAATATGGCTAATAATATGAGTTAGATTGATAATAGTGTGTGTAATAAGTATAGTAATTGTCGTTCTATCGATCATATAAGCAGAATATGGCCAATAATATGAGTTAGATTGATAATAGTAAGAGTAATGCGTATAGTAATTGTCGTACTATCGATCATATAAGCATAATATGGCTAATAATATGAGTTAGATTGATAATAATAAGAGTAATGAGTATAGTAATTGTCGTTCTATCGATCATATAAGCATAATATGGCTAATAATATGAGTTAGATTGATAATAATAAGAGTAATATGTATAGTAACTGTCGTTCTATCGATCATATAAGCATAATATCGCTAATAATATGAGTTAGATTGACAATAGTGAGTGTAATAAGTATAGTAATTGTCGTTCTATCGATCATATAAGCAGAATATGGCTAATAATATGAGTTATATTGATAATAGTAAGAGTAATGAGTATAGTAATTGTCGTACTATCGATCATATAAGCATAATGTGGCTAATAATATGAGTTAGATTGATAATAATAACAGTAATGAGTCTAGTAATTGTCGTTCTATCGATCATATCTGCATAATATGGTTAATAATATGAGTTAGATTGATAATAATAAGAGTAATGAGTATAGTAATTGTCCTTCTATCGATCATATCTGCATAATATGGTTAATAATATGAGTTACATTGATAATAGTGAGTGTAATAAGTTTAGTAAATGTCGTTCTATCGATCATATAAGCATAATATAGCTAATAATATTAGTTACATTGATAATAATAAGAGTAATAATTATAGTAATTGTCTTTCTATCGATCATATAAGCATAATATGGCTAATAATATGAGTTAGATTCATAATAATAACAGTAATGAGTATAGTAATTGTCGTCCTATCGTTCATATAAGCATATTATGGCTAATAATATGAGTGAGATAGATAATAATAAGAGTAATGTGTATAGTTATTGTCGTTCTATCGATCATATCTGCATAATATGGTTAATCATATGAGTTAGATTGGTAATAGTGAGTGTAATAAGTATAGTAATTGTCGTTCTATCGGTCATATAAGCAGAATATGGCTAATAATATGAGTTAGATTGATAATAATAAGATTAATAAGTATAGTAATTGTCGTTCTATCGATCATATCTGCATAATATGGTTAATAATATGAGTTAGATTGGTAATAGTGAGTGTAATAAGTAGAGTAATTGTCGTACTATCGATCATATTAGCATAATGTGGCTAATAATATGAATTAGATTGATAATAATAAGAGTAGTGAGTATAGTAATTGTCGTTCTATCGATCATATCTGCATAATATGGTTAATAATATGAGTTAGATTAATAATAGTGAGTGTAATAAGTATAGTAATTGTCGCTCTATCGATCATATAAGCATAATATGGCTAATAATATGAGTGAGATAGATAATAATAAGAGTAATGTGTATAGTTATTGTCGTTCTATCGATCATATCTGCATAATATGGTTAATCATATGAGTTAGATTGGTAATAGTGAGTGTAATAAGTATAGTAATTGTCGCTCTATCGGTCATATGACCATAATATGGCTAATAATATGAGTTAGATTGATAATAATAAGAGTAATAAGTATAGTAATTGTCGTTCTATCGATCACATAAGCATAATATGGCTAATAATATGAGTTAGATTGATAATAGTGAGTGTAATAAGTATAGTAATTGTCGTTCTATCGATCATATAAGCAGAATATGGATAATAATATGAGTTAGATTGATAATAATAACAGTAATGAGTATAGTAATTGTCGTCCTATCGATCATATAAGCATAATATGGCTAATAATATGAGTTAGATTGATAATAATAAGAGTAATATGTATAGTAATTATCGTTCTATCGATCATATAAGCATAATATGCCTAATAATATGAGTTAGATTGATAATAATAAGAATAATGAGTCTAGTAATTGTCGTTCTATCGATCATATCTGCATAATATGGTTAATAATATGAGTTAGATTGATAATAATAAGAGTAATATGTATAGTAAGTATCGTTCTATCGATCATATAAGCATAATATGCCTAATAATATGAGTTAGATTGATAATAATAACAGTAATGAGTACAGTAATTGTCGTCCTATCGATCATATAAGCATAATATGGCTAATAATATGAGTTAGATTGATAATAATAAGAGTAATATGTATAGTAACTGTCGTTCTATCGATCATATAAGCATAATATGGCTAATAATATGAGTTAGATTGACAATAGTGAGTGTAATAGGTATAGTAATTGTCGTTCTATCGATCATATAAGCAGAATATGGCTAATAATATGAGTTAGATTGATAATAGTGAGTGTAATAAGTATAGTAATTGTCGTTCTATCGATCATATAAGCAGAAAATGGCTAATAATATGAGTTAGATTGATAATAGTAAGAGTAATGCGTATAGTAATTGTCGTACTATCGATCATATAAGCATAATATGGCTAATAATATGAGTTAGATTGATAATAATAAGAGTAATGAGTATAGTAATTGTCGTTCTATCGATCATATAAGCATAATATGGCTAATAATATGAGTTAGATTGATAATAATAACAGTAATGAGTATAGTAATTGTCGTCCTATCGATCATATAAGCATAATATGGCTAATAATATGAGTTAGATTGATAATAATAAGAGTAATATGTATAGTAACTGTCGTTCTATCGATCATATAAGCATAATATGGCTAATAATATGAGTTAGATTGACAATAGTGAGTGTAATAAGTATAGTAATTGTCGTTCTATCGATCATATAAGCAGAATATGGCTAATAATATGAGTTATATTGATAATAGTAAGAGTAATGAGTATAGTAATTGTCGTACTATCGATCATATAAGCATAATGTGGCTAATAATATGAGTTAGATTGATAATAATAAGAGTAATGAGTATAGTAATTGTCGTTCTATCGATCATGTAAGCATAATATGGCTAATAATATGAGTTAGATTGATAATAATAACAGTAATGAGTATAGTAATTGTCGTCCGATCGATCATATAAGCATAATATGGCTAATAATATGAGTTAGATTGATAATAATAAGAGTAATATGTATAGTAACTGTCGTTCTATCGATCATATAAGCATAACATGGCTAATAATATGAGTTAGATTGACAATAGTGAGTGTAATAAGTATAGTAATTGTCGTTCTATCGATCATATAAGTAGAATATGGCTAATAGTATGAGTTATATTGATAATAGTAAGAGTAATGAGTATAGTAATTGTCGTACTATCGATCATATAAGCATAATGTGGCTAATAATATGAGTTAGATTGATAATAATAAGAGTAATGAGTATAGTAATTGTCGTTCTATCGATCATATAAGCATAATATGGCTAATAATATGAGTTAGATTGATAATAATAAGAGTAATGAGTCTAGTAATTGTCGTCCTATCGATCATATCTGCATAATATGGTTAATAATATGAGTTAGATTGATAATAATAAGAGTAATGAGTATAGTAATTGTCCTTCTATCGATCATATCTGCATAATATGGTTAATAATATGAGTTACATTGATAATAGTGAGTGTAATAAGTTTAGTAAATGTCGTTCTATCGATCATATAAGCATAATATAGCTAATAATATGAGTTACATTGATAATAATAAGAGTAATGAGTATAGTAATTGTCGTTCTATCGATCATATCTGCATAATATGACTAATAATATGAGTTAGATTGATAATAATAACAGTAATGAGTATAGTAATTGTCGTCCTATCGATCATATAAGCATAATATGGCTAATAATATGAGTTAGATTGATAATAATAAGAGTAATATGTATAGTAACTGTCGTTCTATCGATCATATAAGCATAATATGGCTAATAATATGAGTTAGATTGACAATAGTGAGTGTAATAAGTATAGTAATTGTCGTTCTATCGATCATATAAGCAGAATATGGCTAATAATATGAGTTATATTGATAATAGTAAGAGTAATGAGTATAGTAATTGTCGTACTATCGATCATATAAGCATAATGTGGCTAATAATATGAGTTAGATTGATAATAATAAGAGTAATGAGTATAGTAATTGTCGTTCTATCGATCATGTAAGCATAATATGGCTAATAATATGAGTTAGATTGATAATAATAACAGTAATGAGTATAGTAATTGTCGTCCGATCGATCATATAAGCATAATATGGCTAATAATATGAGTTAGATTGATAATAATAAGAGTAATATGTATAGTAACTGTCGTTCTATCGATCATATAAGCATAACATGGCTAATAATATGAGTTAGATTGACAATAGTGAGTGTAATAAGTATAGTAATTGTCGTTCTATCGATCATATAAGTAGAATATGGCTAATAGTATGAGTTATATTGATAATAGTAAGAGTAATGAGTATAGTAATTGTCGTACTATCGATCATATAAGCATAATGTGGCTAATAATATGAGTTAGATTGATAATAATAAGAGTAATGAGTATAGTAATTGTCGTTCTATCGATCATATAAGCATAATATGGCTAATAATATGAGTTAGATTGATAATAATAAGAGTAATGAGTCTAGTAATTGTCGTCCTATCGATCATATCTGCATAATATGGTTAATAATATGAGTTAGATTGATAATAATAAGAGTAATGAGTATAGTAATTGTCCTTCTATCGATCATATCTGCATAATATGGTTAATAATATGAGTTACATTGATAATAGTGAGTGTAATAAGTTTAGTAAATGTCGTTCTATCGATCATATAAGCATAATATAGCTAATAATATGAGTTACATTGATAATAATAAGAGTAATGAGTATAGTAATTGTCGTTCTATCGATCATATCTGCATAATATGACTAATAATATGAGTTAGATTGATAATAATAACAGTAATGTGTATAGTAATTGTCGTCCTATCGATCATATAAGCATAATATGGCTAATAATATGAGTTAGATTGATAATAATAAGAGTAATATGTATAGTAATTATCGTTCTATCGATCATATAAGCATAATATGCCTAATAATATGAGTTAGATTGATAATAGTGAGTGTAATAAGTATAGTAATTGTCGTTCTATCGATCATATAAGCAGAATATGGCTAATAATATGAGTTAGATTGATAATAGTAAGAGTAATGAGTATAGTAATTGTCGTACTATCGATCATATAAGCATAATGTGGCTAATAATATGAGTTAGATTGATAATAATAAGAGTAATAAGTATAGTAATTGTCGTTCTATCGGTCATATAACCATAATATGGCTAATAATATGAGTTAGATTGATAATAATAAGAGTAATGAGTATAGTAATTGTCGTTCTATCGATCATATCTGCATAATATGGTTAATAATATGAGTTAGATTGATAATAGTGAGTGTAATAAGTTTAGTAATTGTCGTTCTATCGATCATATCTGCATAATATGGCTAATAATATGAGTTAGATTGATAATAATAAGATTAATAAGTATAGTAATTGTCGTTCTATCGATCATATCTGCATAATATGGTTAATAATATGAGTTAGATTGGTAATAGTGAGTGTAATAAGTATAGTAATTGTCGTACTATCGATCATATAAGCATAATGTGGCTAATAATATGAGTTAGATTGATAATAATAAGAGTAGTGAGTATAGTAATTGTCGTTCTATCGATCATATCTGCATAATATGGTTAATAATATGAGTTAGATTGATAATAGTGAGTGTAATAAGTATAGTAATTGTCGCTCTATCGATCATATAAGCATAACATGGCTAATAATATGAGTGAGATAGATAATAATAAGAGTAATGTGTATAGTTATTGTCGTTCTATCGATCATATCTGCATAATATGGTTAATCATATGAGTTAGATTGGTAATAGTGAGTGTAATAAGTATAGTAATTGTCGTTCTATCGGTCATATGACCATAATATGGCTAATAATATGAGTTAGATTGATAATAATAAGAGTAATATGTATAGTAACTGTCGTTCTATCGATCATATAAGCATAATATGGCTAATAATATGAGTTAGATTGACAATAGTGAGTGTAATAAGTATAGTAATTGTCGTTCTATCGATCATATAAGCAGAATATGGCTAATAATATGAGTTATATTGATAATAATAAGAGTAATGAGTATAGTAATTGTCGTTCTATCGATCATATAAGCATAATATGGCTAATAATATGAGTTAGATTGACAATAGTGAGTGTAATAAGTATAGTAATTGTCGTTCTATCGATCATATAAGCAGAATATGGCTAATAATATGAAACATATTGATAATAGTAAGAGTAATGAGTATAGTAATTGTCGTACTATCGATCATATAAGCATAATGTGGCTAATAATATGAGTTAGATTGATAATAATAAGAGTAATGAGTATAGTAATTGTCGTTCTATCGATCATATAAGCATAATATGGCTAATAATATGAGTTAGATTGATAATAATAAGAGTAATGAGTCTAGTAATTGTCGTTCTATCGATCATATCTGCATAATATGGCTAATAATATGAGTTAGATTGATAATAATAAGAGTAATATGTATAGTAACTGTCGTTCTATCGATCATATAAGCATAATATGGCTAATAATATGAGTTAGATTGATAATAGTGTGTGTAATAAGTATAGTAATTGTCGTTCTATCGATCATATAAGCAGAATATGGCCAATAATATGAGTTAGATTGATAATAGTAAGAGTAATGCGTATAGTAATTGTCGTACTATCGATCATATAAGCATAATATGGCTAATAATATGAGTTAGATTGATAATAATAAGAGTAATGAGTATAGTAATTGTCGTTCTATCGATCATATAAGCATAATATGGCTAATAATATGAGTTAGATTGATAATAATAAGAGTAATATGTATAGTAACTGTCGTTCTATCGATCATATAAGCATAATATCGCTAATAATATGAGTTAGATTGACAATAGTGAGTGTAATAAGTATAGTAATTGTCGTTCTATCGATCATATAAGCAGAATATGGCTAATAATATGAGTTATATTGATAATAGTAAGAGTAATGAGTATAGTAATTGTCGTACTATCGATCATATAAGCATAATGTGGCTAATAATATGAGTTAGATTGATAATAATAACAGTAATGAGTCTAGTAATTGTCGTTCTATCGATCATATCTGCATAATATGGTTAATAATATGAGTTAGATTGATAATAATAAGAGTAATGAGTATAGTAATTGTCCTTCTATCGATCATATCTGCATAATATGGTTAATAATATGAGTTACATTGATAATAGTGAGTGTAATAAGTTTAGTAAATGTCGTTCTATCGATCATATAAGCATAATATAGCTAATAATATTAGTTACATTGATAATAATAAGAGTAATAATTATAGTAATTGTCTTTCTATCGATCATATAAGCATAATATGGCTAATAATATGAGTTAGATTCATAATAATAACAGTAATGAGTATAGTAATTGTCGTCCTATCGTTCATATAAGCATATTATGGCTAATAATATGAGTGAGATAGATAATAATAAGAGTAATGTGTATAGTTATTGTCGTTCTATCGATCATATCTGCATAATATGGTTAATCATATGAGTTAGATTGGTAATAGTGAGTGTAATAAGTATAGTAATTGTCGTTCTATCGGTCATATAAGCAGAATATGGCTAATAATATGAGTTAGATTGATAATAATAAGATTAATAAGTATAGTAATTGTCGTTCTATCGATCATATCTGCATAATATGGTTAATAATATGAGTTAGATTGGTAATAGTGAGTGTAATAAGTAGAGTAATTGTCGTACTATCGATCATATTAGCATAATGTGGCTAATAATATGAATTAGATTGATAATAATAAGAGTAGTGAGTATAGTAATTGTCGTTCTATCGATCATATCTGCATAATATGGTTAATAATATGAGTTAGATTAATAATAGTGAGTGTAATAAGTATAGTAATTGTCGCTCTATCGATCATATAAGCATAATATGGCTAATAATATGAGTGAGATAGATAATAATAAGAGTAATGTGTATAGTTATTGTCGTTCTATCGATCATATCTGCATAATATGGTTAATCATATGAGTTAGATTGGTAATAGTGAGTGTAATAAGTATAGTAATTGTCGCTCTATCGGTCATATGACCATAATATGGCTAATAATATGAGTTAGATTGATAATAATAAGAGTAATAAGTATAGTAATTGTCGTTCTATCGATCACATAAGCATAATATGGCTAATAATATGAGTTAGATTGATAATAGTGAGTGTAATAAGTATAGTAATTGTCGTTCTATCGATCATATAAGCAGAATATGGATAATAATATGAGTTAGATTGATAATAATAACAGTAATGAGTATAGTAATTGTCGTCCTATCGATCATATAAGCATAATATGGCTAATAATATGAGTTAGATTGATAATAATAAGAGTAATATGTATAGTAATTATCGTTCTATCGATCATATAAGCATAATATGCCTAATAATATGAGTTAGATTGATAATAATAAGAATAATGAGTCTAGTAATTGTCGTTCTATCGATCATATCTGCATAATATGGTTAATAATATGAGTTAGATTGATAATAATAAGAGTAATATGTATAGTAAGTATCGTTCTATCGATCATATAAGCATAATATGCCTAATAATATGAGTTAGATTGATAATAATAACAGTAATGAGTACAGTAATTGTCGTCCTATCGATCATATAAGCATAATATGGCTAATAATATGAGTTAGATTGATAATAATAAGAGTAATATGTATAGTAACTGTCGTTCTATCGATCATATAAGCATAATATGGCTAATAATATGAGTTAGATTGACAATAGTGAGTGTAATAGGTATAGTAATTGTCGTTCTATCGATCATATAAGCAGAATATGGCTAATAATATGAGTTAGATTGATAATAGTGAGTGTAATAAGTATAGTAATTGTCGTTCTATCGATCATATAAGCAGAAAATGGCTAATAATATGAGTTAGATTGATAATAGTAAGAGTAATGCGTATAGTAATTGTCGTACTATCGATCATATAAGCATAATATGGCTAATAATATGAGTTAGATTGATAATAATAAGAGTAATGAGTATAGTAATTGTCGTTCTATCGATCATATAAGCATAATATGGCTAATAATATGAGTTAGATTGATAATAATAACAGTAATGAGTATAGTAATTGTCGTCCTATCGATCATATAAGCATAATATGGCTAATAATATGAGTTAGATTGATAATAATAAGAGTAATATGTATAGTAACTGTCGTTCTATCGATCATATAAGCATAATATGGCTAATAATATGAGTTAGATTGACAATAGTGAGTGTAATAAGTATAGTAATTGTCGTTCTATCGATCATATAAGCAGAATATGGCTAATAATATGAGTTATATTGATAATAGTAAGAGTAATGAGTATAGTAATTGTCGTACTATCGATCATATAAGCATAATGTGGCTAATAATATGAGTTAGATTGATAATAATAAGAGTAATGAGTATAGTAATTGTCGTTCTATCGATCATGTAAGCATAATATGGCTAATAATATGAGTTAGATTGATAATAATAACAGTAATGAGTATAGTAATTGTCGTCCGATCGATCATATAAGCATAATATGGCTAATAATATGAGTTAGATTGATAATAATAAGAGTAATATGTATAGTAACTGTCGTTCTATCGATCATATAAGCATAACATGGCTAATAATATGAGTTAGATTGACAATAGTGAGTGTAATAAGTATAGTAATTGTCGTTCTATCGATCATATAAGTAGAATATGGCTAATAGTATGAGTTATATTGATAATAGTAAGAGTAATGAGTATAGTAATTGTCGTACTATCGATCATATAAGCATAATGTGGCTAATAATATGAGTTAGATTGATAATAATAAGAGTAATGAGTATAGTAATTGTCGTTCTATCGATCATATAAGCATAATATGGCTAATAATATGAGTTAGATTGATAATAATAAGAGTAATGAGTCTAGTAATTGTCGTCCTATCGATCATATCTGCATAATATGGTTAATAATATGAGTTAGATTGATAATAATAAGAGTAATGAGTATAGTAATTGTCCTTCTATCGATCATATCTGCATAATATGGTTAATAATATGAGTTACATTGATAATAGTGAGTGTAATAAGTTTAGTAAATGTCGTTCTATCGATCATATAAGCATAATATAGCTAATAATATGAGTTACATTGATAATAATAAGAGTAATGAGTATAGTAATTGTCGTTCTATCGATCATATCTGCATAATATGACTAATAATATGAGTTAGATTGATAATAATAACAGTAATGTGTATAGTAATTGTCGTCCTATCGATCATATAAGCATAATATGGCTAATAATATGAGTTAGATTGATAATAATAAGAGTAATATGTATAGTAATTATCGTTCTATCGATCATATAAGCATAATATGCCTAATAATATGAGTTAGATTGATAATAGTGAGTGTAATAAGTATAGTAATTGTCGTTCTATCGATCATATAAGCAGAATATGGCTAATAATATGAGTTAGATTGATAATAGTAAGAGTAATGAGTATAGTAATTGTCGTACTATCGATCATATAAGCATAATGTGGCTAATAATATGAGTTAGATTGATAATAATAAGAGTAATAAGTATAGTAATTGTCGTTCTATCGGTCATATAACCATAATATGGCTAATAATATGAGTTAGATTGATAATAATAAGAGTAATGAGTATAGTAATTGTCGTTCTATCGATCATATCTGCATAATATGGTTAATAATATGAGTTAGATTGATAATAGTGAGTGTAATAAGTTTAGTAATTGTCGTTCTATCGATCATATCTGCATAATATGGCTAATAATATGAGTTAGATTGATAATAATAAGATTAATAAGTATAGTAATTGTCGTTCTATCGATCATATCTGCATAATATGGTTAATAATATGAGTTAGATTGGTAATAGTGAGTGTAATAAGTATAGTAATTGTCGTACTATCGATCATATAAGCATAATGTGGCTAATAATATGAGTTAGATTGATAATAATAAGAGTAGTGAGTATAGTAATTGTCGTTCTATCGATCATATCTGCATAATATGGTTAATAATATGAGTTAGATTGATAATAGTGAGTGTAATAAGTATAGTAATTGTCGCTCTATCGATCATATAAGCATAACATGGCTAATAATATGAGTGAGATAGATAATAATAAGAGTAATGTGTATAGTTATTGTCGTTCTATCGATCATATCTGCATAATATGGTTAATCATATGAGTTAGATTGGTAATAGTGAGTGTAATAAGTATAGTAATTGTCGTTCTATCGGTCATATGACCATAATATGGCTAATAATATGAGTTAGATTGATAATAATAAGAGTAATAAGTATAGTAATTGTCGTTCTATCGATCATATAAGCATAATATGGCTAATAATATGAGTTAGATTGATAATAGTGAGTGTAATAAGTATAGTAATTGTCGTTCTATCGATCATATAAGCAGAATATGGATAATAATATGAGTTAGATTGATAATAGTAAGAGTAATGGGTATAGTAATTGTCGTACTATCGATCATATAAGCATAATGTGGCTAATAATATGAGTTAGATTGATAATAATAAGAGTAATAAGTATAGTAATTGTCGTTCTATCGGTCATATAACCATAATATGGCTAATAATATGAGTTAGATTGATAATAATAAGAGTAATGAGTATAGTAATTGTCGTTCTATCGATCATATCTGCATAATATGGTTAATAATATGAGTTAGATTGATAATAGTGAGTGTAATAAGTTTAGTAATTGTCGTTCTATCGGTCATATGACCATAATATGGCTAATAATATGAGTTAGATTGATAATAATAAGAGTAATATGTATAGTAACTGTCGTTCTATCGATCATATAAGCATAATATGGCTAATAATATGAGTTAGATTGACAATAGTGAGTGTAATAAGTATAGTAATTGTCGTTCTATCGATCATATAAGCAGAATATGGCTAATAATATGAGTTATATTGATAATAATAAGAGTAATGAGTATAGTAATTGTCGTTCTATCGATCATATAAGCATAATATGGCTAATAATATGAGTTAGATTGACAATAGTGAGTGTAATAAGTATAGTAATTGTCGTTCTATCGATCATATAAGCAGAATATGGCTAATAATATGAAATATATTGATAATAGTAAGAGTAATGAGTATAGTAATTGTCGTACTATCGATCATATAAGCATAATGTGGCTAATAATATGAGTTAGATTGATAATAATAAGAGTAATGAGTATAGTAATTGTCGTTCTATCGATCATATAAGCATAATATGGCTAATAATATGAGTTAGATTGATAATAATAAGAGTAATGAGTCTAGTAATTGTCGTTCTATCGATCATATCTGCATAATATGGCTAATAATATGAGTTAGATTGATAATAATAAGAGTAATATGTATAGTAACTGTCGTTCTATCGATCATATAAGCATAATATGGCTAATAATATGAGTTAGATTGATAATAGTGTGTGTAATAAGTATAGTAATTGTCGTTCTATCGATCATATAAGCAGAATATGGCCAATAATATGAGTTAGATTGATAATAGTAAGAGTAATGCGTATAGTAATTGTCGTACTATCGATCATATAAGCATAATATGGCTAATAATATGAGTTAGATTGATAATAATAAGAGTAATGAGTATAGTAATTGTCGTTCTATCGATCATATAAGCATAATATGGCTAATAATATGAGTTAGATTGATAATAATAAGAGTAATATGTATAGTAACTGTCGTTCTATCGATCATATAAGCATAATATCGCTAATAATATGAGTTAGATTGACAATAGTGAGTGTAATAAGTATAGTAATTGTCGTTCTATCGATCATATAAGCAGAATATGGCTAATAATATGAGTTATATTGATAATAGTAAGAGTAATGAGTATAGTAATTGTCGTACTATCGATCATATAAGCATAATGTGGCTAATAATATGAGTTAGATTGATAATAATAACAGTAATGAGTCTAGTAATTGTCGTTCTATCGATCATATCTGCATAATATGGTTAATAATATGAGTTAGATTGATAATAATAAGAGTAATGAGTATAGTAATTGTCCTTCTATCGATCATATCTGCATAATATGGTTAATAATATGAGTTACATTGATAATAGTGAGTGTAATAAGTTTAGTAAATGTCGTTCTATCGATCATATAAGCATAATATAGCTAATAATATTAGTTACATTGATAATAATAAGAGTAATAATTATAGTAATTGTCTTTCTATCGATCATATAAGCATAATATGGCTAATAATATGAGTTAGATTCATAATAATAACAGTAATGAGTATAGTAATTGTCGTCCTATCGTTCATATAAGCATATTATGGCTAATAATATGAGTGAGATAGATAATAATAAGAGTAATGTGTATAGTTATTGTCGTTCTATCGATCATATCTGCATAATATGGTTAATCATATGAGTTAGATTGGTAATAGTGAGTGTAATAAGTATAGTAATTGTCGTTCTATCGGTCATATAAGCAGAATATGGCTAATAATATGAGTTAGATTGATAATAATAAGATTAATAAGTATAGTAATTGTCGTTCTATCGATCATATCTGCATAATATGGTTAATAATATGAGTTAGATTGGTAATAGTGAGTGTAATAAGTAGAGTAATTGTCGTACTATCGATCATATTAGCATAATGTGGCTAATAATATGAATTAGATTGATAATAATAAGAGTAGTGAGTATAGTAATTGTCGTTCTATCGATCATATCTGCATAATATGGTTAATAATATGAGTTAGATTAATAATAGTGAGTGTAATAAGTATAGTAATTGTCGCTCTATCGATCATATAAGCATAATATGGCTAATAATATGAGTGAGATAGATAATAATAAGAGTAATGTGTATAGTTATTGTCGTTCTATCGATCATATCTGCATAATATGGTTAATCATATGAGTTAGATTGGTAATAGTGAGTGTAATAAGTATAGTAATTGTCGCTCTATCGGTCATATGACCATAATATGGCTAATAATATGAGTTAGATTGATAATAATAAGAGTAATAAGTATAGTAATTGTCGTTCTATCGATCACATAAGCATAATATGGCTAATAATATGAGTTAGATTGATAATAGTGAGTGTAATAAGTATAGTAATTGTCGTTCTATCGATCATATAAGCAGAATATGGATAATAATATGAGTTAGATTGATAATAATAACAGTAATGAGTATAGTAATTGTCGTCCTATCGATCATATAAGCATAATATGGCTAATAATATGAGTTAGATTGATAATAATAAGAGTAATATGTATAGTAATTATCGTTCTATCGATCATATAAGCATAATATGCCTAATAATATGAGTTAGATTGATAATAATAAGAATAATGAGTCTAGTAATTGTCGTTCTATCGATCATATCTGCATAATATGGTTAATAATATGAGTTAGATTGATAATAATAAGAGTAATATGTATAGTAAGTATCGTTCTATCGATCATATAAGCATAATATGCCTAATAATATGAGTTAGATTGATAATAATAACAGTAATGAGTACAGTAATTGTCGTCCTATCGATCATATAAGCATAATATGGCTAATAATATGAGTTAGATTGATAATAATAAGAGTAATATGTATAGTAACTGTCGTTCTATCGATCATATAAGCATAATATGGCTAATAATATGAGTTAGATTGACAATAGTGAGTGTAATAGGTATAGTAATTGTCGTTCTATCGATCATATAAGCAGAATATGGCTAATAATATGAGTTAGATTGATAATAGTGAGTGTAATAAGTATAGTAATTGTCGTTCTATCGATCATATAAGCAGAAAATGGCTAATAATATGAGTTAGATTGATAATAGTAAGAGTAATGCGTATAGTAATTGTCGTACTATCGATCATATAAGCATAATATGGCTAATAATATGAGTTAGATTGATAATAATAAGAGTAATGAGTATAGTAATTGTCGTTCTATCGATCATATAAGCATAATATGGCTAATAATATGAGTTAGATTGATAATAATAACAGTAATGAGTATAGTAATTGTCGTCCTATCGATCATATAAGCATAATATGGCTAATAATATGAGTTAGATTGATAATAATAAGAGTAATATGTATAGTAACTGTCGTTCTATCGATCATATAAGCATAATATGGCTAATAATATGAGTTAGATTGACAATAGTGAGTGTAATAAGTATAGTAATTGTCGTTCTATCGATCATATAAGCAGAATATGGCTAATAATATGAGTTATATTGATAATAGTAAGAGTAATGAGTATAGTAATTGTCGTACTATCGATCATATAAGCATAATGTGGCTAATAATATGAGTTAGATTGATAATAATAAGAGTAATGAGTATAGTAATTGTCGTTCTATCGATCATGTAAGCATAATATGGCTAATAATATGAGTTAGATTGATAATAATAACAGTAATGAGTATAGTAATTGTCGTCCGATCGATCATATAAGCATAATATGGCTAATAATATGAGTTAGATTGATAATAATAAGAGTAATATGTATAGTAACTGTCGTTCTATCGATCATATAAGCATAACATGGCTAATAATATGAGTTAGATTGACAATAGTGAGTGTAATAAGTATAGTAATTGTCGTTCTATCGATCATATAAGTAGAATATGGCTAATAGTATGAGTTATATTGATAATAGTAAGAGTAATGAGTATAGTAATTGTCGTACTATCGATCATATAAGCATAATGTGGCTAATAATATGAGTTAGATTGATAATAATAAGAGTAATGAGTATAGTAATTGTCGTTCTATCGATCATATAAGCATAATATGGCTAATAATATGAGTTAGATTGATAATAATAAGAGTAATGAGTCTAGTAATTGTCGTCCTATCGATCATATCTGCATAATATGGTTAATAATATGAGTTAGATTGATAATAATAAGAGTAATGAGTATAGTAATTGTCCTTCTATCGATCATATCTGCATAATATGGTTAATAATATGAGTTACATTGATAATAGTGAGTGTAATAAGTTTAGTAAATGTCGTTCTATCGATCATATAAGCATAATATAGCTAATAATATGAGTTACATTGATAATAATAAGAGTAATGAGTATAGTAATTGTCGTTCTATCGATCATATCTGCATAATATGACTAATAATATGAGTTAGATTGATAATAATAACAGTAATGTGTATAGTAATTGTCGTCCTATCGATCATATAAGCATAATATGGCTAATAATATGAGTTAGATTGATAATAATAAGAGTAATATGTATAGTAATTATCGTTCTATCGATCATATAAGCATAATATGCCTAATAATATGAGTTAGATTGATAATAGTGAGTGTAATAAGTATAGTAATTGTCGTTCTATCGATCATATAAGCAGAATATGGCTAATAATATGAGTTAGATTGATAATAGTAAGAGTAATGAGTATAGTAATTGTCGTACTATCGATCATATAAGCATAATGTGGCTAATAATATGAGTTAGATTGATAATAATAAGAGTAATAAGTATAGTAATTGTCGTTCTATCGGTCATATAACCATAATATGGCTAATAATATGAGTTAGATTGATAATAATAAGAGTAATGAGTATAGTAATTGTCGTTCTATCGATCATATCTGCATAATATGGTTAATAATATGAGTTAGATTGATAATAGTGAGTGTAATAAGTTTAGTAATTGTCGTTCTATCGATCATATCTGCATAATATGGCTAATAATATGAGTTAGATTGATAATAATAAGATTAATAAGTATAGTAATTGTCGTTCTATCGATCATATCTGCATAATATGGTTAATAATATGAGTTAGATTGGTAATAGTGAGTGTAATAAGTATAGTAATTGTCGTACTATCGATCATATAAGCATAATGTGGCTAATAATATGAGTTAGATTGATAATAATAAGAGTAGTGAGTATAGTAATTGTCGTTCTATCGATCATATCTGCATAATATGGTTAATAATATGAGTTAGATTGATAATAGTGAGTGTAATAAGTATAGTAATTGTCGCTCTATCGATCATATAAGCATAACATGGCTAATAATATGAGTGAGATAGATAATAATAAGAGTAATGTGTATAGTTATTGTCGTTCTATCGATCATATCTGCATAATATGGTTAATCATATGAGTTAGATTGGTAATAGTGAGTGTAATAAGTATAGTAATTGTCGTTCTATCGGTCATATGACCATAATATGGCTAATAATATGAGTTAGATTGATAATAATAAGAGTAATAAGTATAGTAATTGTCGTTCTATCGATCATATAAGCATAATATGGCTAATAATATGAGTTAGATTGATAATAGTGAGTGTAATAAGTATAGTAATTGTCGTTCTATCGATCATATAAGCAGAATATGGATAATAATATGAGTTAGATTGATAATAGTAAGAGTAATGGGTATAGTAATTGTCGTACTATCGATCATATAAGCATAATGTGGCTAATAATATGAGTTAGATTGATAATAATAAGAGTAATAAGTATAGTAATTGTCGTTCTATCGGTCATATAACCATAATATGGCTAATAATATGAGTTAGATTGATAATAATAAGAGTAATGAGTATAGTAATTGTCGTTCTATCGATCATATCTGCATAATATGGTTAATAATATGAGTTAGATTGATAATAGTGAATGTAATAAGTTTAGTAATTGTCGTTCTATCGATCATATAAGCATAATATAGCTAATAATATGAGTTACATTGATAATAATAAGGGTAATGAGTATAGTAATTGTCGTTCTATCGATCATATAAGCATAATATGACTAATAATATGAGTTAGATTGATAATAATAACAGTAATGAGTATAGTAATTGTCGTCCTATCGATCATATAAGCATAATATGGCTAATAATATGAGTTAGATTGATAATAATAAGAGTAATAAGTATAGTAATTGTCGTTCTATCGGTCATATAACCATAATATGGCTAATAATATGAGTTAGATTGATAATAATAAGAGTAATGAGTATAGTAATTGTCGTTCTATCGATCATATCTGCATAATATGGTTAATAATATGAGTTAGATTGATAATAGTGAGTGTAATAAGTTTAGTAATTGTCGTTCTATCGATCATATCTGCATAATATGGCTAATAATATGAGTTAGATTGATAATAATAAGAATAATAAGTATAGTAATTGTCGTTCTATCGATCATATCTGCATAATATGGTTAATAATATGAGTTAGATTGGTAATAGTGAGTGTAATAAGTATAGTAATTGTCGTACTATCGATCATATAAGCATAATGTGGCTAATAATATGAGTTAGATTGATAATAATAAGAGTAGTGAGTATAGTAATTGTCGTTCTATCGATCATATCTGCATAATATGGTTAATAATATGAGTTAGATTGGTAATAGTGAGTGTAATAAGTATAGTAATTGTCGTACTATCGATCATATTAGCATAATGTGGCTAATAATATGAGTTAGATTGATAATAATAAGAGTATTGAGTATAGTAATTGTCGTTCTATCGATCATATCTGCATAATATGGTTAATAATATGAGTTAGATTAATAATAGTGAGTGTAATAAGTATAGTAATTGTCGCTCTATCGATCATATAAGCATAATATGGCTAATAATATGAGTGAGATAGATAATAATAAGAGTAATGTGTATAATTATTGTCGTTCTATCGATCATATCTGCATAATATGATTAATCATATGAGTTAGATTGGTAATAGTGAGTGTAATAAGTATAGTAATTGTCGTTCTATCGGTCATATGACCATAATATGGCTAATAATATGAGTTAGATTGATAATAATAAGAATAATGAGTCTAGTAATTGTCGTTCTATCGATCATATCTGCATAATATGGTTAATAATATGAGTTAGATTGATAATAATAAGAGTAATATGTATAGTAATTATCGTTCTATCGATCATATAAGCATAATATGCCTAATAATATGAGTTAGATTGATAATAATAACAGTAATGAGTATAGTAATTGTCGTCCTATCGATCATATAAGCATAATATGGCTAATAATATGAGTTAGATTGATAATAATAAGAGTAATATGTATAGTAACTGTCGTTCTATCGATCATATAAGCATAATATGGCTAATAATATGAGTTAGATTGATAATAGTGAGTGTAATAAGTATAGTAATTGTCGTTCTATCGATCATATAAGCAGAACATGGCTAATAATATGAGTTAGATTGATAATAGTAAGAGTAATGCGTATAGTAATTGTCGTACTATCGATCATATAAGCATAATATGGCTAATAATATGAGTTAGATTGATAATAATAAGAGTAATGAGTATAGTAATTGTCGTTCTATCGATCATATAAGCATAATATGGCTAATAATATGAGTTAGATTGATAATAATAACAGTAATGAGTATAGTAATTGTCGTCCTATCGATCATATAAGCATAATATGGCTAATAATATGAGTTAGATTGATAATAATAAGAGTAATATGTATAGTAACTGTCGTTCTATCGATCATATAAGCATAATATGGCTAATAATATGAGTTAGATTGACAATAGTGAGTGTAATAAGTATAGTAATTGTCGTTCTATCGATCATATAAGCAGAATATGGCTAATAATATGAGTTATATTGATAATAATAAGAGTAATGAGTATAGTAATTGTCGTTCTATCGATCATATAAGCATAATATGGCTAATAATATGAGTTAGATTGACAATAGTGAGTGTAATAAGTATAGTAATTGTCGTTCTATCGATCATATAAGCAGAATATGGCTAATAATATGAGTTATATTGATAATAGTAAGAGTAATGAGTATAGTAATTGTCGTACTATCGATCATATAAGCATAATGTGGCTAATAATATGAGTTAGATTGATAATAATAAGAGTAATGAGTATAGTAATTGTCGTTCTATCGATCATATAAGCATAATATGGCTAATAATATGAGTTAGATTGATAATAATAAGAGTAATGAGTCTAGTAATTGTCGTTCTATCGATCATATCTGCATAATATGGTTAATAATACGAGTTAGATTGGTAATAATAAGAGTAATGAGTATAGTAATTGTCCTTCTATCGATCATATCTGCATAATATGGTTAATAATATGAGTTACATTGATAATAGTGAGTGTAATAAGTTTAGTAAATGTCGTTCTATCGATCATATAAGCATAATATAGCTAATAATATTAGTTACATTGATAATAATAAGAGTAATAATTATAGTAATTGTCGTTCTATCGATCATATAAGCATAATATGGCTAATAATATGAGTTAGATTCATAATAATAACAGTAATGAGTATAGTAATTGTCGTCCTATCGTTCATATAAGCATATTATGGCTAATAATATGAGTTAGATTGATAATAATAAGAGTAATGAGTATAGTAATTGTCGTTCTATCGATCATATCTGCATAATATGGTTAATAATATGAGTTAGATTGATAATAGTGAGTGTAATTAGTTTAGTAAATGTCGTTCTATCGATCATATAAGCATAATATAGGTAATAATATGAGTTACATTGATAATAATAAGAGTAATGAGTATAGTAATTGTCGTTCTATCGATCATATCTGCATAATATGACTAATAATATGAGTTAGATTGATAATAATAACAGTAATGTGTATAGTAATTGTCGTCCTATCGATCATATAAGCATAATATGGCTAATAATATGAGTTAGATTGATAATAATAAGAGTAATATGTATAGTAATTATCGTTCTATCGATCATATAAGCATAATATGCCTAATAATATGAGTTAGATTGATAATAGTGAGTGTAATAAGTATAGTAATTGTCGTTCTATCGATCATATAGGCAGAATATGGCTAATAATATGAGTTAGATTGATAATAGTAAGAGTAATGAGTATAGTAATTGTCGTACTATCGATCATATAAGCATAATGTGGCTAATAATATGAGTTAGATTGATAATAATAAGAGTAACAAGTATAGTAATTGTCGTTCTATCGGTCATATAACCATAATATGGCTAATAATATGAGTTAGATTGATAATAATAAGAGTAATGAGTATAGTAATTGTCGTTCTATCGATCATATCTGCATAATATGGTTAATAATATGAGTTAGATTGATAATAGTGAGTGTAATAAGTTTAGTAATTGTCGTTCTATCGATCATATCTGCATAATATGGCTAATAATATGAGTTAGATTGATAATAATAAGATTAATAAGTATAGTAATTGTCGTTCTATCGATCATATCTGCATAATATGGTTAATAATATGAGTTAGATTGGTAATAGTGAGTGTAATAAGTATAGTAATTATCGTACTATCGATCATATTAGCATAATGTGGCTAATAATATGAGTTAGATTGATAATAATAAGAGTAGTGAGTATAGTAATTGTCGTTCTATCGATCATATCTGCATAATATGGTTAATAATATGAGTTAGATTAATAATAGTGAGTGTAATAAGTATAGTAATTGTCGCTCTATCGATCATATAAGCATAATATGGCTAATAATATGAGTGAGATAGATAATAATAAGAGTAATGTGTATAGTTATTGTCGTTCTATCGATCATATCTGCATAATATGGTTAATCATATGAGTTAGATTGGTAATAGTGAGTGTAATAAGTATAGTAATTGTCGTTCTATCGGTCATATGACCATAATATGGCTAATAATATGAGTTAGATTGATAATAATAAGAGTAATAAGTATAGTAATTGTCGTTCTATCGATCACATAAGCATAATATGGCTAATAATATGAGTTAGATTGATAATAGTGAGTGTAATAAGTATAGTAATTGTCGTTCTATCGATCATATAAGCATAATATGACTAATAATATGAGTTAGATTGATAATAATAACAGTAATGAGTATAGTAATTGTCGTCCTATCGATCATATAAGCATAATATGGCTAATAATATGAGTTAGATTGATAATAATAAGAGTAATATGTATAGTAATTATCGTTCTATCGATCATATAAGCATAATATGCCTAATAATATGAGTTAGATTGATAATAATAACAGTAATGAGTATAGTAATTGTCGTCCTATCGATCATATAAGCATAATATGGCTAATAATATGAGTTAGATTGATAATAATAAGAGTAATATGTATAGTAACTGTCGTTCTATCGATCATATAAGCATAATATGGCTAATAATATGAGTTAGATTGATAATAGTGAGTGTAATAAGTATAGTAATTGTCGTTCTATCGATCATATAAGCAGAATATGGCTAATAATATGAGTTAGATTGATAATAGTAAGAGTAATGCGTATAGTAATTGTCGTACTATCGATCATATAAGCATAATATGGCTAATAATATGAGTTAGATTGATAATAATAAGAGTAATGAGTATAGTAATTGTCGTTCTATCGATCATATAAGCATAATATGGCTAATAATATGAGTTAGATTGATAATAATAAGAGTAATATGTATAGTAACTGTCGTTCTATCGATCATATAAGCATAATATGGCTAATAATATGAGTTAGATTGACAATAGTGAGTGTAATAAGTATAGTAATTGTCGTTCTATCGATCATATAAGCAGAATATGGCTAATAATATGAGTTATATTGATAATAGTAAGAGTAATGAGTATAGTAATTGTCGTACTATCGATCATATAAGCATAATGTGGCTAATAATATGAGTTAGATTGATAATAATAACAGTAATGAGTCTAGTAATTGTCGTTCTATCGATCATATCTGCATAATATGGTTAATAATATGAGTTAGATTGATAATAATAAGAGTAATGAGTATAGTAATTGTCCTTCTATCGATCATATCTGCATAATATGGTTAATAATATGAGTTACATTGATAATAGTGAGTGTAATAAGTTTAGTAAATGTCGTTCTATCGATCATATAAGCATAATATAGCTAATAATATTAGTTACATTGATAATAATAAGAGTAATAATTATAGTAATCGTCGTTCTATCGATCATATAAGCATAATATGGCTAATAATATGAGTTAGATTCATAATAATAACAGTAATGAGTATAGTAATTGTCGTCCTATCGTTCATATAAGCATATTATGGCTAATAATATGAGTTAGATTGATAATAATAAGATTAATATGTATAGTAATTATCGTTCTATCGATCATATAAGCATAATATGCCTAATAATATGAGTTAGATTGATAATAGTGAGTGTAATAAGTATAGTAATTGTCGTTCTATCGATCATATAAGCAGAATATGGCTAATAATATGAGTTAGATTGATAATAATAAGATTAATAAGTATAGTAATTGTCGTTCTATCGATCATATCTGCATAATATGGTTAATAATATGAGTTAGATTGGTAATAGTGAGTGTAATAAGTAGAGTAATTGTCGTACTATCGATCATATTAGCATAATGTGGCTAATAATATGAATTAGATTGATAATAATAAGAGTAGTGAGTATAGTAATTGTCGTTCTATCGATCATATCTGCATAATATGGTTAATAATATGAGTTAGATTAATAATAGTGAGTGTAATAAGTATAGTAATTGTCGCTCTATCGATCATATAAGCATAATATGGCTAATAATATGAGTGAGATAGATAATAATAAGAGTAATATGTATAGTAAGTATCGTTCTATCGATCATATAAGCATAATATGCCTAATAATATGAGTTAGATTGATAATAATAACAGTAATGAGTATAGTAATTGTCGTCCTATCGATCATATAAGCATAATATGGCTAATAATATGAGTTAGATTGATAATAATAAGAGTAATATGTATAGTAACTGTCGTTCTATCGATCATATAAGCATAATATGGCTAATAATATGAGTTAGATTGACAATAGTGAGTGTAATAAGTATAGTAATTATCGTTCTATCGATCATATAAGCATAATATGGCTAATAATATGAGTTAGATTGATAATAATAAGAGTAATGAGTCTAGTAATTGTCGTTCTATCGATCATATCTGCATAATATGGTTAATAATATGAGTTAGATTGATAATAATAAGAGTAATGAGTATAGTAATTGTCCTTCTATCGATCATATCTGCATAATATGGTTAATAATATGAGTTACATTGATAATAGTGAGTGTAATAAGTTTAGTAAATGTCGTTCTATCGATCATATAAGCATAATATAGCTAATAATATGAGTTACATTGATAATAATAAGAGTAATGAGTATAGTAATTGTCGTTCTATCGATCATATCTGCATAATATGACTAATAATATGAGTTAGATTGATAATAATAACAGTAATGTGTATAGTAATTGTCGTCCTATCGATCATATAAGCAGAATATGGATAATAATATGAGTTAGATTGATAATAATAACAGTAATGAGTATAGTAATTGTCGTCCTATCGATCATATAAGCATAATATGGCTAATAATATGAGTTAGATTGATAATAATAAGAGTAATATGTATAGTAATTATCGTTCTATCGATCATATAAGCAGAATATGGCTAATAATATGAGTTAGATTGATAATAGTAAGAGTAATGAGTATAGTAATTGTCGTACTATCGATCATATAAGCATAATGTGGCTAATAATATGAGTTAGATTGATAATAATAAGAGTAATAAGTATAGTAATTGTCGTTCTATCGGTCATATAACCATAATATGGCTAATAATATGAGTTAGATTGATAATAATAAGAGTAATGAGTATAGTAATTGTCGTTCTATCGATCATATCTGCATAATATGGTTAATAATATGAGTTAGATTGATAATAGTGAGTGTAATAAGTTTAGTAATTGTCGTTCTATCGATCATATCTGCATAACATGGCTAATAATATGAGTTAGATTGATAATAATAAGATTAATAAGTATAGTAATTGTCGTTCTATCGATCATATCTGCATAATATGGTTAATAATATGAGTTAGATTGGTAATAGTGAGTGTAATAAGTATAGTAATTGTCGTACTATCGATCATATAAGCATAATGTGGCTAATAATGAGTTAGATTGATAATAATAAGAGTAGTGAGTATAGTAATTGTCGTTCTATCGATCATATCTGCATAATATGGTTAATAATATGAGTTAGATTGATAATAGTGAGTGTAATAAGTATAGTAATTGTCGCTCTATCGATCATATAAGCATAATATGGCTAATAATATGAGTGAGATAGATAATAATAAGAGTAATGTGTATAGTTATTGTCGTTCTATCGATCATATCTGCATAATATGGTTAATCATATGAGTTAGATTGGTAATAGTGAGTGTAATAAGTATAGTAATTGTCGTTCTATCGGTCATATGACCATAATATGGCTAATAATATGAGTTAGATTGATAATAATAAGAGTAATAAGTATAGTAATTGTCGTTCTATCGATCATATAAGCATAATATGGCTAATAATATGAGTTAGATTGATAATAGTGAGTGTAATAAGTATAGTAATTGTCGTTCTATCGATCATATAAGCAGAATATGGATAATAATATGAGTTAGATTGATAATAGTAAGAGTAATGGGTATAGTAATTGTCGTACTATCGATCATATAAGCATAATGTGGCTAATAATATGAGTTAGATTGATAATAATAAGAGTAATAAGTATAGTAATTGTCGTTCTATCGGTCATATAACCATAATATGGCTAATAATATGAGTTAGATTGATAATAATAAGAGTAATGAGTATAGTAATTGTCGTTCTATCGATCATATCTGCATAATATGTTTAATAATATGACTTAGATTGATAATAGTGAATGTAATAAGTTTAGTAATTGTCGTTCTATCGATCATATAAGCATAATATAGCTAATAATATGAGTTACATTGATAATAATAAGAGTAATGAGTATAGTAATTGTCGTTCTATCGATCATATAAGCATAATATGACTAATAATATGAGTTAGATTGATAATAATAACAGTAATGAGTATAGTAATTGTCGTCCTATCGATCATATAAGCATAATGTGGCTAATAATATGAGTTAGATTGATAATAATAAGAGTAGTGAGTATAGTAATTGTCGTTCTATCGGTCATATAACCATAATATGACTAATAATATGAGTTAGATTGATAATAATAACAGTAATGAGTATAGTAATTGTCGTCCTATCGATCATATAAGCATAATATGGCTAATAATATGAGTTAGATTGATAATAATAAGAGTAATATGTATAGTAATTATCGTTCTATCGATCATATAAGCATAATATGCCTAATAATATGAGTTAGATTGATAATAATAAGAATAATGAGTCTAGTAATTGTCGTTCTATCGATCATATCTGCATAATATGGTTAATAATATGAGTTAGATTGATAATAATAAGAGTAATATGTATAGTAATTATCGTTCTATCGATCATATAAGCATAATATGCCTAATAATATGAGTTAGATTGATAATAATAACAGTAATGAGTATAGTAATTGCCGTCCTATCGATCATATAAGCATAATATGGCTAATAATATGAGTTAGATTGATAATAATAAGAGTAATATGTATAGTAACTGTCGTTCTATCGATCATATAAGCATAATATGGCTAATAATATGAGTTAGATTGACAATAGTGAGTGTAATAGGTATAGTAATTGTCGTTCTATCGATCATATAAGCAGAATATGGCTAATAATATGAGTTAGATTGATAATAGTAAGAGTAATGCGTATAGTAATTGTCGTTCTATCGATCATATAAGCATAATATGGCTAATAATATGAGTTAGATTGATAATAGTGAGTGTAATAAGTATAGTAATTGTCGTTCTATCGATCATATAAGCAGAAAATGGCTAATAATATGAGTTAGATTGATAATAGTAAGAGTAATGCGTATAGTAATTGTCGTCCTATCGATCATATAAGCATAATATGGCTAATAATATGAGTTAGATTGATAATAATAAGAGTAATATGTATAGTAACTGTCGTTCTATCGATCATATAAGCATAATATGGCTAATAATATGAGTTAGATTGACAATAGTGAGTGTAATAAGTATAGTAATTGTCGTTCTATCGATCATATAAGCAGAATATGGCTAATAATATGAGTTATATTGATAATAGTAAGAGTAATGAGTATAGTAATTGTCGTACTATCGATCATATAAGCATAATGTGGCTAATAATATGAGTTAGATTGATAATAATAAGAGTAATAAGTATAGTAATTGTCGTTCTATCGATCATGTAAGCATAATATGGCTAATAATATGAGTTAGATTGATAATAATAACAGTAATGAGTGTAGTAATTGTCGTCCGATCGATCATATAAGCATAATATGGCTAATAATATGAGTTAGATTGATAATAATAAGAGTAATATGTATAGTAACTGTCGTTCTATCGATCATATAAGCATAATATGGCTAATAATATGAGTTAGATTGACAATAGTGAGTGTAATAAGTATAGTAATTGTCGTTCTATCGATCATATAAGCATAATATGACTAATAATATGAGTTAGATTGATAATAATAAGAGTAATGAGTATAGTAATTGTCGTACTATCGATCATATAAGCATAATGTGGCTAATAATATGAGTTAGATTGATAATAATAAGAGTAATAAGTATAGTAATTGTCGTTCTATCGGTCATATAACCATAATATGGCTAATAATATGAGTTAGATTGATAATAATAAGAGTAATGAGTATAGTAATTGTCGTTCTATCGATCATATCTGCATAATATGGTTAATAATATGAGTTAGATTGATAATAGTGAGTGTAATAAGTTTAGTAATTGTCGTTCTATCGATCATATCTGCATAATATGGTTAATAATATGAGTTAGATTGATAATAGTGAGTGTAATTAGTTTAGTAAATGTCGTTCTATCGATCATATAAGCATAATATAGCTAATAATATGAGTTACATTGATAATAATAAGAGTAATGAGTATAGTAATTGTCGTTCTATCGATCATATTTGCATAATATGACTAATAGTATGAGTTAGATTGATAATAATAACAGCAATGTGTATAGTAATTGTCGTCCTATCGATCATATAAGCATAATATGGCTAATAATATGAGTTAGATTGATAATAATAAGATTAATATGTATAGTAATTATCGTTCTATCGATCATATAACCATAATATGCCTAATAATATGAGTTAGATTGATAATAGTGAGTGTAATAAGTATAGTAATTGTCGTTCTATCGATCATATAAGCAGAATATGGCTAATAATATGAGTTAGATTGATAATAGTGAGTGTAATAAGTATAGTAATTGTCGTTCTATCGATCATATCTGCATAATATGGTTAATAATATGAGTTAGATTGGTAATAGTGAGTGTAATAAGTATAGTAATTGTCGTACTATCGATCATATTAGCATAATGTGGCTAATAATATGAATTAGATTGATAATAATAAGAGTAGTGAGTATAGTAATTGTCGTCCTATCGATCATATAAGCATAATATGGCTAATAATATGAGTTAGATTGATAATAATAAGAGTAATATGTATAGTAATTATCGTTCTATCGATCATATAAGCATAATATGCCTAATAATATGAGTTAGATTGATAATAATAAGAATAATGAGTCTAGTAATTGTCGTTCTATCGATCATATCTGCATAATATGGTTAATAATATGAGTTAGATTGATAATAATAAGAGTAATATGTATAGTAAGTATCGTTCTATCGATCATATAAGCATAATATGCCTAATAATATGAGTTAGATTGATAATAATAACAGTAATGAGTATAGTAATTGTCGTCCTATCGATCATATAAGCATAATATGGCTAATAATATGAGTTAGATTGATAATAATAAGAGTAATATGTATAGTAACTGTCGTTCTATCGATCATATAAGCATAATATGGCTAATAATATGAGTTAGATTGATGATAATAAGAGTAATGAGTATAGTAATTGTCGTTCTATCGATCATGTAAGCATAATATGGCTAATAATATGAGTTAGATTGATAATAATAACAGTAATGAGTATAGTAATTGTCGTCCGATCGATCATATAAGCATAATATGGCTAATAATATGAGTTAGATTGATAATAATAAGAGTAATATGTATAGTAACTGTCGTTCTATCGATCATATAAGCATAACATGGCTAATAATATGAGTTAGATTGACAATAGTGAGTGTAATAAGTATAGTAATTGTCGTTCTATCGATCATATAAGCAGAATATGGCTAATAATATGAGTTATATTGATAATAGTAAGAGTAATGAGTATAGTAATTGTCGTACTATCGATCATATAAGCATAATGTGGCTAATAATATGAGTTAGATTGATAATAATAAGAGTAATGAGTATAGTAATTGTCGTTCTATCGATCATATAAGCATAATATGGCTAATAATATGAGTTAGATTGATAATAATAAGAGTAATGAGTCTAGTAATTGTCGTTCTATCGATCATATCTGCATAATATGGTTAATAATATGAGTTAGATTGATAATAATAAGAGTAATGAGTATAGTAATTGTCCTTCTATCGATCATATCTGCATAATATGGTTAATAATATGAGTTACATTGATAATAGTGAGTGTAATAAGTTTAGTAAATGTCGTTCTATCGATCATATAAGCATAATATAGCTAATAATATTAGTTACATTGATAATAATAAGAGTAATAATTATAGTAATTGTCGTTCTATCGATCATATAAGCATAATATGGCTAATAATATGAGTTAGATTCATAATAATAACAGTAATGAGTATAGTAATTGTCGTCCTATCGTTCATATAAGCATATTATGGCTAATAATATGAGTTAGATTGATAATAATAAGAGTAATGAGTATAGTAATTGTCGTTCTATCGATCATATCTGCATAATATGGTTAATAATATGAGTTAGATTAATAATAGTGAGTGTAATTAGTTTAGTAAATGTCGTTCTATCGATCATATAAGCATAATATAGCTAATAATATGAGTTACATTGATAATAATAAGAGTAATGAGTATAGTAATTGTCGTTCTATCGATCATATCTGCATAATATGACTAATAATATGAGTTAGATTGATAATAATAACAGTAATGTGTATAGTAATTGTCGTCCTATCGATCATATAAGCATAATATGGCTAATAATATGAGTTAGATTGATAATAATAAGAGTAATATGTATAGTAATTATCGTTCTATCGATCATATAAGCATAATATGCCTAATAATATGAGTTAGATTGATAATAGTGAGTGTAATAAGTATAGTAATTGTCGTTCTATCGATCATATAAGCAGAATATGGCTAATAATATGAGTTAGATTGATAATAGTAAGAGTAATGAGTATAGTAATTGTCGTACTATCGATCATATAAGCATAATGTGGCTAATAATATGAGTTAGATTGATAATAATAATAGTAGTGAGTATAGTAATTGTCGTTCTATCGATCATATCTGCATAATATGGTTAATAATATGAGTTAGATTGATAATAGTGAGTGTAATAAGTTTAGTAATTGTCGTTCTATCGATCATATCTGCATAATATGGCTAATAATATGAGTTAGATTGATAATAATAAGATTAATAAGTATAGTAATTGTCGTTCTATCGATCATATCTGCATAATATGGTTAATAATATGAGTTAGATTGGTAATAGTGAGTGTAATAAGTATAGTAATTGTCGTACTATCGATCATATAAGCATAATGTGGCTAATAATATGAGTTAGATTGATAATAATAATAGTAGTGAGTATAGTAATTGTCGTTCTATCGATCATATCTGCATAATATGGTTAATAATATGAGTTAGATTGATAATAGTGAGTGTAATAAGTATAGTAATTGTCGCTCTATTGATCATATAAGCATAATATGGCTAATAATATGAGTGAGATAGATAATAATAAGAGTAATAAGTATAGTAATTGTCGTTCTATCGATCATATAAGCATAATATGGCTAATAATATGAGTTAGATTGATAATAGTGAGTGTAATAAGTATAGTAATTGTCGTTCTATCGATCATATAAGCAGAATATGGATAATAATATGAGTTAGATTGATAATAGTAAGAGTAATGGGTATAGTAATTGTCGTACTATCGATCATATAAGCATAATGTGGCTAATAATATGAGTTAGATTGATAATAATAAGAGTAATAAGTATAGTAATTGTCGTTCTATCGGTCATATAACCATAATATGGCTAATAATATGAGTTAGATTGATAATAATAAGAGTAATGAGTATAGTAATTGTCGTTCTATCGATCATATCTGCATAATATGGTTAATAATATGAGTTAGATTGATAATAGTGAATGTAATAAGTTTAGTAAATGTCGTTCTATCGATCATATAAGCATAATATAGCTAATAATATGAGTTACATTGATAATAATAAGAGTAATGAGTATAGTAATTGTCGTTCTATCGATCATATAAGCATAATATGACTAATAATATGAGTTAGATTGATAATAATAACAGTAATGAGTATAGTAATTGTCGTCCTATCGATCATATAAGCATAATATGGCTAATAATATGAGTTAGATTGATAATAATAAGAGTAATATGTATAGTAATTATCGTTCTATCGATCATATAAGCATAATATGCCTAATAATATGAGTTAGATTGATAATAATAAGAATAATGAGTCTAGTAATTGTCGTTCTATCGATCATATCTGCATAATATGGTTAATAATATGAGTTAGATTGATAATAATAAGAGTAATATGTATAGTAATTATCGTTCTATCGATCATATAAGCATAATATGCCTAATAATATGAGTTAGATTGATAATAATAACAGTAATGAGTATAGTAATTGTCGTCCTATCGATCATATAAGCATAATATGGCTAATAATATGAGTTAGATTGATAATAATAAGAGTAATATGTATAGTAACTGTCGTTCTATCGATCGTATAAGCATAATATGGCTAATAATATGAGTTAGATTGACAATAGTGAGTCTAATAGGTATAGTAATTGTCGTTCTATCGATCATATAAGCAGAATATGGCTAATAATATGAGTTAGATTGATAATAGTAAGAGTAATGCGTATAGTAATTGTCGTTCTATCGATCATATAAGCATAATATGGCTAATAATATGAGTTAGATTGATAATAGTGAGTGTAATAAGTATAGTAATTGTCGTTCTATCGATCATATAAGCAGAAAATGGCTAATAATATGAGTTAGATTGATAATAGTAAGAGTAATGCGTATATTAATTGTCGTACTATCGATCATATAAGCATAATATGGCTAATAATATGAGTTAGATTGATAATAATAAGAGTAATGAGAATAGTAATTGTCGTTCTATCGATCATATAAGCATAATATGGCTAATAATATGAGTTAGATTGATAATAATAACAGTAATGAGTATAGTAATTGTCGTCCTATCGATCATATAAGCATAATATGGCTAATAATATGAGTTAGATTGATAATAATAAGAGTAATATGTATAGTAACTGTCGTTCTATCGATCATATAAGCATAATATGGCTAATAATATGAGTTAGATTGACAATAGTGAGTGTAATAAGTATAGTAATTGTCGTTCTATCGATCATATAAGCAGAATATGGCTAATAATATGAGTTATATTGATAATAGTAAGAGTAATGAGTATAGTAATTGTCGTACTATCGATCATATAAGCATAATGTGGCTAATAATATGAGTTAGATTGATAATAATAAGAGTAATGAGTATAGTAATTGTCGTTCTATCGATCATGTAAGCATAATATGGCTAATAATATGAGTTAGATTGATAATAATAACAGTAATGAGTATAGTAATTGTCGTCCGATCGATCATATAAGCATAATATGGCTAATAATATGAGTTAGATTGATAATAATAAGAGTAATATGTATAGTAACTGTCGTTCTATCGATCATATAAGCATAATATGGCTAATAATATGAGTTAGATTGACAATAGTGAGTGTAATAAGTATAGTAATCGTCGTTCTATCGATCATATAAGCAGAATATGGCTAATAATATGAGTTATATTGATAATAGTAAGAGTAATGAGTATAGTAATTGTCGTACTATCGATCATATAAGCATAATGTGGCTAATAATATGAGTTAGATTGATAATAATAAGAGTAATGAGTATAGTAATTGTCGTTCTATCGATCATGTAAGCATAATATGGCTAATAATATGAGTTAGATTGATAATAATAACAGTAATGAGTATAGTAATTGTCGTCCGATCGATCATATAAGCATAATATGGCTAATAATATGAGTTAGATTGATAATAATAAGAGTAATATGTATAGTAATTATCGTTCTATCGATCATATAAGCATAATATGCCTAATAATATGAGTTAGATTGATAATAATAAGAATAATGAGTCTAGTAATTGTCGTTCTATCGATCATATCTGCATAATATGGTTAATAATATGAGTTAGATTGATAATAATAAGAGTAATATGTATAGTAATTATCGTTCTATCGATCATATAAGCATAATATGCCTAATAATATGAGTTAGATTGATAATAATAACAGTAATGAGTATAGTAATTGTCGTCCTATCGATCATATAAGCATAATATGGCTAATAATATGAGTTAGATTGATAATAATAAGAGTAATATGTATAGTAACTGTCGTTCTATCGATCGTATAAGCATAATATGGCTAATAATATGAGTTAGATTGACAATAGTGAGTGTAATAGGTATAGTAATTGTCGTTCTATCGATCATATAAGCAGAATATGGCTAATAATATGAGTTAGATTGATAATAGTAAGAGTAATGCGTATAGTAATTGTCGTTCTATCGATCATATAAGCATAATATGGCTAATAATATGAGTTAGATTGATAATAGTGAGTGTAATAAGTATAGTAATTGTCGTTCTATCGATTATATAAGCAGAAAATGGCTAATAATATGAGTTAGATTGATAATAGTAAGAGTAATGCGTATAGTAATTGTCGTACTATCGATCATATAAGCATAATATGGCTAATAATATGAGTTAGATTGATAATAATAAGAGTAATGAGTATAGTAATTGTCGTTCTATCGATCATATAAGCATAATATGGCTAATAATATGAGTTAGATTGATAATAATAACAGTAATGAGTATAGTAATTGTCGTCCTATCGATCATATAAGCATAATATGGCTAATAATATGAGTTAGATTGATAATAATAAGAGTAATATGTATAGTAACTGTCGTTCTATCGATCATATAAGCATAATATGGCTAATAATATGAGTTAGATTGACAATAGTGAGTGTAATAAGTATAGTAATTGTCGTTCTATCGATCATATAAGCAGAATATGGCTAATAATATGAGTTATATTGATAATAGTAAGAGTAATGAGTATAGTAATTGTCGTACTATCGATCATATAAGCATAATGTGGCTAATAATATGAGTTAGATTGATAATAATAAGAGTAATGAGTATAGTAATTGTCGTTCTATCGATCATGTAAGCATAATATGGCTAATAATATGAGTTAGATTGATAATAATAACAGTAATGAGTATAGTAATTGTCGTCCGATCGATCATATAAGCATAATATGGCTAATAATATGAGTTAGATTGATAATAATAAGAGTAATATGTATAGTAACTGTCGTTCTATCGATCATATAAGCATAATATGGCTAATAATATGAGTTAGATTGACAATAGTGAGTGTAATAAGTATAGTAATCGTCGTTCTATCGATCATATAAGCAGAATATGGCTAATAATATGAGTTATATTGATAAAAGTAAGAGTAATGAGTATAGTAATTGTCGTACTATCGATCATATAAGCATAATGTGGCTAATAATATGAGTTAGATTGATAATAATAAGAGTAATGAGTATAGTAATTGTCGTTCTATCGATCATGTAAGCATAATATGGCTAATAATATGAGTTAGATTGATAATAATAACAGTAATGAGTATAGTAATTGTCGTCCGATCGATCATATAAGCATAATATGGCTAATAATATGAGTTAGATTGATAATAATAAGAGTAATATGTATAGTAACTGTCGTTCTATCGATCATATCTGCATAATATGGTTAATAATATGAGTTAGATTGATAATAGTGAGTGTAATAAGTATAGTAATTGTCGCTCTATCGATCATATAAGCATAATATGGCTAATAATATGAGTGAGATAGATAATAATAAGAGTAATGTGTATAGTTATTGTCGTTCTATCGATCATATCTGCATAATATGGTTAATCATATGAGTTAGATTGGTAATAGTGAGTGTAATAAGTATAGTAATTGTCGTTCTATCGGTCATATGACCATAATATGGCTAATAATATGAGTTAGATTGATAATAATAAGAGTAATAAGTATAGTAATTGTCGTTCTATCGATCATATAAGCATAATATGGCAAATAATATGAGTTAGATTGATAATAGTGAGTGTAATAAGTATAGTAATTGTCGTTCTATCGATCATATAAGCAGAATATGGATAATAATATGAGTTAGATTGATAATAGTAAGAGTAATGGGTATAGTAATTGTCGTACTATCGATCATATAAGCATAATGTGGCTAATAATATGAGTTAGATTGATAATAATAAGAGTAATAAGTATAGTAATTGTCGTTCTATCGGTCATATAACCATAATATGGCTAATAATATGAGTTAGATTGATAATAATAAGAGTAATGAGTATAGTAATTGTCGTTCTATCGATCATATCTGCATAATATGGTTAATAATATGAGTTAGATTGATAATAGTGAATGTAGTAAGTTTAGTAAATGTCGTTCTATCGATCATATAAGCATAATATAGCTAATAATATGAGTTACATTGATAATAATAAGAGTAATGAGTATAGTAATTGTCGTTCTATCGATCATATAAGCATAATATGACTAATAATATGAGTTAGATTGATAATAATAACAGTAATGAGTATAGTAATTGTCGTCCTATCGATCATATAAGCATAATATGGCTAATAATATGAGTTAGATTGATAATAATAAGAGTAATATGTATAGTAATTATCGTTCTATCGATCATATAAGCATAATATGCCTAATAATATGAGTTAGATTGATAATAATAAGAATAATGAGTCTAGTAATTGTCGTTCTATCGATCATATCTGCATAATATGGTTAATAATATGAGTTAGATTGATAATAGTGAGTGTAATAAGTTTAGTAAATGTCGTTCTATCGATCATATAAGCATAATATAGCTAATAATATTAGTTACATTGATAATAATAAGAGTAATAATTATAGTAATTGTCGTTCTATCGATCATATAAGCATAATATGGCTAATAATATGAGTTAGATTCATAATAATAACAGTAATGAGTATAGTAATTGTCGTCCTATCGTTCATATAAGCATATTATGGCTAATAATATGAGTTAGATTGATAATAATAAGAGTAATGAGTATAGTAATTGTCGTTCTATCGATCATATCTGCATAATATGGTTAATAATATGAGTTAGATTAATAATAGTGAGTGTAATTAGTTTAGTAAATGTCGTTCTATCGATCATATAAGCATAATATAGCTAATAATATGAGTTACATTGATAATAATAAGAGTAATGAGTATAGTAATTGTCGTTCTATCGATCATATCTGCATAATATGACTAATAATATGAGTTAGATTGATAATAATAACAGTAATGTGTATAGTAATTGTCGTCCTATCGATCATATAAGCATAATATGGCTAATAATATGAGTTAGATTGATAATAATAAGAGTAATATGTATAGTAATTATCGTTCTATCGATCATATAAGCATAATATGCCTAATAATATGAGTTAGATTGATAATAGTGAGTGTAATAAGTATAGTAATTGTCGTTCTATCGATCATATAAGCAGAATATGGCTAATAATATGAGTTAGATTGATAATAGTAAGAGTAATGAGTATAGTAATTGTCGTACTATCGATCATATAAGCATAATGTGGCTAATAATATGAGTTAGATTGATAATAATAAGAGTAATAAGTATAGTAATTGTCGTTCTATCGGTCATATAACCATAATATGGCTAATAATATGAGTTAGATTGATAATAATAAGAGTAATGAGTATAGTAATTGTCGTTCTATCGATCATATCTGCATAATATGGTTAATAATATGAGTTAGATTGATAATAGTGAGTGTAATAAGTTTAGTAATTGTCGTTCTATCGATCATATCTGCATAATATGGCTAATAATATGAGTTAGATTGATAATAATAAGATTAATAAGTATAGTAATTGTCGTTCTATCGATCATATCTGCATAATATGGTTAATAATATGAGTTAGATTGGTAATAGTGAGTGTAATAAGTATAGTAATTGTCGTACTATCGATCATATAAGCATAATGTGGCTAATAATATGAGTTAGATTGATAATAATAAGAGTAGTGAGTATAGTAATTGTCGTTCTATCGATCATATCTGCATAATATGGTTAATAATATGAGTTAGATTGATAATAGTGAGTGTAATAAGTATAGTAATTGTCGCTCTATTGATCATATAAGCATAATATGGCTAATAATATGAGTGAGATAGATAATAATAAGAGTAATAAGTATAGTAATTGTCGTTCTATCGATCATATAAGCATAATATGGCTAATAATATGAGTTAGATTGATAATAGTGAGTGTAATAAGTATAGTAATTGTCGTTCTATCGATCATATAAGCAGAATATGGATAATAATATGAGTTAGATTGATAATAGTAAGAGTAATGGGTATAGTAATTGTCGTACTATCGATCATATAAGCATAATGTGGCTAATAATATGAGTTAGATTGATAATAATAAGAGTAATAAGTATAGTAATTGTCGTTCTATCGGTCATATAACCATAATATGGCTAATAATATGAGTTAGATTGATAATAATAAGAGTAATATGTATAGTAATTATCGTTCTATCGATCATATAAGCATAATATGCCTAATAATATGAGTTAGATTGATAATAATAAGAATAATGAGTCTAGTAATTGTCGTTCTATCGATCATATCTGCATAATATGGTTAATAATATGAGTTAGATTGATAATAATAAGAGTAATATGTATAGTAATTATCGTTCTATCGATCATATAAGCATAATATGCCTAATAATATGAGTTAGATTGATAATAATAACAGTAATGAGTATAGTAATTGTCGTCCTATCGATCATATAAGCATAATATGGCTAATAATATGAGTTAGATTGATAATAATAAGAGTAATATGTATAGTAACTGTCGTTCTATCGATCGTATAAGCATAATATGGCTAATAATATGAGTTAGATTGACAATAGTGAGTGTAATAGGTATAGTAATTGTCGTTCTATCGATCATATAAGCAGAATATGGCTAATAATATGAGTTAGATTGATAATAGTAAGAGTAATGCGTATAGTAATTGTCGTTCTATCGATCATATAAGCATAATATGGCTAATAATATGAGTTAGATTGATAATAGTGAGTGTAATAAGTATAGTAATTGTCGTTCTATCGATCATATAAGCAGAAAATGGCTAATAATATGAGTTAGATTGATAATAGTAAGAGTAATGCGTATAGTAATTGTCGTACTATCGATCATATAAGCATAATATGGCTAATAATATGAGTTAGATTGATAATAATAAGAGTAATGAGAATAGTAATTGTCGTTCTATCGATCATATAAGCATAATATGGCTAATAATATGAGTTAGATTGATAATAATAACAGTAATGAGTATAGTAATTGTCGTCCTATCGATCATATAAGCATAATATGGCTAATAATATGAGTTAGATTGATAATAATAAGAGTAATATGTATAGTAACTGTCGTTCTATCGATCATATAAGCATAATATGGCTAATAATATGAGTTAGATTGACAATAGTGAGTGTAATAAGTATAGTAATTGTCGTTCTATCGATCATATAAGCAGAATATGGCTAATAATATGAGTTATATTGATAATAGTAAGAGTAATGAGTATAGTAATTGTCGTACTATCGATCATATAAGCATAATGTGGCTAATAATATGAGTTAGATTGATAATAATAAGAGTAATGAGTATAGTAATTGTCGTTCTATCGATCATGTAAGCATAATATGGCTAATAATATGAGTTAGATTGATAATAATAACAGTAATGAGTATAGTAATTGTCGTCCGATCGATCATATAAGCATAATATGGCTAATAATATGAGTTAGATTGATAATAATAAGAGTAATATGTATAGTAACTGTCGTTCTATCGATCATATAAGCATAATATGGCTAATAATATGAGTTAGATTGACAATACTGAGTGTAATAAGTATAGTAATCGTCGTTCTATCGATCATATAAGCAGAATATGGCTAATAATATGAGTTATATTGATAATAGTAAGAGTAATGAGTATAGTAATTGTCGTACTATCGATCATATAAGCATAATGTGGCTAATAATATGAGTTAGATTGATAATAATAAGAGTAATGAGTATAGTAATTGTCGTTCTATCGATCATGTAAGCATAATATGGCTAATAATATGAGTTAGATTGATAATAATAACAGTAATGAGTATAGTAATTGTCGTCCGATCGATCATATAAGCATAATATGGCTAATAATATGAGTTAGATTGATAATAATAAGAGTAATATGTATAGTAATTATCGTTCTATCGATCATATAAGCATAATATGCCTAATAATATGAGTTAGATTGATAATAATAAGAATAATGAGTCTAGTAATTGTCGTTCTATCGATCATATCTGCATAATATGGTTAATAATATGAGTTAGATTGATAATAATAAGAGTAATATGTATAGTAATTATCGTTCTATCGATCATATAAGCATAATATGCCTAATAATATGAGTTAGATTGATAATAATAACAGTAATGAGTATAGTAATTGTCGTCCTATCGATCATATAAGCATAATATGGCTAATAATATGAGTTAGATTGATAATAATAAGAGTAATATGTATAGTAACTGTCGTTCTATCGATCGTATAAGCATAATATGGCTAATAATATGAGTTAGATTGACAATAGTGAGTGTAATAGGTATAGTAATTGTCGTTCTATCGATCATATAAGCAGAATATGGCTAATAATATGAGTTAGATTGATAATAGTAAGAGTAATGCGTATAGTAATTGTCGTTCTATCGATCATATAAGCATAATATGGCTAATAATATGAGTTAGATTGATAATAGTGAGTGTAATAAGTATAGTAATTGTCGTTCTATCGATCATATAAGCAGAATATGGCTAATAATATGAGTTAGATTGATAATAATAAGAGTAATGAGTATAGTAATTGTCGTTCTATCGATCATATAAGCATAATATGGCTAATAATATGAGTTAGATTGATAATAATAACAGTAATGAGTATAGTAATTGTCGTCCTATCGATCATATAAGCATAATATGGCTAATAATATGAGTTAGATTGATAATAATAAGAGTAATATGTATAGTAACTGTCGTTCTATCGATCATATAAGCATAATATGGCTAATAATATGAGTTAGATTGACAATAGTGAGTGTAATAAGTATAGTAATTGTCGTTCTATCGATCATATAAGCAGAATATGGCTAATAATATGAGTTATATTGATAATAGTAAGAGTAATGAGTATAGTAATTGTCGTACTATCGATCATATAAGCATAATGTGGCTAATAATATGAGTTAGATTGATAATAATAAGAGTAATGAGTATAGTAATTGTCGTTCTATCGATCATGTAAGCATAATATGGCTAATAATATGAGTTAGATTGATAATAATAACAGTAATGAGTATAGTAATTGTCGTCCGATCGATCATATAAGCATAATATGGCTAATAATATGAGTTAGATTGATAATAATAAGAGTAATATGTATAGTAACTGTCGTTCTATCGATCATATAAGCATAATATGGCTAATAATATGAGTTAGATTGACAATAGTGAGTGTAATAAGTATAGTAATCGTCGTTCTATCGATCATATAAGCAGAATATGGCTAATAATATGAGTTATATTGATAATAGTAAGAGTAATGAGTATAGTAATTGTCGTACTATCGATCATATAAGCATAATGTGGCTAATAATATGAGTTAGATTGATAATAATAAGAGTAATGAGTATAGTAATTGTCGTTCTATCGATCATGTAAGCATAATATGGCTAATAATATGAGTTAGATTGATAATAATAACAGTAATGAGTATAGTAATTGTCGTCCGATCGATCATATAAGCATAATATGGCTAATAATATGAGTTAGATTGATAATAATAAGAGTAATATGTATAGTAACTGTCGTTCTATCGATCATATCTGCATAATATGGTTAATAATATGAGTTAGATTGATAATAGTGAGTGTAATAAGTATAGAAATTGTCGCTCTATCGATCATATAAGCATAATATGGCTAATAATATGAGTGAGATAGATAATAATAAGAGTAATGTGTATAGTTATTGTCGTTCTATCGATCATATCTGCATAATATGGTTAATAATATGAGTTAGATTGATAATAGTGAATGTAATAAGTTTAGTAAATGTCGTTCTATCGATCATATAAGCATAATATAGCTAATAATATGAGTTACATTGATAATAATAAGAGTAATGAGTATAGTAATTGTCGTTCTATCGATCATATAAGCATAATATGACTAATAATATGAGTTAGATTGATAATAATAACAGTAATGAGTATAGTAATTGTCGTCCTATCGATCATATAAGCATAATATGGCTAATAATATGAGTTAGATTGATAATAATAAGAGTAATATGTATAGTAATTATCGTTCTATCGATCATATAAGCATAATATGCCTAATAATATGAGTTAGATTGATAATAATAAGAATAATGAGTCTAGTAATTGTCGTTCTATCGATCATATCTGCATAATATGGTTAATAATATGAGTTAGATTGATAATAATAAGAGTAATATGTATAGTAATTATCGTTCTATCGATCATATAAGCATAATATGCCTAATAATATGAGTTAGATTGATAATAATAACAGTAATGAGTATAGTAATTGTCGTCCTATCGATCATATAAGCATAATATGGCTAATAATATGAGTTAGATTGATAATAATAAGAGTAATATGTATAGTAACTGTCGTTCTATCGATCATATAAGCATAATATGGCTAATAATATGAGTTAGATTGACAATAGTGAGTGTAATAGGAATAGTAATTGTCGTTCTATCGATCATATAAGCAGAATATGGCTAATAATATGAGTTAGATTGATAATAGTAAGAGTAATGCGTATAGTAATTGTCGTTCTATCGATCATATAAGCATAATATGGCTAATAATATGAGTTAGATTGATAATAGTGAGTGTAATAAGTATAGTAATTGTCGTTCTATCGATCATATAAGCAGAAAATGGCTAATAATATGAGTTAGATTGATAATAGTAAGAGTAATGCGTATAGTAATTGTCGTACTATCGATCATATAAGCATAATATGGCTAATAATATGAGTTAGATTGATAATAATAAGAGTAATGAGTATAGTAATTGTCGTTCTATCGATCATATAAGCATAATATGGCTAATAATATGAGTTAGATTGATAATAATAACAGTAATGAGTATAGTAATTGTCGTCCTATCGATCATATAAGCATAATATGGCTAATAATATGAGTTAGATTGATAATAATAAGAGTAATATGTATAGTAACTGTCGTTCTATCGATCATATAAGCATAATATGGCTAATAATATGAGTTAGATTGACAATAGTGAGTGTAATAAGTATAGTAATTGTCGTTCTATCGATCATATAAGCAGAATATGGCTAATAATATGAGTTATATTGATAATAGTAAGAGTAATGAGTATAGTAATTGTCGTACTATCGATCATATAAGCATAATGTGGCTAATAATATGAGTTAGATTGATAATAATAAGAGTAATGAGTATAGTAATTGTCGTTCTATCGATCATGTAAGCATAATATGGCTAATAATATGAGTTAGATTGATAATAATAACAGTAATGAGTATAGTAATTGTCGTCCGATCGATCATATAAGCATAATATGGCTAATAATATGAGTTAGATTGATAATAATAAGAGTAATATGTATAGTAACTGTCGTTCTATCGATCATATAAGCATAATATGGCTAATAATATGAGTTAGATTGACAATAGTGAGTGTAATAAGTATAGTAATCGTCGTTCTATCGATCATATAAGCAGAATATGGCTAATAATATGAGTTATATTGATAATAGTAAGAGTAATGAGTATAGTAATTGTCGTACTATCGATCATATAAGCATAATGTGGCTAATAATATGAGTTAGATTGATAATAATAAGAGTAATGAGTATAGTAATTGTCGTTCTATCGATCATATAAGCATAATATGGCTAATAATATGAGTTAGATTGATAATAATAAGAGTAATGAGTCTAGTAATTGTCGTTCTATCGATCATATCTGCATAATATGGTTAATAATATGAGTTAGATTGCTAATAATAAGAGTAATGAGTATAGTAATTGTCCTTCTATCGATCATATCTGCATAATATGGTTAATAATATGAGTTACATTGATAATAGTGAGTGTAATTAGTTTAGTAAATGTCGTTCTATCGATCATATAAGCATAATATAGCTAATAATATGAGTTACATTGATAATAATAAGAGTAATGAGTATAGTAATTGTCGTTCTATCGATCATATCTGCATAATATGACTAATAATATGAGTTAGATTGATAATAATAACAGTAATGTGTATAGTAATTGTCGTCCTATCGATCATATAAGCATAATATGGCTAATAATATGAGTTAGATTGATAATAATAAGAGTAATATGTATAGTAACTGTCGTTCTATCGATCATATAAGCATAATATGGCTAATAATATGAGTTAGATTGATAATAGTGAGTGTAATAAGTATAGTAATTGTCGTTCTATCGATCATATAAGCATAATGTGGCTAATAATATGAGTTAGATTGATAATAATAAGAGTAACAAGTATAGTAATTGTCGTTCTATCGGTCATATAACCATAATATGGCTAATAATATGAGTTAGATTGATAATAATAAGAGTAATGAGTATAGTAATTGTCGTTCTATCGATCATATCTGCATAATATGGTTAATAATATGAGTTAGATTGATAATAGTGAGTGTAATAAGTTTAGTAATTGTCGTTCTATCGATCATATCTGCATAATATGGCTAATAATATGAGTTAGATTGATAATAATAAGATTAATAAGTATAGTAATTGTCGTTCTATCGATCATATCTGCATAATATGGTTAATAATATGAGTTAGATTGGTAATAGTGAGTGTAATAAGTATAGTAATTATCGTACTATCGATCATATTAGCATAATGTGGCTAATAATATGAGTTAGATTGATAATAATAAGAGTAGTGAGTATAGTAATTGTCGTTCTATCGATCATATAAGCATAATATGGCTAATAATATGAGTTAGATTGACAATAGTGAGTGTAATAAGTATAGTAATTGTCGTTCTATCGATCATATAAGCAGAATATGGCTAATAATATGAGTTATATTGATAATAGTAAGAGTAATGAGTATAGTAATTGTCGTACTATCGATCATATAAGCATAATGTGGCTAATAATATGAGTTAGATTGATAATAATAAGAGTAATGAGTATAGTAATTGTCGTTCTATCGATCATATAAGCATAATATGGCTAATAATATGAGTTAGATTGATAATAATAAGAGTAATGAGTCTAGTAATTGTCGTTCTATCGATCATATCTGCATAATATGGTTAATAATACGAGTTAGATTGATAATAATAAGAGTAATGAGTATAGTAATTGTCCTTCTATCGATCATATCTGCATAATATGGTTAATAATATGAGTTACATTGATAATAGTGAGTGTAATAAGTTTAGTAAATGTCGTTCTATCGATCATATAAGCATAATATAGCTAATAATATTAGTTACATTGATAATAATAAGAGTAATAATTATAGTAATTGTCGTTCTATCGATCATATAAGCATAATATGGCTAATAATATGAGTTAGATTCATAATAATAACAGTAATGAGTATAGTAATTGTCGTCCTATCGTTCATATAAGCATATTATGGCTAATAATATGAGTTAGATTGATAATAATAAGAGTAATGAGTATAGTAATTGTCGTTCTATCGATCATATCTGCATAATATGGTTAATAATATGAGTTAGATTGATAATAGTGAGTGTAATTAGTTTAGTAAATGTCGTTCTATCGATCATATAAGCATAATATAGGTAATAATATGAGTTACATTGATAATAATAAGAGTAATGAGTATAGTAATTGTCGTTCTATCGATCATATCTGCATAATATGACTAATAATATGAGTTAGATTGATAATAATAACAGTAATGTGTATAGTAATTGTCGTCCTATCGATCATATAAGCATAATATGGCTAATAATATGAGTTAGATTGATAATAATAAGAGTAATATGTATAGTAATTATCGTTCTATCGATCATATAAGCATAATATGCCTAATAATATGAGTTAGATTGATAATAGTGAGTGTAATAAGTATAGTAATTGTCGTTCTATCGATCATATAGGCAGAATATGGCTAATAATATGAGTTAGATTGATAATAGTAAGAGTAATGAGTATAGTAATTGTCGTACTATCGATCATATAAGCATAATGTGGCTAATAATATGAGTTAGATTGATAATAATAAGAGTAACAAGTATAGTAATTGTCGTTCTATCGGTCATATAACCATAATATGGCTAATAATATGAGTTAGATTGATAATAATAAGAGTAATGAGTATAGTAATTGTCGTTCTATCGATCATATCTGCATAATATGGTTAATAATATGAGTTGGATTGATAATAGTGAGTGTAATAAGTTTAGTAATTGTCGTTCTATCGATCATATCTGCATAATATGGCTAATAATATGAGTTAGATTGATAATAATAAGATTAATAAGTATAGTAATTGTCGTTCTATCGATCATATCTGCATAATATGGTTAATAATATGAGTTAGATTGGTAATAGTGAGTGTAATAAGTATAGTAATTATCGTACTATCGATCATATTAGCATAATGTGGCTAATAATATGAGTTAGATTGATAATAATAAGAGTAGTGAGTATAGTAATTGTCGTTCTATCGATCATATCTGCATAATATGGTTAATAATATGAGTTAGATTAATAATAGTGAGTGTAATAAGTATAGTAATTGTCGCTCTATCGATCATATAAGCATAATATGGCTAATAATATGAGTGAGATAGATAATAATAAGAGTAATGTGTATAGTTATTGTCGTTCTATCGATCATATCTGCATAATATGGTTAATCATATGAGTTAGATTGGTAATAGTGAGTGTAATAAGTATAGTAATTGTCGTTCTATCGGTCATATGACCATAATATGGCTAATAATATGAGTTAGATTGATAATAATAAGAGTAATAAGTATAGTAATTGTCGTTCTATCGATCACATAAGCATAATATGGCTAATAATATGAGTTAGATTGATAATAGTGAGTGTAATAAGTATAGTAATTGTCGTTCTATCGATCATATAAGCAGAATATGGATAATAATATGAGTTAGATTGATAATAGTAAGAGTAATGGGTATAGTAATTGTCGTACTATCGATCATATAAGCATAATGTGGCTAATAATATGAGTTAGATTGATAATAATAAGAGTAATAAGTATAGTAATTGTCGTTCTATCGGTCATATAACCATAATATGGCTAATAATATGAGTTAGATTGATAATAATAAGAGTAATATGTATAGTAACTGTCGTTCTATCGATCATATAAGCATAATATGGCTAATAATATGAGTTAGATTGACAATAGTGAGTGTAATAAGTATAGTAATCGTCGTTCTATCGATCATATAAGCAGAATATGGCTAATAATATGAGTTATATTGATAATAGTAAGAGTAATGAGTATAGTAATTGTCGTACTATCGATCATATAAGCATAATGTGGCTAATAATATGAGTTAGATTGATAATAATAAGAGTAATGAGTATAGTAATTGTCGTTCTATCGATCATATAAGCATAATATGGCTAATAATATGAGTTAGATTGATAATAATAAGAGTAATGAGTCTAGTAATTGTCGTTCTATCGATCATATCTGCATAATATGGTTAATAATATGAGTTAGATTGCTAATAATAAGAGTAATGAGTATAGTAATTGTCCTTCTATCGATCATATCTGCATAATATGGTTAATAATATGAGTTACATTGATAATAGTGAGTGTAATAAGTTTAGTAAATGTCGTTCTATCGATCATATAAGCATAATATAGCTAATAATATTAGTTACATTGATAATAATAAGAGTAATAAGTATAGTAATTGTCGTTCTATCGATCATATAAGCATAATATGGCTAATAATATGAGTTAGATTCATAATAATAACAGTAATGAGTATAGTAATTGTCGTCCTATCGTTCATATAAGCATATTATGGCTAATAATATGAGTTAGATTGATAATAATAAGAGTAATGAGTATAGTAATTGTCGTTCTATCGATCATATCTGCATAATATGGTTAATAATATGAGTTAGATTGATAATAGTGAGTGTAATTAGTTTAGTAAATGTCGTTCTATCGATCATATAAGCATAATATAGCTAATAATATGAGTTACATTGATAATAATAAGAGTAATGAGTATAGTAATTGTCGTTCTATCGATCATATCTGCATAATATGACTAATAATATGAGTTAGATTGATAATAATAACAGTAATGTGTATAGTAATTGTCGTCCTATCGATCATATAAGCATAATATGGCTAATAATATGAGTTAGATTGATAATAATAAGAGTAATATGTATAGTAACTGTCGTTCTATCGATCATATAAGCATAATATGGCTAATAATATGAGTTAGATTGATAATAGTGAGTGTAATAAGTATAGTAATTGTCGTTCTATCGATCATATAAGCATAATGTGGCTAATAATATGAGTTAGATTGATAATAATAAGAGTAACAAGTATAGTAATTGTCGTTCTATCGGTCATATAACCATAATATGGCTAATAATATGAGTTAGATTGATAATAATAAGAGTAATGAGTATAGTAATTGTCGTTCTATCGATCATATCTGCATAATATGGTTAATAATATGAGTTAGATTGATAATAGTGAGTGTAATAAGTTTAGTAATTGTCGTTCTATCGATCATATCTGCATAATATGGCTAATAATATGAGTTAGATTGATAATAATAAGATTAATAAGTATAGTAATTGTCGTTCTATCGATCATATCTGCATAATATGGTTAATAATATGAGTTAGATTGGTAATAGTGAGTGTAATAAGTATAGTAATTATCGTACTATCGATCATATTAGCATAATGTGGCTAATAATATGAGTTAGATTGATAATAATAAGAGTAGTGAGTATAGTAATTGTCGTTCTATCGATCATATAAGCATAATATGGCTAATAATATGAGTTAGATTGACAATAGTGAGTGTAATAAGTATAGTAATTGTCGTTCTATCGATCATATAAGCAGAATATGGCTAATAATATGAGTTATATTGATAATAGTAAGAGTAATGAGTATAGTAATTGTCGTACTATCGATCATATAAGCATAATGTGGCTAATAATATGAGTTAGATTGATAATAATAACAGTAATGAGTATAGTAATTGTCGTCCTATCGATCATATAAGCATAATATGGCTAATAATATGAGTTAGATTGATAATAATAAGAGTAATATGTATAGTAACTGTCGTTCTATCGATCATATAAGCATAATATGGCTAATAATATGAGTTAGATTGACAATAGTGAGTGTAATAGGAATAGTAATTGTCGTTCTATCGATCATATAAGCAGAATATGGCTAATAATATGAGTTAGATTGATAATAGTAAGAGTAATGCGTATAGTAATTGTCGTTCTATCGATCATATAAGCATAATATGGCTAATAATATGAGTTAGATTGATAATAGTGAGTGTAATAAGTATAGTAATTGTCGTTCTATCGATCATATAAGCAGAAAATGGCTAATAATATGAGTTAGATTGATAATAGTAAGAGTAATGCGTATAGTAATTGTCGTACTATCGATCATATAAGCATAATATGGCTAATAATATGAGTTAGATTGATAATAATAAGAGTAATGAGTATAGTAATTGTCGTTCTATCGATCATATAAGCATAATATGGCTAATAATATGAGTTAGATTGATAATAATAACAGTAATGAGTATAGTAATTGTCGTCCTATCGATCATATAAGCATAATATGGCTAATAATATGAGTTAGATTGATAATAATAAGAGTAATATGTATAGTAACTGTCGTTCTATCGATCATATAAGCATAATATGGCTAATAATATGAGTTAGATTGACAATAGTGAGTGTAATAAGTATAGTAATTGTCGTTCTATCGATCATATAAGCAGAATATGGCTAATAATATGAGTTATATTGATAATAGTAAGAGTAATGAGTATAGTAATTGTCGTACTATCGATCATATAAGCATAATGTGGCTAATAATATGAGTTAGATTGATAATAATAAGAGTAATGAGTATAGTAATTGTCGTTCTATCGATCATGTAAGCATAATATGGCTAATAATATGAGTTAGATTGATAATAATAACAGTAATGAGTATAGTAATTGTCGTCCGATCGATCATATAAGCATAATATGGCTAATAATATGAGTTAGATTGATAATAATAAGAGTAATATGTATAGTAACTGTCGTTCTATCGATCATATAAGCATAATATGGCTAATAATATGAGTTAGATTGACAATAGTGAGTGTAATAAGTATAGTAATCGTCGTTCTATCGATCATATAAGCAGAATATGGCTAATAATATGAGTTATATTGATAATAGTAAGAGTAATGAGTATAGTAATTGTCGTACTATCGATCATATAAGCATAATGTGGCTAATAATATGAGTTAGATTGATAATAATAAGAGTAATGAGTATAGTAATTGTCGTTCTATCGATCATATAAGCATAATATGGCTAATAATATGAGTTAGATTGATAATAATAAGAGTAATGAGTCTAGTAATTGTCGTTCTATCGATCATATCTGCATAATATGGTTAATAATATGAGTTAGATTGCTAATAATAAGAGTAATGAGTATAGTAATTGTCCTTCTATCGATCATATCTGCATAATATGGTTAATAATATGAGTTACATTGATAATAGTGAGTGTAATTAGTTTAGTAAATGTCGTTCTATCGATCATATAAGCATAATATAGCTAATAATATGAGTTACATTGATAATAATAAGAGTAATGAGTATAGTAATTGTCGTTCTATCGATCATATCTGCATAATATGACTAATAATATGAGTTAGATTGATAATAATAACAGTAATGTGTATAGTAATTGTCGTCCTATCGATCATATAAGCATAATATGGCTAATAATATGAGTTAGATTGATAATAATAAGAGTAATATGTATAGTAACTGTCGTTCTATCGATCATATAAGCATAATATGGCTAATAATATGAGTTAGATTGATAATAGTGAGTGTAATAAGTATAGTAATTGTCGTTCTATCGATCATATAAGCATAATGTGGCTAATAATATGAGTTAGATTGATAATAATAAGAGTAACAAGTATAGTAATTGTCGTTCTATCGGTCATATAACCATAATATGGCTAATAATATGAGTTAGATTGATAATAATAAGAGTAATGAGTATAGTAATTGTCGTTCTATCGATCATATCTGCATAATATGGTTAATAATATGAGTTAGATTGATAATAGTGAGTGTAATAAGTTTAGTAATTGTCGTTCTATCGATCATATCTGCATAATATGGCTAATAATATGAGTTAGATTGATAATAATAAGATTAATAAGTATAGTAATTGTCGTTCTATCGATCATATCTGCATAATATGGTTAATAATATGAGTTAGATTGGTAATAGTGAGTGTAATAAGTATAGTAATTATCGTACTATCGATCATATTAGCATAATGTGGCTAATAATATGAGTTAGATTGATAATAATAAGAGTAGTGAGTATAGTAATTGTCGTTCTATCGATCATATAAGCATAATATGGCTAATAATATGAGTTAGATTGACAATAGTGAGTGTAATAAGTATAGTAATTGTCGTTCTATCGATCATATAAGCAGAATATGGCTAATAATATGAGTTATATTGATAATAGTAAGAGTAATGAGTATAGTAATTGTCGTACTATCGATCATATAAGCATAATGTGGCTAATAATATGAGTTAGATTGATAATAATAAGAGTAATGAGTATAGTAATTGTCGTTCTATCGATCATATAAGCATAATATGGCTAATAATATGAGTTAGATTGATAATAATAAGAGTAATGAGTCTAGTAATTGTCGTTCTATCGATCATATCTGCATAATATGGTTAATAATACGAGTTAGATTGATAATAATAAGAGTAATGAGTATAGTAATTGTCCTTCTATCGATCATATCTGCATAATATGGTTAATAATATGAGTTACATTGATAATAGTGAGTGTAATAAGTTTAGTAAATGTCGTTCTATCGATCATATAAGCATAATATAGCTAATAATATTAGTTACATTGATAATAATAAGAGTAATAATTATAGTAATTGTCGTTCTATCGATCATATAAGCATAATATGGCTAATAATATGAGTTAGATTCATAATAATAACAGTAATGAGTATAGTAATTGTCGTCCTATCGTTCATATAAGCATATTATGGCTAATAATATGAGTTAGATTGATAATAATAAGAGTAATGAGTATAGTAATTGTCGTTCTATCGATCATATCTGCATAATATGGTTAATAATATGAGTTAGATTGATAATAGTGAGTGTAATTAGTTTAGTAAATGTCGTTCTATCGATCATATAAGCATAATATAGGTAATAATATGAGTTACATTGATAATAATAAGAGTAATGAGTATAGTAATTGTCGTTCTATCGATCATATCTGCATAATATGACTAATAATATGAGTTAGATTGATAATAATAACAGTAATGTGTATAGTAATTGTCGTCCTATCGATCATATAAGCATAATATGGCTAATAATATGAGTTAGATTGATAATAATAAGAGTAATATGTATAGTAATTATCGTTCTATCGATCATATAAGCATAATATGCCTAATAATATGAGTTAGATTGATAATAGTGAGTGTAATAAGTATAGTAATTGTCGTTCTATCGATCATATAGGCAGAATATGGCTAATAATATGAGTTAGATTGATAATAGTAAGAGTAATGAGTATAGTAATTGTCGTACTATCGATCATATAAGCATAATGTGGCTAATAATATGAGTTAGATTGATAATAATAAGAGTAACAAGTATAGTAATTGTCGTTCTATCGGTCATATAACCATAATATGGCTAATAATATGAGTTAGATTGATAATAATAAGAGTAATGAGTATAGTAATTGTCGTTCTATCGATCATATCTGCATAATATGGTTAATAATATGAGTTGGATTGATAATAGTGAGTGTAATAAGTTTAGTAATTGTCGTTCTATCGATCATATCTGCATAATATGGCTAATAATATGAGTTAGATTGATAATAATAAGATTAATAAGTATAGTAATTGTCGTTCTATCGATCATATCTGCATAATATGGTTAATAATATGAGTTAGATTGGTAATAGTGAGTGTAATAAGTATAGTAATTATCGTACTATCGATCATATTAGCATAATGTGGCTAATAATATGAGTTAGATTGATAATAATAAGAGTAGTGAGTATAGTAATTGTCGTTCTATCGATCATATCTGCATAATATGGTTAATAATATGAGTTAGATTAATAATAGTGAGTGTAATAAGTATAGTAATTGTCGCTCTATCGATCATATAAGCATAATATGGCTAATAATATGAGTGAGATAGATAATAATAAGAGTAATGTGTATAGTTATTGTCGTTCTATCGATCATATCTGCATAATATGGTTAATCATATGAGTTAGATTGGTAATAGTGAGTGTAATAAGTATAGTAATTGTCGTTCTATCGGTCATATGACCATAATATGGCTAATAATATGAGTTAGATTGATAATAATAAGAGTAATAAGTATAGTAATTGTCGTTCTATCGATCACATAAGCATAATATGGCTAATAATATGAGTTAGATTGATAATAGTGAGTGTAATAAGTATAGTAATTGTCGTTCTATCGATCATATAAGCAGAATATGGATAATAATATGAGTTAGATTGATAATAGTAAGAGTAATGGGTATAGTAATTGTCGTACTATCGATCATATAAGCATAATGTGGCTAATAATATGAGTTAGATTGATAATAATAAGAGTAATAAGTATAGTAATTGTCGTTCTATCGGTCATATAACCATAATATGGCTAATAATATGAGTTAGATTGATAATAATAAGAGTAATATGTATAGTAACTGTCGTTCTATCGATCATATAAGCATAATATGGCTAATAATATGAGTTAGATTGACAATAGTGAGTGTAATAAGTATAGTAATCGTCGTTCTATCGATCATATAAGCAGAATATGGCTAATAATATGAGTTATATTGATAATAGTAAGAGTAATGAGTATAGTAATTGTCGTACTATCGATCATATAAGCATAATGTGGCTAATAATATGAGTTAGATTGATAATAATAAGAGTAATGAGTATAGTAATTGTCGTTCTATCGATCATATAAGCATAATATGGCTAATAATATGAGTTAGATTGATAATAATAAGAGTAATGAGTCTAGTAATTGTCGTTCTATCGATCATATCTGCATAATATGGTTAATAATATGAGTTAGATTGCTAATAATAAGAGTAATGAGTATAGTAATTGTCCTTCTATCGATCATATCTGCATAATATGGTTAATAATATGAGTTACATTGATAATAGTGAGTGTAATAAGTTTAGTAAATGTCGTTCTATCGATCATATAAGCATAATATAGCTAATAATATTAGTTACATTGATAATAATAAGAGTAATAAGTATAGTAATTGTCGTTCTATCGATCATATAAGCATAATATGGCTAATAATATGAGTTAGATTCATAATAATAACAGTAATGAGTATAGTAATTGTCGTCCTATCGTTCATATAAGCATATTATGGCTAATAATATGAGTTAGATTGATAATAATAAGAGTAATGAGTATAGTAATTGTCGTTCTATCGATCATATCTGCATAATATGGTTAATAATATGAGTTAGATTGATAATAGTGAGTGTAATTAGTTTAGTAAATGTCGTTCTATCGATCATATAAGCATAATATAGCTAATAATATGAGTTACATTGATAATAATAAGAGTAATGAGTATAGTAATTGTCGTTCTATCGATCATATCTGCATAATATGACTAATAATATGAGTTAGATTGATAATAATAACAGTAATGTGTATAGTAATTGTCGTCCTATCGATCATATAAGCATAATATGGCTAATAATATGAGTTAGATTGATAATAATAAGAGTAATATGTATAGTAACTGTCGTTCTATCGATCATATAAGCATAATATGGCTAATAATATGAGTTAGATTGATAATAGTGAGTGTAATAAGTATAGTAATTGTCGTTCTATCGATCATATAAGCATAATGTGGCTAATAATATGAGTTAGATTGATAATAATAAGAGTAACAAGTATAGTAATTGTCGTTCTATCGGTCATATAACCATAATATGGCTAATAATATGAGTTAGATTGATAATAATAAGAGTAATGAGTATAGTAATTGTCGTTCTATCGATCATATCTGCATAATATGGTTAATAATATGAGTTAGATTGATAATAGTGAGTGTAATAAGTTTAGTAATTGTCGTTCTATCGATCATATCTGCATAATATGGCTAATAATATGAGTTAGATTGATAATAATAAGATTAATAAGTATAGTAATTGTCGTTCTATCGATCATATCTGCATAATATGGTTAATAATATGAGTTAGATTGGTAATAGTGAGTGTAATAAGTATAGTAATTATCGTACTATCGATCATATTAGCATAATGTGGCTAATAATATGAGTTAGATTGATAATAATAAGAGTAGTGAGTATAGTAATTGTCGTTCTATCGATCATATAAGCATAATATGGCTAATAATATGAGTTAGATTGACAATAGTGAGTGTAATAAGTATAGTAATTGTCGTTCTATCGATCATATAAGCAGAATATGGCTAATAATATGAGTTATATTGATAATAGTAAGAGTAATGAGTATAGTAATTGTCGTACTATCGATCATATAAGCATAATGTGGCTAATAATATGAGTTAGATTGATAATAATAAGAGTAATGAGTATAGTAATTGTCGTTCTATCGATCATATAAGCATAATATGGCTAATAATATGAGTTAGATTGATAATAATAAGAGTAATGAGTCTAGTAATTGTCGTTCTATCGATCATATCTGCATAATATGGTTAATAATACGAGTTAGATTGATAATAATAAGAGTAATGAGTATAGTAATTGTCCTTCTATCGATCATATCTGCATAATATGGTTAATAATATGAGTTACATTGATAATAGTGAGTGTAATAAGTTTAGTAAATGTCGTTCTATCGATCATATAAGCATAATATAGCTAATAATATTAGTTACATTGATAATAATAAGAGTAATAATTATAGTAATTGTCGTTCTATCGATCATATAAGCATAATATGGCTAATAATATGAGTTAGATTCATAATAATAACAGTAATGAGTATAGTAATTGTCGTCCTATCGTTCATATAAGCATATTATGGCTAATAATATGAGTTAGATTGATAATAATAAGAGTAATGAGTATAGTAATTGTCGTTCTATCGATCATATCTGCATAATATGGTTAATAATATGAGTTAGATTGATAATAGTGAGTGTAATTAGTTTAGTAAATGTCGTTCTATCGATCATATAAGCATAATATAGGTAATAATATGAGTTACATTGATAATAATAAGAGTAATGAGTATAGTAATTGTCGTTCTATCGATCATATCTGCATAATATGACTAATAATATGAGTTAGATTGATAATAATAACAGTAATGTGTATAGTAATTGTCGTCCTATCGATCATATAAGCATAATATGGCTAATAATATGAGTTAGATTGATAATAATAAGAGTAATATGTATAGTAATTATCGTTCTATCGATCATATAAGCATAATATGCCTAATAATATGAGTTAGATTGATAATAGTGAGTGTAATAAGTATAGTAATTGTCGTTCTATCGATCATATAGGCAGAATATGGCTAATAATATGAGTTAGATTGATAATAGTAAGAGTAATGAGTATAGTAATTGTCGTACTATCGATCATATAAGCATAATGTGGCTAATAATATGAGTTAGATTGATAATAATAAGAGTAACAAGTATAGTAATTGTCGTTCTATCGGTCATATAACCATAATATGGCTAATAATATGAGTTAGATTGATAATAATAAGAGTAATGAGTATAGTAATTGTCGTTCTATCGATCATATCTGCATAATATGGTTAATAATATGAGTTGGATTGATAATAGTGAGTGTAATAAGTTTAGTAATTGTCGTTCTATCGATCATATCTGCATAATATGGCTAATAATATGAGTTAGATTGATAATAATAAGATTAATAAGTATAGTAATTGTCGTTCTATCGATCATATCTGCATAATATGGTTAATAATATGAGTTAGATTGGTAATAGTGAGTGTAATAAGTATAGTAATTATCGTACTATCGATCATATTAGCATAATGTGGCTAATAATATGAGTTAGATTGATAATAATAAGAGTAGTGAGTATAGTAATTGTCGTTCTATCGATCATATCTGCATAATATGGTTAATAATATGAGTTAGATTAATAATAGTGAGTGTAATAAGTATAGTAATTGTCGCTCTATCGATCATATAAGCATAATATGGCTAATAATATGAGTGAGATAGATAATAATAAGAGTAATGTGTATAGTTATTGTCGTTCTATCGATCATATCTGCATAATATGGTTAATCATATGAGTTAGATTGGTAATAGTGAGTGTAATAAGTATAGTAATTGTCGTTCTATCGGTCATATGACCATAATATGGCTAATAATATGAGTTAGATTGATAATAATAAGAGTAATAAGTATAGTAATTGTCGTTCTATCGATCACATAAGCATAATATGGCTAATAATATGAGTTAGATTGATAATAGTGAGTGTAATAAGTATAGTAATTGTCGTTCTATCGATCATATAAGCAGAATATGGATAATAATATGAGTTAGATTGATAATAGTAAGAGTAATGGGTATAGTAATTGTCGTACTATCGATCATATAAGCATAATGTGGCTAATAATATGAGTTAGATTGATAATAATAAGAGTAATAAGTATAGTAATTGTCGTTCTATCGGTCATATAACCATAATATGGCTAATAATATGAGTTAGATTGATAATAATAAGAGTAATGAGTATAGTAATTGACGTTCTATCGATCATATCTGCATAATATGGTTAATAATATGAGTTAGATTGATAATAGTGAATGTAATAAGTTTAGTAAATGTCGTTCTATCGATCATATAAGCATAATATAGCTAATAATATGAGTTACATTGATAATAATAAGAGTAATGAGTATAGTAATTGTCGTTCTATCGATCATATAAGCATAATATGACTAATAATATGAGTTAGATTGATAATAATAACAGTAATGAGTATAGTAATTGTCGTCCTATCGATCATATAAGCATAATATGGCTAATAATATGAGTTAGATTGATAATAATAAGAGTAATATGTATAGTAATTATCGTTCTATCGATCATATAAGCATAATATGCCTAATAATATGAGTTAGATTGATAATAATAACAGTAATGAGTATAGTAATTGTCGTCCTATCGATCATATAAGCATAATATGGCTAATAATATGAGTTAGATTGATAATAATAAGAGTAATATGTATAGTAACTGTCGTTCTATCGATCATATAAGCATAATATGGCTAATAATATGAGTTAGATTGATAATAGTGAGTGTAATAAGTATAGTAATTGTCGTTCTATCGATCATATAAGCAGAATATGGCTAATAATATGAGTTAGATTGATAATAGTAAGAGTAATGCGTATAGTAATTGTCGTACTATCGATCATATAAGCATAATATGGCTAATAATATGAGTTAGATTGATAATAATAAGAGTAATGAGTATAGTAATTGTCGTTCTATCGATCATATAAGCATAATACGGCTAATAATATGAGTTAGATTGATAATAATAAGAGTAATATGTATAGTAACTGTCGTTCTATCGATCATATAAGCATAATATGGCTAATAATATGAGTTAGATTGACAATAGTGAGTGTAATAAGTATAGTAATTGTCGTTCTATCGATCATATAAGCAGAATATGGCTAATAATATGAGTTATATTGATAATAGTAAGAGTAATGAGTATAGTAATTGTCGTACTATCGATCATATAAGCATAATGTGGCTAATAATATGAGTTAGATTGATAATAATAACAGTAATGAGTCTAGTAATTGTCGTTCTATCGATCATATCTGCATAATATGGTTAATAATATGAGTTAGATTGATAATAATAAGAGTAATGAGTATAGTAATTGTCCTTCTATCGATCATATCTGCATAATATGGTTAATAATATGAGTTAGATTGATAATAGTGAGTGTAATAAGTATAGTAATTGTCGTTCTATCGATCATATAAGCAGAATATGGCTAATAATATGAGTTAGATTGATAATAATATGATTAATAAGTATAGTAATTGTCGTTGTATCGATCATATCTGCATAATATGGTTAATAATATGAGTTAGATTGGTAATAGTGAGTGTAATAAGTAGAGTAATTGTCGTACTATCGATCATATTAGCATAATGTGGCTAATAATATGAATTAGATTGATAATAATAAGAGTAGTGAGTATAGTAATTGTCGTTCTATCGATCATATCTGCATAATATGGTTAATAATATGAGTTAGATTAATAATAGTGAGTGTAATAAGTATAGCAATTGTCGCTCTATCGATCATATAAGCATAATATGGCTAATAATATGAGTGAGATAGATAATAATAAGAGTAATGTGTATAGTTATTGTCGTTCTATCGATCATATCTGCATAATATGGTTAATCATATGAGTTAGATTGGTAATAGTGAGTGTAATAAGTATAGTAATTGTCGTTCTATCGGTCATATGACCATAATATGGCTAATAATATGAGTTAGATTGATAATAATAAGAGTAATAAGTATAGTAATTGTCGTTCTATCGATCACATAAGCATAATATGGCTAATAATATGAGTTAGATTGATAATAGTGAGTGTAATAAGTATAGTAATTGTCGTTCTATCGATCATATAAGCAGAATATGGATAATAATATGAGTTAGATTGATAATAATAACAGTAATGAGTATAGTAATTGTCGTCCTATCGATCATATAAGCATAATATGGCTAATAATATGAGTTAGATTGATAATAATAAGAGTAATATGTATAGTAATTATCGTTCTATCGATCATATAAGCATAATATGCCTAATAATATGAGTTAGATTGATAATAATAAGAATAATGAGTCTAGTAATTGTCGTTCTATCGATCATATCTGCATAATATGGTTAATAATATGAGTTAGATTGATAATAATGAGAGTAATATGTATAGTAAGTATCGTTCTATCGATCATATAAGCATAATATGCCTAATAATATGAGTTAGATTGATAATAATAACAGTAATGAGTATAGTAATTGTCGTCCTATCGATCATATAAGCATAATATGGCTAATAATATGAGTTAGATTGATAATAATAAGAGTAATATGTATAGTAACTGTCGTTCTATCGATCATATAAGCATAATATGGCTAATAATATGAGTTAGATTGACAATAGTGAGTGTAATAGGTATAGTAATTGTCGTTCTATCGATCATATAAGCAGAATATGGCTAATAATATGAGTTAGATTGATAATAGTAAGAGTAATGAGTATAGTAATTGTCGTTCTATCGATCATATAAGCATAATATGGCTAATAATATGAGTTAGATTGATAATAATAAGAGTAATGAGTCTAGTAATTGTCGTTCTATCGATCATATCTGCATAATATGGTTAATAATATGAGTTAGATTGATAATAATAAGAGTAATGAGTATAGTAATTGTCCTTCTATCGATCATATCTGCATAATATGGTTAATAATATGAGTTACATTGATAATAGTGAGTGTAATAAGTTTAGTAAATGTCGTTCTATCGATCATATAAGCATAATATAGCTAATAATATGAGTTACATTGATAATAATAAGAGTAATGAGTATAGTAATTGTCGTTCTATCGATCATATCTGCATAATATGACTAATAATATGAGTTAGATTGATAATAATAACAGTAATGTGTATAGTAATTGTCGTCCTATCGATCATATAAGCAGAATATGGATAATAATATGAGTTAGATTGATAATAATAACAGTAATGAGTATAGTAATTGTCGTCCTATCGATCATATAAGCATAATATGGCTAATAATATGAGTTAGATTGATAATAATAAGAGTAATATGTATAGTAATTATCGTTCTATCGATCATATAAGCAGAATATGGCTAATAATATGAGTTAGATTGATAATAGTAAGAGTAATGAGTATAGTAATTGTCGTACTATCGATCATATAAGCATAATGTGGCTAATAATATGAGTTAGATTGATAATAATAAGAGTAATAAGTATAGTAATTGTCGTTCTATCGGTCATATAACCATAATATGGCTAATAATATGAGTTAGATTGATAATAATAAGAGTAATGAGTATAGTAATTGTCGTTCTATCGATCATATCTGCATAATATGGTTAATAATATGAGTTAGATTGATAATAGTGAGTGTAATAAGTTTAGTAATTGTCGTTCTATCGATCATATCTGCATAATATGGCTAATAATATGAGTTAGATTGATAATAATAAGATTAATAAGTATAGTAATTGTCGTTCTATCGATCATATCTGCATAATATGGTTAATAATATGAGTTAGATTGGTAATAGTGAGTGTAATAAGTATAGTAATTGTCGTACTATCGATCATATAAGCATAATGTGGCTAATAATATGAGTTAGATTGATAATAATAAGAGTAGTGAGTATAGTAATTGTCGTTCTATCGATCACATCTGCATAATATGGTTAATAATATGAGTTAGATTGATAATAGTGAGTGTAATAAGTATAGTAATTGTCGCTCTATCGATCATATAAGCATAATATGGCTAATAATATGAGTGAGATAGATAATAATAAGAGTAATGTGTATAGTTATTGTCGTTCTATCGATCATATCTGCATAATATGGTTAATCATATGAGTTAGATTGGTAATAGTGAGTGTAATAAGTATAGTAATTGTCGTTCTATCGGTCATATGACCATAATATGGCTAATAATATGAGTTAGATTGATAATAATAAGAGTAATAAGTATAGTAATTGTCGTTCTATCGATCACATAAGCATAATATGGCTAATAATATGAGTTAGATTGATAATAGTGAGTGTAATAAGTATAGTAATTGTCGTTCTATCGATCATATAAGCAGAATATGGATAATAATATGAGTTAGATTGATAATAGTAAGAGTAATGGGTATAGTAATTGTCGTACTATCGATCATATAAGCATAATGTGGCTAATAATATGAGTTAGATTGATAATAATAAGAGTAATAAGTATAGTAATTGTCGTTCTATCGGTCATATAACCATAATATGGCTAATAATATGAGTTAGATTGATAATAATAAGAGTAATGAGTATAGTAATTGACGTTCTATCGATCATATCTGCATAATATGGTTAATAATATGAGTTAGATTGATAATAGTGAATGTAATAAGTTTAGTAAATGTCGTTCTATCGATCATATAAGCATAATATAGCTAATAATATGAGTTACATTGATAATAATAAGAGTAATGAGTATAGTAATTGTCGTTCTATCGATCATATAAGCATAATATGACTAATAATATGAGTTAGATTGATAATAATAACAGTAATGAGTATAGTAATTGTCGTCCTATCGATCATATAAGCATAATATGGCTAATAATATGAGTTAGATTGATAATAATAAGAGTAATATGTATAGTAATTATCGTTCTATCGATCATATAAGCATAATATGCCTAATAATATGAGTTAGATTGATAATAATAACAGTAATGAGTATAGTAATTGTCGTCCTATCGATCATATAAGCATAATATGGCTAATAATATGAGTTAGATTGATAATAATAAGAGTAATATGTATAGTAACTGTCGTTCTATCGATCATATAAGCATAATATGTCTAATAATATGAGTTAGATTGATAATAGTGAGTGTAATAAGTATAGTAATTGTCGTTCTATCGATCATATAAGCAGAATATGGCTAATAATATGAGTTAGATTGATAATAGTAAGAGTAATGCGTATAGTAATTGTCGTACTATCGATCATATAAGCATAATATGGCTAATAATATGAGTTAGATTGATAATAATAAGAGTAATGAGTATAGTAATTGTCGTTCTATCGATCATATAAGCATAATACGGCTAATAATATGAGTTAGATTGATAATAATAAGAGTAATATGTATAGTAACTGTCGTTCTATCGATCATATAAGCATAATATGGCTAATAATATGAGTTAGATTGACAATAGTGAGTGTAATAAGTATAGTAATTGTCGTTCTATCGATCATATAAGCAGAATATGGCTAATAATATGAGTTATATTGATAATAGTAAGAGTAATGAGTATAGTAATTGTCGTACTATCGATCATATAAGCATAATGTGGCTAATAATATGAGTTAGATTGATAATAATAACAGTAATGAGTCTAGTAATTGTCGTTCTATCGATCATATCTGCATAATATGGTTAATAATATGAGTTAGATTGATAATAATAAGAGTAATGAGTATAGTAATTGTCCTTCTATCGATCATATCTGCATAATATGGTTAATAATATGAGTTACATTGATAATAGTGAGTGTAATAAGTTTAGTAAATGTCGTTCTATCGATCATATAAGCATAATATAGCTAATAATATTAGTTACATTGATAATAATAAGAGTAATAATTATAGTAATTGTCGTTCTATCGATCATATAAGCATAATATGGCTAATAATATGAGTTAGATTCATAATAATAACAGTAATGAGTATAGTAATTGTCGTCCTATCGTTCATATAAGCATATTATGGCTAATAATATGAGTTAGATTGATAATAATAAGATTAATATGTATAGTAATTATCGTTCTATCGATCATATAAGCATAATATGCCTAATAATATGAGTTAGATTGATAATAGTGAGTGTAATAAGTATAGTAATTGTCGTTCTATCGATCATATAAGCAGAATATGGCTAATAATATGAGTTAGATTGATAATAATATGATTAATAAGTATAGTAATTGTCGTTCTATCGATCATATAAGCATAATATGGCTAATAATATGAGTTAGATTGATAATAGTGAGTGTAATAAGTATAGTAATTGTCGTTCTATCGATCATATAAGCAGAATATGGATAATAATATGAGTTAGATTGATAATAGTAAGAGTAATGGGTATAGTAATTGTCGTACTATCGATCATATAAGCATAATGTGGCTAATAATATGAGTTAGATTGATAATAATAAGAGTAATAAGTATAGTAATTGTCGTTCTATCGGTCATATAACCATAATATGGCTAATAATATGAGTTAGATTGATAATAATAAGAGTAATGAGTATAGTAATTGTCGTTCTATCGATCATATCTGCATAATATGGTTAATAATATGAGTTAGATTGATAATAGTGAATGTAATAAGTTTAGTAATTGTCGTTCTATCGATCATATAAGCATAATATAGCTAATAATATGAGTTACATTGATAATAATAAGAGTAATGAGTATAGTAATTGTCGTTCTATCGATCATATAAGCATAATATGACTAATAATATGAGTTAGATTGATAATAATAACAGTAATGAGTATAGTAATTGTCGTCCTATCGATCATATAAGCATAATATGGCTAATAATATGAGTTAGATTGATAATAATAAGAGTAATATGTATAGTAATTATCGTTCTATCGATCATATAAGCATAATATGCCTAATAATATGAGTTAGATTGATAATAATAAGAATAATGAGTCTAGTAATTGTCGTTCTATCGATCATATCTGCATAATATGGTTAATAATATGAGTTAGATTGATAATAATAAGAGTAATATGTATAGTAATTATCGTTCTATCGATCATATAAGCATAATATGCCTAATAATATGAGTTAGATTGATAATAATAACAGTAATGAGTATAGTAATTGTCGTCCTATCGATCATATAAGCATAATATGGCTAATAATATGAGTTAGATTGATAATAATAAGAGTAATATGTATAGTAACTGTCGTTCTATCGATCATATAAGCATAATATGGCTAATAATATGAGTTAGATTGACAATAGTGAGTGTAATAGGTATAGTAATTGTCGTTCTATCGATCATATAAGCAGAATATGGCTAATAATATGAGTTAGATTGATAATAGTAAGAGTAATGCGTATAGTAATTGTCGTTCTATCGATCATATAAGCATAATATGGCTAATAATATGAGTTAGATTGATAATAGTGAGTGTAATAAGTATAGTAATTGTCGTTCTATCGATCATATAAGCAGAAAATGGCTAATAATATGAGTTAGATTGATAATAGTAAGAGTAATGCGTATAGTAATTGTCGTACTATCGATCATATAAGCATAATATGGCTAATAATATGAGTTAGATTGATAATAATAAGAGTAATGAGTATAGTAATTGTCGTTCTATCGATCATATAAGCATAATATGGCTAATAATATGAGTTAGATTGATAATAATAACAGTAATGAGTATAGTAATTGTCGTCCTGTCGATCATATAAGCATAATATGGCTAATAATATGAGTTAGATTGATAATAATAAGAGTAATATGTATAGTAACTGTCGTTCTATCGATCATATAAGCATAATATGGCTAATAATATGAGTTAGATTGACAATAGTGAGTGTAATAAGTATAGTAATTGTCGTTCTATCGATCATATAAGCAGAATATGGCTAATAATATGAGTTATATTGATAATAGTAAGAGTAATGAGTATAGTAATTGTCGTACTATCGATCATATAAGCATAATGTGGCTAATAATATGAGTTAGATTGATAATAATAAGAGTAATGAGTATAGTAATTGTCGTTCTATCGATCATGTAAGCATAATATGGCTAATAATATGAGTTAGATTGATAATAATAACAGTAATGAGTATAGTAATTGTCGTCCGATCGATCATATAAGCATAATATGGCTAATAATATGAGTTAGATTGATAATAATAAGAGTAATATGTATAGTAACTGTCGTTCTATCGATCATATAAGCATAATATGGCTAATAATATGAGTTAGATTGACAATAGTGAGTGTAATAAGTATAGTAATTGTCGTTCTATCGATCATATAAGCATAATATGACTAATAATATGAGTTAGATTGATAATAATAAGAGTAATGAGTATAGTAATTGTCGTACTATCGATCATATAAGCATAATGTGGCTAATAATATGAGTTAGATTGATAATAATAAGAGTAATAAGTATAGTAATTGTCGTTCTATCGGTCATATAACCATAATATGGCTAATAATATGAGTTAGATTGATAATAATAAGAGTAATGAGTATAGTAATTGTCGTTCTATCGATCATATCTGCATAATATGGTTAATAATATGAGTTAGATTGATAATAGTGAGTGTAATAAGTTTAGTAATTGTCGTTCTATCGATCATATCTGCATAATATGGTTAATAATATGAGTTAGATTGATAATAGTGAGTGTAATTAGTTTAGTAAATGTCGTTCTATCGATCATATAAGCATAATATAGCTAATAATATGAGTTACATTGATAATAATAAGAGTAATGAGTATAGTAATTGTCGTTCTATCGATCATATTTGCATAATATGACTAATAGTATGAGTTAGATTGATAATAATAACAGCAATGTGTATAGTAATTGTCGTCCTATCGATCATATAAGCATAATATGGCTAATAATATGAGTTAGATTGATAATAATAAGATTAATATGTATAGTAATTATCGTTCTATCGATCATATAAACATAATATGCCTAATAATATGAGTTAGATTGATAATAGTGAGTGTAATAAGTATAGTAATTGTCGTTCTATCGATCATATAAGCAGAATATGGCTAATAATATGAGTTAGATTGATAATAGTGAGTGTAATAAGTATAGTAATTGTCGTTCTATCGATCATATCTGCATAATATGGTTAATAATATGAGTTAGATTGGTAATAGTGAGTGTAATAAGTATAGTAATTGTCGTACTATCGATCATATTAGCATAATGTGGCTAATAATATGAATTAGATTGATAATAATAAGAGTAGTGAGTATAGTAATTGTCGTCCTATCGATCATATAAGCATAATATGGCTAATAATATGAGTTAGATTGATAATAATAAGAGTAATATGTATAGTAATTATCGTTCTATCGATCATATAAGCATAATATGCCTAATAATATGAGTTAGATTGATAATAATAAGAATAATGAGTCTAGTAATTGTCGTTCTATCGATCATATCTGCATAATATGGTTAATAATATGAGTTAGATTGATAATAATAAGAGTAATATGTATAGTAAGTATCGTTCTATCGATCATATAAGCATAATATGCCTAATAATATGAGTTAGATTGATAATAATAACAGTAATGAGTATAGTAATTGTCGTCCTATCGATCATATAAGCATAATATGGCTAATAATATGAGTTAGATTGATAATAATAAGAGTAATATGTATAGTAACTGTCGTTCTATCGATCATATAAGCATAATATGGCTAATAATATGAGTTAGATTGATAATAATAAGAGTAATGAGTATAGTAATTGTCGTTCTATCGATCATGTAAGCATAATATGGCTAATAATATGAGTTAGATTGATAATAATAACAGTAATGAGTATAGTAATTGTCGTCCGATCGATCATATAAGCATAATATGGCTAATAATATGAGTTAGATTGATAATAATAAGAGTAATATGTATAGTAACTGTCGTTCTATCGATCATATAAGCATAACATGGCTAATAATATGAGTTAGATTGACAATAGTGAGTGTAATAAGTATAGTAATTGTCGTTCTATCGATCATATAAGCAGAATATGGCTAATAATATGAGTTATATTGATAATAGTAAGAGTAATGAGTATAGTAATTGTCGTACTATCGATCATATAAGCATAATGTGGCTAATAATATGAGTTAGATTGATAATAATAAGAGTAATGAGTATAGTAATTGTCGTTCTATCGATCATATAAGCATAATATGGCTAATAATATGAGTTAGATTGATAATAATAAGAGTAATGAGTCTAGTAATTGTCGTTCTATCGATCATATCTGCATAATATGGTTAATAATATGAGTTAGATTGATAATAATAAGAGTAATGAGTATAGTAATTGTCCTTCTATCGATCATATCTGCATAATATGGTTAATAATATGAGTTACATTGATAATAGTGAGTGTAATAAGTTTAGTAAATGTCGTTCTATCGAATATATAAGCATAATATAGCTAATAATATTAGTTACATTGATAATAATAAGAGTAATAATTATAGTAATTGTCGTTCTATCGATCATATAAGCATAATATGGCTAATAATATGAGTTAGATTCATAATAATAACAGTAATGAGTATAGTAATTGTCGTCCTATCGTTCATATAAGCATATTATGGCTAATAATATGAGTTAGATTGATAATAATAAGAGTAATGAGTATAGTAATTGTCGTTCTATCGATCATATAAGCATAATATGCCTAATAATATGAGTTAGATTGATAATAGTGAGTGTAATAAGTATAGTAATTGTCGTTCTATCGATCATATAAGCAGAATATGGCTAATAATATGAGTTAGATTGATAATAGTAAGAGTAATGAGTATAGTAATTGTCGTACTATCGATCATATAAGCATAATGTGGCTAATAATATGTGTTAGATTGATAATAATAAGAGTAATAAGTATAGTAATTGTCGTTCTATCGGTCATATAACCATAATATGGCTAATAATATGAGTTAGATTGATAATAATAAGAGTAATGAGTATAGTAATTGTCGTTCTATCGATCATATCTGCATAATATGGTTAATAATATGAGTTAGATTGATAATAGTGAGTGTAATAAGTTTAGTAATTGTCGTTCTATCGATCATATCTGCATAATATGGCTAATAATATGAGTTAGATTGATAATAATAAGATTAATAAGTATAGTAATTGTCGTTCTATCGATCATATCTGCATAATATGGTTAATAATATGAGTTAGATTGGTAATAGTGAGTGTAATAAGTATAGTAATTGTCGTACTATCGATCATATAAGCATAATGTGGCTAATAATATGAGTTAGATTGATAATAATAAGAGTAGTGAGTATAGTAATTGTCGTTCTATCGATCATATCTGCATAATATGGTTAATAATATGAGTTAGATTGATAATAGTGAGTGTAATAAGTATAGTAATTGTCGCTCTATTGATCATATAAGCATAATATGGCTAATAATATGAGTGAGATAGATAATAATAAGAGTAATAAGTATAGTAATTGTCGTTCTATCGATCATATAAGCATAATATGGCTAATAATATGAGTTAGATTGATAATAGTGAGTGTAATAAGTATAGTAATTGTCGTTCTATCGATCATATAAGCAGAATATGGATAATAATATGAGTTAGATTGATAATAGTAAGAGTAATGGGTATAGTAATTGTCGTACTATCGATCATATAAGCATAATGTGGCTAATAATATGAGTTAGATTGATAATAATAAGAGTAATAAGTATAGTAATTGTCGTTCTATCGGTCATATAACCATAATATGGCTAATAATATGAGTTAGATTGATAATAATAAGAGTAATGAGTATAGTAATTGTCGTTCTATCGATCATATCTGCATAATATGGTTAATAATATGAGTTAGATTGATAATAGTGAATGTAATAAGTTTAGTAAATGTCGTTCTATCGATCATATAAGCATAATATAGCTAATAATATGAGTTACATTGATAATAATAAGAGTAATGAGTATAGTAATTGTCGTTCTATCGATCATATAAGCATAATATGACTAATAATATGAGTTAGATTGATAATAATAACAGTAATGAGTATAGTAATTGTCGTCCTATCGATCATATAAGCATAATATGGCTAATAATATGAGTTAGATTGATAATAATAAGAGTAATATGTATAGTAATTATCGTTCTATCGATCATATAAGCATAATATGCCTAATAATATGAGTTAGATTGATAATAATAAGAATAATGAGTCTAGTAATTGTCGTTCTATCGATCATATCTGCATAATATGGTTAATAATATGAGTTAGATTGATAATAATAAGAGTAATATGTATAGTAATTATCGTTCTATCGATCATATAAGCATAATATGCCTAATAATATGAGTTAGATTGATAATAATAACAGTAATGAGTATAGTAATTGTCGTCCTATCGATCATATAAGCATAATATGGCTAATAATATGAGTTAGATTGATAATAATAAGAGTAATATGTATAGTAACTGTCGTTCTATCGATCGTATAAGCATAATATGGCTAATAATATGAGTTAGATTGACAATAGTGAGTGTAATAGGTATAGTAATTGTCGTTCTATCGATCATATAAGCAGAATATGGCTAATAATATGAGTTAGATTGATAATAGTAAGAGTAATGCGTATAGTAATTGTCGTTCTATCGATCATATAAGCATAATATGGCTAATAATATGAGTTAGATTGATAATAGTGAGTGTAATAAGTATAGTAATTGTCGTTCTATCGATCATATAAGCAGAAAATGGCTAATAATATGAGTTAGATTGATAATAATAAGAGTAATATGTATAGTAATTATCGTTCTATCGATCATATAAGCAGAATATGGCTAATAATATGAGTTAGATTGATAATAGTAAGAGTAATGAGTATAGTAATTGTCGTACTATCGATCATATAAGCATAATGTGGCTAATAATATGAGTTAGATTGATAATAATAAGAGTAATAAGTATAGTAATTGTCGTTCTATCGGTCATATAACCATAATATGGCTAATAATATGAGTTAGATTGATAATAATAAGAGTAATGAGTATAGTAATTGTCGTTCTATCGATCATATCTGCATAATATGGTTAATAATATGAGTTAGATTGATAATAGTGAGTGTAATAAGTTTAGTAATTGTCGTTCTATCGATCATATCTGCATAATATGGCTAATAATATGAGTTAGATTGATAATAATAAGATTAATAAGTATAGTAATTGTCGTTCTATCGATCATATCTGCATAATATGGTTAATAATATGAGTTAGATTGGTAATAGTGAGTGTAATAAGTATAGTAATTGTCGTACTATCGATCATATAAGCATAATGTGGCTAATAATATGAGTTAGATTGATAATAATAAGAGTAGTGAGTATAGTAATTGTCGTTCTATCGATCATATCTGCATAATATGGTTAATAATATGAGTTAGATTGATAATAGTGAGTGTAATAAGTATAGTAATTGTCGCTCTATTGATCATATAAGCATAATATGGCTAATAATATGAGTGAGATAGATAATAATAAGAGTAATAAGTATAGTAATTGTCGTTCTATCGATCATATAAGCATAATATGGCTAATAATATGAGTTAGATTGATAATAGTGAGTGTAATAAGTATAGTAATTGTCGTTCTATCGATCATATAAGCAGAATATGGATAATAATATGAGTTAGATTGATAATAGTAAGAGTAATGGGTATAGTAATTGTCGTACTATCGATCATATAAGCATAATGTGGCTAATAATATGAGTTAGATTGATAATAATAAGAGTAATAAGTATAGTAATTGTCGTTCTATCGGTCATATAACCATAATATGGCTAATAATATGAGTTAGATTGATAATAATAAGAGTAATGAGTATAGTAATTGTCGTTCTATCGATCATATCTGCATAATATGGTTAATAATATGAGTTAGATTGATAATAGTGAATGTAATAAGTTTAGTAAATGTCGTTCTATCGATCATATAAGCATAATATAGCTAATAATATGAGTTACATTGATAATAATAAGAGTAATGAGTATAGTAATTGTCGTTCTATCGATCATATAAGCATAATATGACTAATAATATGAGTTAGATTGATAATAATAACAGTAATGAGTATAGTAATTGTCGTCCTATCGATCATATAAGCATAATATGGCTAATAATATGAGTTAGATTGATAATAATAAGAGTAATATGTATAGTAATTATCGTTCTATCGATCATATAAGCATAATATGCCTAATAATATGAGTTAGATTGATAATAATAAGAATAATGAGTCTAGTAATTGTCGTACTATCGATCATATCTGCATAATATGGTTAATAATATGAGTTAGATTGATAATAATAAGAGTAATATGTATAGTAATTATCGTTCTATCGATCATATAAGCATAATATGCCTAATAATATGAGTTAGATTGATAATAATAACAGTAATGAGTATAGTAATTGTCGTCCTATCGATCATATAAGCATAATATGGCTAATAATATGAGTTAGATTGATAATAATAAGAGTAATATGTATAGTAACTGTCGTTCTATCGATCATATAAGCATAATATGGCTAATAATATGAGTTAGATTGACAATAGTGAGTGTAATAGGTATAGTAATTGTCGTTCTATCGATCATATAAGCAGAATATGGCTAATAATATGAGTTAGATTGATAATAGTAAGAGTAATGCGTATAGTAATTGTCGTTCTATCGATCATATAAGCATAATATGGCTAATAATATGAGTTAGATTGATAATAGTGAGTGTAATAAGTATAGTAATTGTCGTTCTATCGATCATATAAGCAGAAAATGGCTAATAATATGAGTTAGATTGATAATAGTAAGAGTAATGCGTATAGTAATTGTCGTACTATCGATCATATAAGCATAATATGGCTAATAATATGAGTTAGATTGATAATAATAAGAGTAATGAGTATAGTAATTGTCGTTCTATCGATCATATAAGCATAATATGGCTAATAATATGAGTTAGATTGATAATAATAACAGTAATGAGTATAGTAATTGTCGTCCTGTCGATCATATAAGCATAATATGGCTAATAATATGAGTTAGATTGATAATAATAAGAGTAATATGTATAGTAACTGTCGTTCTATCGATCATATAAGCATAATATGGCTAATAATATGAGTTAGATTGACAATAGTGAGTGTAATAAGTATAGTAATTGTCGTTCTATCGATCATATAAGCAGAATATGGCTAATAATATGAGTTATATTGATAATAGTAAGAGTAATGAGTATAGTAATTGTCGTACTATCGATCATATAAGCATAATGTGGCTAATAATATGAGTTAGATTGATAATAATAAGAGTAATGAGTATAGTAATTGTCGTTCTATCGATCATGTAAGCATAATATGGCTAATAATATGAGTTAGATTGATAATAATAACAGTAATGAGTATAGTAATTGTCGTCCGATCGATCATATAAGCATAATATGGCTAATAATATGAGTTAGATTGATAATAATAAGAGTAATATGTATAGTAACTGTCGTTCTATCGATCATATAAGCATAATATGGCTAATAATATGAGTTAGATTGACAATAGTGAGTGTAATAAGTATAGTAATTGTCGTTCTATCGATCATATAAGCATAATATGACTAATAATATGAGTTAGATTGATAATAATAAGAGTAATGAGTATAGTAATTGTCGTACTATCGATCATATAAGCATAATGTGGCTAATAATATGAGTTAGATTGATAATAATAAGAGTAATAAGTATAGTAATTGTCGTTCTATCGGTCATATAACCATAATATGGCTAATAATATGAGTTAGATTGATAATAATAAGAGTAATGAGTATAGTAATTGTCGTTCTATCGATCATATCTGCATAATATGGTTAATAATATGAGTTAGATTGATAATAGTGAGTGTAATAAGTTTAGTAATTGTCGTTCTATCGATCATATCTGCATAATATGGTTAATAATATGAGTTAGATTGATAATAGTGAGTGTAATTAGTTTAGTAAATGTCGTTCTATCGATCATATAAGCATAATATAGCTAATAATATGAGTTACATTGATAATAATAAGAGTAATGAGTATAGTAATTGTCGTTCTATCGATCATATTTGCATAATATGACTAATAGTATGAGTTAGATTGATAATAATAACAGCAATGTGTATAGTAATTGTCGTCCTATCGATCATATAAGCATAATATGGCTAATAATATGAGTTAGATTGATAATAGTGAGTGTAATAAGTATAGTAATTGTCGTTCTATCGATCATATAAGCAGAATATGGCTAATAATATGAGTTAGATTGATAATAGTGAGTGTAATAAGTATAGTAATTGTCGTTCTATCGATCATATCTGCATAATATGGTTAATAATATGAGTTAGATTGGTAATAGTGAGTGTAATAAGTATAGTAATTGTCGTACTATCGATCATATTAGCATAATGTGGCTAATAATATGAATTAGATTGATAATAATAAGAGTAGTGAGTATAGTAATTGTCGTCCTATCGATCATATAAGCATAATATGGCTAATAATATGAGTTAGATTGATAATAATAAGAGTAATATGTATAGTAACTGTCGTTCTATCGATCATATAAGCATAATATGGCTAATAATATGAGTTAGATTGATAATAATAAGAGTAATATGTATAGTAAGTATCGTTCTATCGATCATATAAGCATAATATGCCTAATAATATGAGTTAGATTGATAATAATAACAGTAATGAGTATAGTAATTGTCGTCCTATCGATCATATAAGCATAATATGGCTAATAATATGAGTTAGATTGATAATAATAAGAGTAATATGTATAGTAACTGTCGTTCTATCGATCATATAAGCATAATATGGCTAATAATATGAGTTAGATTGATAATAATAAGAGTAATGAGTATAGTAATTGTCGTTCTATCGATCATGTAAGCATAATATGGCTAATAATATGAGTTAGATTGATAATAATAACAGTAATGAGTATAGTAATTGTCGTCCGATCGATCATATAAGCATAATATGGCTAATAATATGAGTTAGATTGATAATAATAAGAGTAATATGTATAGTAACTGTCGTTCTATCGATCATATAAGCATAACATGGCTAATAATATGAGTTAGATTGACAATAGTGAGTGTAATAAGTATAGTAATTGTCGTTCTATCGATCATATAAGCAGAATATGGCTAATAATATGAGTTATATTGATAATAGTAAGAGTAATGAGTATAGTAATTGTCGTACTATCGATCATATAAGCATAATGTGGCTAATAATATGAGTTAGATTGATAATAATAAGAGTAATGAGTATAGTAATTGTCGTTCTATCGATCATATAAGCATAATATGGCTAATAATATGAGTTAGATTGATAATAATAAGAGTAATGAGTCTAGTAATTGTCGTTCTATCGATCATATCTGCATAATATGGTTAATAATATGAGTTAGATTGATAATAATAAGAGTAATGAGTATAGTAATTGTCCTTCTATCGATCATATCTGCATAATATGGTTAATAATATGAGTTACATTGATAATAGTGAGTGTAATAAGTTTAGTAAATGTCGTTCTATCGAACATATAAGCATAATATAGCTAATAATATTAGTTACATTGATAATAATAAGAGTAATAATTATAGTAATTGTCGTTCTATCGATCATATAAGCATAATATGGCTAATAATATGAGTTAGATTCATAATAATAACAGTAATGAGTATAGTAATTGTCGTCCTATCGTTCATATAAGCATATTATGGCTAATAATATGAGTTAGATTGATAATAATAAGAGTAATGAGTATAGTAATTGTCGTTCTATCGATCATATCTGCATAATATGGTTAATAATATGAGTTAGATTAATAATAGTGAGTGTAATTAGTTTAGTAAATGTCGTTCTATCGATCATATAAGCATAATATAGCTAATAATATGAGTTACATTGATAATAATAAGAGTAATGAGTATAGTAATTGTCGTTCTATCGATCATATCTGCATAATATGACTAATAATATGAGTTAGATTGATAATAATAAGAGTAATGAGTATAGTAATTGTCGTTCTATCGATCATGTAAGCATAATATGGCTAATAATATGAGTTAGATTGATAATAATAACAGTAATGAGTATAGTAATTGTCGTCCGATCGATCATATAAGCATAATATGGCTAATAATATGAGTTAGATTGATAATAATAAGAGTAATATGTATAGTAACTGTCGTTCTATCGATCATATAAGCATAACATGGCTAATAATATGAGTTAGATTGACAATAGTGAGTGTAATAAGTATAGTAATTGTCGTTCTATCGATCATATAAGCAGAATATGGCTAATAATATGAGTTATATTGATAATAGTAAGAGTAATGAGTATAGTAATTGTCGTACTATCGATCATATAAGCATAATGTGGCTAATAATATGAGTTAGATTGATAATAATAAGAGTAATGAGTATAGTAATTGTCGTTCTATCGATCATATAAGCATAATATGGCTAATAATATGAGTTAGATTGATAATAATAAGAGTAATGAGTCTAGTAATTGTCGTTCTATCGATCATATCTGCATAATATGGTTAATAATATGAGTTAGATTGATAATAATAAGAGTAATGAGTATAGTAATTGTCCTTCTATCGATCATATCTGCATAATATGGTTAATAATATGAGTTACATTGATAATAGTGAGTGTAATAAGTTTAGTAAATGTCGTTCTATCGAACATATAAGCATAATATAGCTAATAATATTAGTTACATTGATAATAATAAGAGTAATAATTATAGTAATTGTCGTTCTATCGATCATATAAGCATAATATGGCTAATAATATGAGTTAGATTCATAATAATAACAGTAATGAGTATAGTAATTGTCGTCCTATCGTTCATATAAGCATATTATGGCTAATAATATGAGTTAGATTGATAATAATAAGAGTAATGAGTATAGTAATTGTCGTTCTATCGATCATATCTGCATAATATGGTTAATAATATGAGTTAGATTAATAATAGTGAGTGTAATTAGTTTAGTAAATGTCGTTCTATCGATCATATAAGCATAATATAGCTAATAATATGAGTTACATTGATAATAATAAGAGTAATGAGTATAGTAATTGTCGTTCTATCGATCATATCTGCATAATATGACTAATAATATGAGTTAGATTGATAATAATAACAGTAATGTGTATAGTAATTGTCGTCCTATCGATCATATAAGCATAATATGGCTAATAATATGAGTTAGATTGATAATAATAAGAGTAATATGTATAGTAATTATCGTTCTATCGATCATATAAGCATAATATGCCTAATAATATGAGTTAGATTGATAATAGTGAGTGTAATAAGTATAGTAATTGTCGTTCTATCGATCATATAAGCAGAATATGGCTAATAATATGAGTTAGATTGATAATAGTAAGAGTAATGAGTATAGTAATTGTCGTACTATCGATCATATAAGCATAATGTGGCTAATAATATGAGTTAGATTGATAATAATAAGAGTAATAAGTATAGTAATTGTCGTTCTATCGGTCATATAACCATAATATGGCTAATAATATGAGTTAGATTGATAATAATAAGAGTAATGAGTATAGTAATTGTCGTTCTATCGATCATATCTGCATAATATGGTTAATAATATGAGTTAGATTGATAATAGTGAATGTAATAAGTTTAGTAAATGTCGTTCTATCGATCATATAAGCATAATATAGCTAATAATATGAGTTACATTGATAATAATAAGAGTAATGAGTATAGTAATTGTCGTTCTATCGATCATATAAGCATAATATGACTAATAATATGAGTTAGATTGATAATAATAACAGTAATGAGTATAGTAATTGTCGTCCTATCGATCATATAAGCATAATATGGCTAATAATATGAGTTAGATTGATAATAATAAGAGTAATATGTATAGTAATTATCGTTCTATCGATCATATAAGCATAATATGCCTAATAATATGAGTTAGATTGATAATAATAAGAATAATGAGTCTAGTAATTGTCGTTCTATCGATCATATCTGCATAATATGGTTAATAATATGAGTTAGATTGATAATAATAAGAGTAATATGTATAGTAATTATCGTTCTATCGATCATATAAGCATAATATGCCTAATAATATGAGTTAGATTGATAATAATAACAGTAATGAGTATAGTAATTGTCGTCCTATCGATCATATAAGCATAATATGGCTAATAATATGAGTTAGATTGATAATAATAAGAGTAATATGTATAGTAACTGTCGTTCTATCGATCGTATAAGCATAATATGGCTAATAATATGAGTTAGATTGACAATAGTGAGTGTAATAGGTATAGTAATTGTCGTTCTATCGATCATATAAGCAGAATATGGCTAATAATATGAGTTAGATTGATAATAGTAAGAGTAATGCGTATAGTAATTGTCGTTCTATCGATCATATAAGCGTAATATGGCTAATAATATGAGTTAGATTGATAATAGTGAGTGTAATAAGTATAGTAATTGTCGTTCTATCGATCATATAAGCAGAAAATGGCTAATAATATGAGTTAGATTGATAATAGTAAGAGTAATGCGTATAGTTATTGTCGTACTGTCGATCATATAAGCATAATATGGCTAATAATATGAGTTAGATTGATAATAATAAGAGTAATGAGAATAGTAATTGTCGTTCTATCGATCATATAAGCATAATATGGCTAATAATATGAGTTAGATTGATAATAATAAGAGTAATATGTATAGTAACTGTCGTTCTATCGATCATATAAGCATAATATGGCTAATAATATGAGTTAGATTGACAATAGTGAGTGTAATAAGTATAGTAATTGTCGTTCTATCGATCATATAAGCAGAATATGGCTAATAATATGAGTTATATTGATAATAGTAAGAGTAATGAGTATAGTAATTGTCGTACTATCGATCATATAAGCATAATGTGGCTAATAATATGAGTTAGATTGATAATAATAAGAGTAATGAGTATAGTAATTGTCGTTCTATCGATCATGTAAGCATAATATGGCTAATAATATGAGTTAGATTGATAATAATAACAGTAATGAGTATAGTAATTGTCGTCCGATCGATCATATAAGCATAATATGGCTAATAATATGAGTTAGATTGATAATAATAAGAGTAATATGTATAGTAACTGTCGTTCTATCGATCATATAAGCATAATATGGCTAATAATATGAGTTAGATTGACAATAGTGAGTGTAATAAGTATAGTAATCGTCGTTCTATCGATCATATAAGCAGAATATGGCTAATAATATGAGTTATATTGATAATAATAAGAGTAATATGTATAGTAATTATCGTTCTATCGATCATATAAGCATAATATGCCTAATAATATGAGTTAGATTGATAATAATAACAGTAATGAGTATAGTAATTGTCGTCCTATCGATCATATAAGCATAATATGGCTAATAATATGAGTTAGATTGATAATAATAAGAGTAATATGTATAGTAACTGTCGTTCTATCGATCGTATAAGCATAATATGGCTAATAATATGAGTTAGATTGACAATAGTGAGTGTAATAGGTATAGTAATTGTCGTTCTATCGATCATATAAGCAGAATATGGCTAATAATATGAGTTAGATTGATAATAGTAAGAGTAATGCGTATAGTAATTGTCGTTCTATCGATCATATAAGCATAATATGGCTAATAATATGAGTTGGATTGATAATAGTGAGTGTAATAAGTATAGTAATTGTCGTTCTATCGATCATATAAGCAGAAAATGGCTAATAATATGAGTTAGATTGATAATAGTAAGAGTAATGCGTATAGTAATTGTCGTACTATCGATCATATAAGCATAATATGGCTAATAATATGAGATAGATTGATAATAATAAGAGTAATGAGTATAGTAATTGTCGTTCTATCGATCATATAAGCATAATATGGCTAATAATATGAGTTAGATTGATAATAATAACAGTAATGAGTATAGTAATTGTCGTCCTATCGATCATATAAGCATAATATGGCTAATAATATGAGTTAGATTGATAATAATAAGAGTAATATGTATAGTAACTGTCGTTCTATCGATCATATAAGCATAATATGGCTAATAATATGAGTTAGATTGACAATAGTGAGTGTAATAAGTATAGTAATTGTCGTTCTATCGATCATATAAGCAGAATATGGCTAATAATATGAGTTATATTGATAATAGTAAGAGTAATCAGTATAGTAATTGTCGTACTATCGATCATATAAGCATAATGTGGCTAATAATATGAGTTAGATTGATAATAATAAGAGTAATGAGTATAGTAATTGTCGTTCTATCGATCATGTAAGCATAATATGGCTAATAATATGAGTTAGATTGATAATAATAACAGTAATGAGTATAGTAATTGTCGTCCGATCGATCATATAAGCATAATATGGCTAATAATATGAGTTAGATTGATAATAATAAGAGTAATATGTATAGTAACTGTCGTTCTATCGATCATATAAGCATAATATGGCTAATAATATGAGTTAGATTGACAATAGTGAGTGTAATAAGTATAGTAATCGTCGTTCTATCGATCATATAAGCAGAATATGGCTAATAATATGAGTTATATTGATAATAGTAAGAGTAATGAGTATAGTAATTGTCGTACTATCGATCATATAAGCATAATGTGGCTAATAATATGAGTTAGATTGATAATAATAAGAGTAATGAGTATAGTAATTGTCGTTCTATCGATCATGTAAGCATAATATGGCTAATAATATGAGTTAGATTGATAATAATAACAGTAATGAGTATAGTAATTGTCGTCCGATCGATCATATAAGCATAATATGGCTAATAATATGAGTTAGATTGATAATAATAAGAGTAATATGTATAGTAATTATCGTTCTATCGATCATATAAGCATAATATGCCTAATAATATGAGTTAGATTGATAATAATAAGAATAATGAGTCTAGTAATTGTCGTTCTATCGATCATATCTGCATAATATGGTTAATAATATGAGTTAGATTGATAATAATAAGAGTAATATGTATAGTAATTATCGTTCTATCGATCATATAAGCATAATATGCCTAATAATATGAGTTAGATTGATAATAATAACAGTAATGAGTATAGTAATTGTCGTCCTATCGATCATATAAGCATAATATGGCTAATAATATGAGTTAGATTGATAATAATAAGAGTAATATGTATAGTAACTGTCGTTCTATCGATCGTATAAGCATAATATGGCTAATAATATGAGTTAGATTGACAATAGTGAGTGTAATAGGTATAGTAATTGTCCTTCTATCGATCATATAAGCAGAATATGGCTAATAATATGAGTTAGATTGATAATAGTAAGAGTAATGCGTATAGTAATTGTCGTTCTATCGATCATATAAGCATAATATGGCTAATAATATGAGTTGGATTGATAATAGTGAGTGTAATAAGTATAGTAATTGTCGTTCTATCGATCATATAAGCAGAAAATGGCTAATAATATGAGTTAGATTGATAATAGTAAGAGTAATGCGTATAGTAATTGTCGTACTATCGATCATATAAGCATAATATGGCTAATAATATGAGTTAGATTGATAATAATAAGAGTAATGAGTATAGTAATTGTCGTTCTATCGATCATATAAGCATAATATGGCTAATAATATGAGTTAGATTGATAATAATAACAGTAATGAGTATAGTAATTGTCGTCCTATCGATCATATAAGCATAATATGGCTAATAATATGAGTTAGATTGATAATAATAAGAGTAATATGTATAGTAACTGTCGTTCTATCGATCATATAAGCATAATATAGCTAATAATATGAGTTAGATTGACAATAGTGAGTGTAATAAGTATAGTAATCGTCGTTCTATCGATCATATAAGCAGAATATGGCTAATAATATGAGTTATATTGATAATAGTAAGAGTAATGAGTATAGTAATTGTCGTACTATCGATCATATAAGCATAATGTGGCTAATAATATGAGTTAGATTGATAATAATAAGAGTAATGAGTATAGTAATTGTCGTTCTATCGATCATGTAAGCATAATATGGCTAATAATATGAGTTAGATTGATAATAATAACAGTAATGAGTATAGTAATTGTCGTCCGATCGATCATATAAGCATAATATGGCTAATAATATGAGTTAGATTGATAATAATAAGAGTAATATGTATAGTAACTGTCGTTCTATCGATCATATAAGCATAATATGGCTAATAATATGAGTTAGATTGACAATAGTGAGTGTAATAAGTATAGTAATCGTCGTTCTATCGATCATATAAGCAGAATATGGCTAATAATATGAGTTATATTGATAATAGTAAGAGTAATGAGTATAGTAATTGTCGTACTATCGATCATATAAGCATAATGTGGCTAATAATATGAGTTAGATTGATAATAATAAGAGTAATGAGTATAGTAATTGTCGTTCTATCGATCATGTAAGCATAATATGGCTAATAATATGAGTTAGATTGATAATAATAAGAGTAATAAGTATAGTAATTGTCGTTCTATCGGTCATATAACCATAATATGGCTAATAATATGAGTTAGATTGATAATAATAAGAGTAATGAGTATAGTAATTGTCGTTCTATCGATCATATCTGCATAATATGGTTAATAATATGAGTTAGATTGATAATAGTGAATGTAATAAGTTTAGTAAATGTCGTTCTATCGATCATATAAGCATAATATAGCTAATAATATGAGTTACATTGATAATAATAAGAGTAATGAGTATAGTAATTGTCGTTCTATCGATCATATAAGCATAATATGACTAATAATATGAGTTAGATTGATAATAATAACAGTAATGAGTATAGTAATTGTCGTCCTATCGATCATATAAGCATAATATGGCTAATAATATAAGTTAGATTGATAATAATAAGAGTAATATGTATAGTAATTATCGTTCTATCGATCATATAAGCATAATATGCCTAATAATATGAGTTAGATTGATAATAATAAGAATAATGAGTCTAGTAATTGTCGTTCTATCGATCATATCTGCATAATATGGTTAATAATATGAGTTAGATTGATAATAATAAGAGTAATATGTATAGTAATTATCGTTCTATCGATCATATAAGCATAATATGGCTAATAATATGAGTTAGATTGATAATAATAAGAGTAATATGTATAGTAACTGTCGTTCTATCGGTCATATAAGCATAATATGGCTAATAATATGAGTTAGATTGACAATAGTGAGTGTAATAGGAATAGTAATTGTCGTTCTATCGATCATATAAGCAGAATATGGCTAATAATATGAGTTAGATTGATAATAGTAAGAGTAATGCGTATAGTAATTGTCGTTCTATCGATCATATAAGCATAATATGGCTAATAATATGAGTTAGATTGATCATAGTGAGTGTAATAAGTATAGTAATTGTCGTTCTATCGATCATATAAGCAGAAAATGGCTAATAATATGAGTTAGATTGATAATAGTAAGAGTAATGCGTATAGTAATTGTCGTACTATCGATCATATAAGCATAATATGGCTAATAATATGAGTTAGATTGATAATAATAAGAGTAATGAGTATAGTAATTGTCGTTCTATCGATCATATAAGCATAATATGGCTAATAATATGAGTTAGATTGATAATAATAACAGTAATGAGTATAGTAATTGTCGTCCTATCGATCATATAAGCATAATATGGCTAATAATATGAGTTAGATTGACAATAGTGAGTGTAATAAGTATAGTAATTGTCGTTCTATCGATCATATAAGCAGAATATGGCTAATAATATGAGTTATATTGATAATAGTAAGAGTAATGAGTATAGTAATTGTCGTACTATCGATCATATAAGCATAATGTGGCTAATAATATGAGTTAGATTGATAATAATAAGAGTAATGAGTATAGTAATTGTCGTTCTATCGATCATGTAAGCATAATATGGCTAATAATATGAGTTAGATTGATAATAATAACAGTAATGAGTATAGTAATTGTCGTCCGATCGATCATATAAGCATAATATGGCTAATAATATGAGTTAGATTGATAATAATAAGAGTAATATGTATAGTAACTGTCGTTCTATCGATCATATAAGCATAATATGGCTAATAATATGAGTTAGATTGACAATAGTGAGTGTAATAAGTATAGTAATCGTCGTTCTATCGATCATATAAGCAGAATATGGCTAATAATATGAGTTATATTGATAATAGTAAGAGTAATGAGTATAGTAATTGTCGTACTATCGATCATATAAGCATAATGTGGCTAATAATATGAGTTAGATTGATAATAATAAGAGTAATGAGTATAGTAATTGTCGTTCTATCGATCATGTAAGCATAATATGGCTAATAATATGAGTTAGATTGATAATAATAACAGTAATGAGTATAGTAATTGTCGTCCGATCGATCATATAAGCATAATATGGCTAATAATATGAGTTAGATTGATAATAATAAGAGTAATATGTATAGTAATTATCGTTCTATCGATCATATAAGCATAATATGCCTAATAATATGAGTTAGATTGATAATAATAAGAATAATGAGTCTAGTAATTGTCGTTCTATCGATCATATCTGCATAATATGGTTAATAATATGAGTTAGATTGATAATAATAAGAGTAATATGTATAGTAATTATCGTTCTATCGATCATATAAGCATAATATGCCTAATAATATGAGTTAGATTGATAATAATAACAGTAATGAGTATAGTAATTGTCGTCCTATCGATCATATAAGCATAATATGGCTAATAATATGAGTTAGATTGATAATAATAAGAGTAATATGTATAGTAACTGTCGTTCTATCGATCGTATAAGCATAATATGGCTAATAATATGAGTTAGATTGACAATAGTGAGTGTAATAGGTATAGTAATTGTCGTTCTATCGATCATATAAGCAGAATATGGCTAATAATATGAGTTAGATTGATAATAGTAAGAGTAATGCGTATAGTAATTGTCGTTCTATCGATCATATAAGCATAATATGGCTAATAATATGAGTTGGATTGATAATAGTGAGTGTAATAAGTATAGTAATTGTCGTTCTATCGATCATATAAGCAGAAAATGGCTAATAATATGAGTTAGATTGATAATAGTAAGAGTAATGCGTATAGTAATTGTCGTACTATCGATCATATAAGCATAATATGGCTAATAATATGAGTTAGATTGATAATAATAAGAGTAATGAGTATAGTAATTGTCGTTCTATCGATCATATAAGCATAATATGGCTAATAATATGAGTTAGATTGATAATAATAACAGTAATGAGTATAGTAATTGTCGTCCTATCGATCATATAAGCATAATATGGCTAATAATATGAGTTAGATTGATAATAATAAGAGTAATATGTATAGTAACTGTCGTTCTATCGATCATATAAGCATAATATGGCTAATAATATGAGTTAGATTGACAATAGTGAGTGTAATAAGTATAGTAATTGTCGTTCTATCGATCATATAAGCAGAATATGGCTAATAATATGAGTTATATTGATAATAGTAAGAGTAATCAGTATAGTAATTGTCGTACTATCGATCATATAAGCATAATGTGGCTAATAATATGAGTTAGATTGATAATAATAAGAGTAATGAGTATAGTAATTGTCGTTCTATCGATCATGTAAGCATAATATGGCTAATAATATGAGTTAGATTGATAATAATAACAGTAATGAGTATAGTAATTGTCGTCCGATCGATCATATAAGCATAATATGGCTAATAATATGAGTTAGATTGATAATAATAAGAGTAATATGTATAGTAACTGTCGTTCTATCGATCATATAAGCATAATATGGCTAATAATATGAGTTAGATTGACAATAGTGAGTGTAATAAGTATAGTAATCGTCGTTCTATCGATCATATAAGCAGAATATGGCTAATAATATGAGTTATATTGATAATAGTAAGAGTAATGAGTATAGTAATTGTCGTACTATCGATCATATAAGCATAATGTGGCTAATAATATGAGTTAGATTGATAATAATAAGAGTAATGAGTATAGTAATTGTCGTTCTATCGATCATGTAAGCATAATATGGCTAATAATATGAGTTAGATTGATAATAATAACAGTAATGAGTATAGTAATTGTCGTCCGATCGATCATATAAGCATAATATGGCTAATAATATGAGTTAGATTGATAATAATAAGAGTAATATGTATAGTAATTATCGTTCTATCGATCATATAAGCATAATATGCCTAATAATATGAGTTAGATTGATAATAATAAGAATAATGAGTCTAGTAATTGTCGTTCTATCGATCATATCTGCATAATATGGTTAATAATATGAGTTAGATTGATAATAATAAGAGTAATATGTATAGTAATTATCGTTCTATCGATCATATAAGCATAATATGCCTAATAATATGAGTTAGATTGATAATAATAACAGTAATGAGTATAGTAATTGTCGTCCTATCGATCATATAAGCATAATATGGCTAATAATATGAGTTAGATTGATAATAATAAGAGTAATATGTATAGTAACTGTCGTTCTATCGATCGTATAAGCATAATATGGCTAATAATATGAGTTAGATTGACAATAGTGAGTGTAATAGGTATAGTAATTGTCCTTCTATCGATCATATAAGCAGAATATGGCTAATAATATGAGTTAGATTGATAATAGTAAGAGTAATGCGTATAGTAATTGTCGTTCTATCGACCATATAAGCATAATATGGCTAATAATATGAGTTGGATTGATAATAGTGAGTGTAATAAGTATAGTAATTGTCGTTCTATCGATCATATAAGCAGAAAATGGCTAATAATATGAGTTAGATTGATAATAGTAAGAGTAATGCGTATAGTAATTGTCGTACTATCGATCATATAAGCATAATATGGCTAATAATATGAGTTAGATTGATAATAATAAGAGTAATGAGTATAGTAATTGTCGTTCTATCGATCATATAAGCATAATATGGCTAATAATATGAGTTAGATTGATAATAATAACAGTAATGAGTATAGTAATTGTCGTCCTATCGATCATATAAGCATAATATGGCTAATAATATGAGTTAGATTGATAATAATAAGAGTAATATGTATAGTAACTGTCGTTCTATCGATCATATAAGCATAATATAGCTAATAATATGAGTTAGATTGACAATAGTGAGTGTAATAAGTATAGTAATCGTCGTTCTATCGATCATATAAGCAGAATATGGCTAATAATATGAGTTATATTGATAATAGTAAGAGTAATGAGTATAGTAATTGTCGTACTATCGATCATATAAGCATAATGTGGCTAATAATATGAGTTAGATTGATAATAATAAGAGTAATGAGTATAGTAATTGTCGTTCTATCGATCATGTAAGCATAATATGGCTAATAATATGAGTTAGATTGATAATAATAACAGTAATGAGTATAGTAATTGTCGTCCGATCGATCATATAAGCATAATATGGCTAATAATATGAGTTAGATTGATAATAATAAGAGTAATATGTATAGTAACTGTCGTTCTATCGATCATATAAGCATAATATGGCTAATAATATGAGTTAGATTGACAATAGTGAGTGTAATAAGTATAGTAATCGTCGTTCTATCGATCATATAAGCAGAATATGGCTAATAATATGAGTTAGATTGATAATAGTGAATGTAATAAGTTTAGTAAATGTCGTTCTATCGATCATATAAGCATAATATAGCTAATAATATGAGTTACATTGATAATAATAAGAGTAATGAGTATAGTAATTGTCGTTCTATCGATCATATAAGCATAATATGACTAATAATATGAGTTAGATTGATAATAATAACAGTAATGAGTAGAGTAATTGTCGTCCTATCGATCATATAAGCATAATATGGCTAATAATATAAGTTAGATTGATAATAATAAGAGTAATATGTATAGTAATTATCGTTCTATCGATCATATAAGCATAATATGCCTAATAATATGAGTTAGATTGATAATAATAAGAATAATGAGTCTAGTAATTGTCGTTCTATCGATCATATCTGCATAATATGGTTAATAATATGAGTTAGATTGATAATAATAAGAGTAATATGTATAGTAATTATCGTTCTATCGATCATATAAGCATAATATGCCTAATAATATGAGTTAGATTGATAATAATAACAGTAATGAGTATAGTAATTGTCGTCCTATCGATCATATAAGCATAATATGGCTAATAATATGAGTTAGATTGATAATAATAAGAGTAATATGTATAGTAACTGTCGTTCTATCGGTCATATAAGCATAATATGGCTAATAATATGAGTTAGATTGACAATAGTGAGTGTAATAGGAATAGTAATTGTCGTTCTATCGATCATATAAGCAGAATATGGCTAATAATATGAGTTAGATTGATAATAGTAAGAGTAATGCGTATAGTAATTGTCGTTCTATCGATCGTATAAGCATAATATGGCTAATAATATGAGTTAGATTGATCATAGTGAGTGTAATAAGTATAGTAATTGTCGTTCTATCGATCATATAAGCAGAAAATGGCTAATAATATGAGTTAGATTGATAATAGTAAGAGTAATGCGTATAGTAATTGTCGTACTATCGATCATATAAGCATAATATGGCTAATAATATGAGTTAGATTGATAATAATAAGAGTAATGAGTATAGTAATTGTCGTTCTATCGATCATATAAGCATAATATGGCTAATAATATGAGTTAGATTGATAATAATAACAGTAATGAGTATAGTAATTGTCGTCCTATCGATCATATAAGCATAATATGGCTAATAATATGAGTTAGATTGATAATAATAAGAGTAATATGTATAGTAACTGTCGTTCTATCGATCATATAAGCATAATATGGCTAATAATATGAGTTAGATTGACAATAGTGAGTGTAATAAGTATAGTAATTGTCGTTCTATCGATCATATAAGCAGAATATGGCTAATAATATGAGTTATATTGATAATAGTAAGAGTAATGAGTATAGTAATTGTCGTACTATCGATCATATAAGCATAATGTGGCTAATAATATGAGTTAGATTGATAATAATAAGAGTAATGAGTATAGTAATTGTCGTTCTATCGATCATGTAAGCATAATATGGCTAATAATATGAGTTAGATTGATAATAATAACAGTAATGAGTATAGTAATTGTCGTCCGATGGATCATATAAGCATAATATGGCTAATAATATGAGTTAGATTGATAATAATAAGAGTAATATGTATAGTAACTGTCGTTCTATCGATCATATAAGCATAATATGGCTAATAATATGAGTTAGATTGACAATAGTGAGTGTAATAAGTATAGTAATCGTCGTTCTATCGATCATATAAGCAGAATATGGCTAATAATATGAGTTATATTGATAATAGTAAGAGTAATGAGTATAGTAATTGTCGTACTATCGATCATATAAGCATAATGTGGCTAATAATATGAGTTAGATTGATAATAATAAGAGTAATGAGTATAGTAATTGTCGTTCTATCGATCATATAAGCATAATATGGCTAATAATATGAGTTAGATTGATAATAATAAGAGTAATGAGTCTAGTAATTGTCGTCCGATCGATCATATAAGCATAATATGGCTAATAATATGAGTTAGATTGATAATAATAAGAGTAATATGTATAGTAACTGTCGTTCTATCGATCATATCTGCATAATATGGTTAATAATATGAGTTAGATTGATAATAGTGAGTGTAATAAGTATAGTAATTGTCGCTCTATCGATCATATAAGCATAATATGGCTAATAATATGAGTGAGATAGATAATAATAAGAGTAATGTGTATAGTTATTGTCGTTCTATCGATCATATCTGCATAATATGGTTAATCATATGAGTTAGATTGGTAATAGTGAGTGTAATAAGTATAGTAATTGTCGTTCTATCGGTCATATGACCATAATATGGCTAATAATATGAGTTAGATTGATAATAATAAGAGTAATAAGTATAGTAATTGTCGTTCTATCGATCATATAAGCATAATATGGCTAATAATATGAGTTAGATTGATAATAGTGAGTGTAATAAGTATAGTAATTGTCGTTCTATCGATCATATAAGCAGAATATGGATAATAATATGAGTTAGATTGATAATAGTAAGAGTAATGGGTATAGTAATTGTCGTACTATCGATCATATAAGCATAATGTGGCTAATAATATGAGTTAGATTGATAATAATAAGAGTAATAAGTATAGTAATTGTCGTTCTATCGGTCATATAACCATAATATGGCTAATAATATGAGTTAGATTGATAATAATAAGAGTAATGAGTATAGTAATTGTCGTTCTATCGATCATATCTGCATAATATGGTTAATAATATGAGTTAGATTGATAATAGTGAATGTAATAAGTTTAGTAAATGTCGTTCTATCGATCATATAAGCATAATATAGCTAATAATATGAGTTACATTGATAATAATAAGAGTAATGAGTATAGTAATTGTCGTTCTATCGATCATATAAGCATAATATGACTAATAATATGAGTTAGATTGATAATAATAACAGTAATGAGTATAGTAATTGTCGTCCTATCGATCATATAAGCATAATATGGCTAATAATATAAGTTAGATTGATAATAATAAGAGTAATATGTATAGTAATTATCGTTCTATCGATCATATAAGCATAATATGCCTAATAATATGAGTTAGATTGATAATAATAAGAATAATGAGTCTAGTAATTGTCGTTCTATCGATCATATCTGCATAATATGGTTAATAATATGAGTTAGATTGATAATAATAAGAGTAATATGTATAGTAATTATCGTTCTATCGATCATATAAGCATAATATGCCTAATAATATGAGTTAGATTGATAATAATAACAGTAATGAGTATAGTAATTGTCGTCCTATCGATCATATAAGCATAATATGGCTAATAATATGAGTTAGATTGATAATAATAAGAGTAATATGTATAGTAACTGTCGTTCTATCGATCATATAAGCATAATATGGCTAATAATATGAGTTAGATTGACAATAGTGAGTGTAATAGGAATAGCAATTGTCGTTCTATCGATCATATAAGCAGAATATGGCTAATAATATGAGTTAGATTGATAATAGTAAGAGTAATGCGTATAGTAATTGTCGTTCTATCGATCATATAAGCATAATATGGCTAATAATATGAGTTAGATTGATAATAGTGAGTGTAATAAGTATAGTAATTGTCGTTCTATCGATCATATAAGCAGAAAATGGCTAATAATATGAGTTAGATTGATAATAGTAAGAGTAATGCGTATAGTAATTGTCGTACTATCGATCATATAAGCATAATATGGCTAATAATATGAGTTAGATTGATAATAATAAGAGTAATGAGTATAGTAATTGTCGTTCTATCGATCATATAAGCATAATATGGCTAATAATATGAGTTAGATTGATAATAATAACAGTAATGAGTATAGTAATTGTCGTCCTATCGATCATATAAGCATAATATGGCTAATAATATGAGTTAGATTGATAATAATAAGAGTAATATGTATAGTAACTGTCGTTCTATCGATCATATAAGCATAATATGGCTAATAATATGAGTTAGATTGACAATAGTGAGTGTAATAAGTATAGTAATTGTCGTTCTATCGATCATATAAGCAGAATATGGCTAATAATATGAGTTATATTGATAATAGTAAGAGTAATGAGTATAGTAATTGTCGTACTATCGATCATATAAGCATAATGTGGCTAATAATATGAGTTAGATTGATAATAATAAGAGTAATGAGTATAGTAATTGTCGTTCTATCGATCATGTAAGCATAATATGGCTAATAATATGAGTTAGATTGATAATAATAACAGTAATGAGTATAGTAATTGTCGTCCGATCGATCATATAAGCATAATATGGCTAATAATATGAGTTAGATTGATAATAATAAGAGTAATATGTATAGTAATTATCGTTCTATCGATCATATAAGCATAATATGCCTAATAATATGAGTTAGATTGATAATAATAAGAATAATGAGTCTAGTAATTGTCGTTCTATCGATCATATCTGCATAATATGGTTAATAATATGAGTTAGATTGATAATAATAAGAGTAATATGTATAGTAATTATCGTTCTATCGATCATATAAGCATAATATGCCTAATAATATGAGTTAGATTGATAATAATAACAGTAATGAGTATAGTAATTGTCGTCCTATCGATCATATAAGCATAATATGGCTAATAATATGAGTTAGATTGATAATAATAAGAGTAATATGTATAGTAACTGTCGTTCTACCGATCGTATAAGCATAATATGGCTAATAATATGAGTTAGATTGACAATAGTGAGTGTAATAGGTATAGTAATTGTCGTTCTATCGATCATATAAGCAGAATATGGCTAATAATATGAGTTAGATTGATAATAGTAAGAGTAATGCGTATAGTAATTGTCGTTCTATCGATCATATAAGCATAATATGGCTAATAATATGAGTTGGATTGATAATAGTGAGTGTAATAAGTATAGTAATTGTCGTTCTATCGATCATATAAGCAGAAAATGGCTAATAATATGAGTTAGATTGATAATAGTAAGAGTAATGCGTATAGTAATTGTCGTACTATCGATCATATAAGCATAATATGGCTAATAATATGAGTTAGATTGATAATAATAAGAGTAATGAGTATAGTAATTGTCGTTCTATCGATCATATAAGCATAATATGGCTAATAATATGAGTTAGATTGATAATAATAACAGTAATGAGTATAGTAATTGTCGTCCTATCGATCATATAAGCATAATATGGCTAATAATATGAGTTAGATTGATAATAATAAGAGTAATATGTATAGTAACTGTCGTTCTATCGATCATATAAGCATAATATAGCTAATAATATGAGTTAGATTGACAATAGTGAGTGTAATAAGTATAGTAATCGTCGTTCTATCGATCATATAAGCAGAATATGGCTAATAATATGAGTTATATTGATAATAGTAAGAGTAATGAGTATAGTAATTGTCGTACTATCGATCATATAAGCATAATGTGGCTAATAATATGAGTTAGATTGATAATAATAAGAGTAATGAGTATAGTAATTGTCGTTCTATCGATCATGTAAGCATAATATGGCTAATAATATGAGTTAGATTGATAATAATAACAGTAATGAGTATAGTAATTGTCGTCCGATCGATCATATAAGCATAATATGGCTAATAATATGAGTTAGATTGATAATAATAAGAGTAATATGTATAGTAACTGTCGTTCTATCGATCATATAAGCATAATATGGCTAATAATATGAGTTAGATTGACAATAGTGAGTGTAATAAGTATAGTAATCGTCGTTCTATCGATCATATAAGCAGAATATGGCTAATAATATGAGTTATATTGATAATAGTAAGAGTAATGAGTATAGTAATTGTCGTACTATCGATCATATAAGCATAATGTGGCTAATAATATGAGTTAGATTGATAATAATAAGAGTAATGAGTATAGTAATTGTCGTTCTATCGATCATGTAAGCATAATATGGCTAATAATATGAGTTACATTGATAATAATAACAGTAATGAGTATAGTAATTGTCGTCCGATCGATCATATAAGCATAATATGGCTAATAATATGAGTTAGATTGATAATAATAAGAGTAATATGTATAGTAACTGTCGTTCTATCGATCATATCTGCATAATATGGTTAATAATATGAGTTAGATTGATAATAGTGAGTGTAATAAGTATAGTAATTGTCGCTCTATCGATCATATAAGCATAATATGGCTAATAATATGAGTGAGATAGATAATAATAAGAGTAATGTGTATAGTTATTGTCGTTCTATCGATCATATCTGCATAATATGGTTAATCATATGAGTTAGATTGGTAATAGTGAGTGTAATAAGTATAGTAATTGTCGTTCTATCGGTCATATGACCATAATATGGCTAATAATATGAGTTAGATTGATAATAATAAGAGTAATAAGTATAGTAATTGTCGTTCTATCGATCATATAAGCATAATATGGCTAATAATATGAGTTAGATTGATAATAGTGAGTGTAATAAGTATAGTAATTGTCGTTCTATCGATCATATAAGCAGAATATGGATAATAATATGAGTTAGATTGATAATAGTAAGAGTAATGGGTATAGTAATTGTCGTACTATCGATCATATAAGCATAATGTGGCTAATAATATGAGTTAGATTGATAATAATAAGAGTAATAAGTATAGTAATTGTCGTTCTATCGGTCATATAACCATAATATGGCTAATAATATGAGTTAGATTGATAATAATAAGAGTAATGAGTATAGTAATTGTCGTTCTATCGATCATATCTGCATAATATGGTTAATAATATGAGTTAGATTGATAATAGTGAATGTAATAAGTTTAGTAAATGTCGTTCTATCGATCATATAAGCATAATATAGCAAATAATATGAGTTACATTGATAATAATAAGAGTAATGAGTATAGTAATTGTCGTTCTATCGATCATATAAGCATAATATGACTAATAATATGAGTTAGATTGATAATAATAACAGTAATGAGTATAGTAATTGTCGTCCTATCGATCATATAAGCATAATATGGCTAATAATATAAGTTAGATTGATAATAATAAGAGTAATATGTATAGTAATTATCGTTCTATCGATCATATAAGCATAATATGCCTAATAATATGAGTTAGATTGATAATAATAAGAATAATGAGTCTAGTAATTGTCGTTCTATCGATCATATCTGCATAATATGGTTAATAATATGAGTTAGATTGATAATAATAAGAGTAATATGTATAGTAATTATCGTTCTATCGATCATATAAGCATAATATGCCTAATAATATGAGTTAGATTGATAATAATAACAGTAATGAGTATAGTAATTGTCGTCCTATCGATCATATAAGCATAATATGGCTAATAATATGAGTTAGATTGATAATAATAAGAGTAATATGTATAGTAACTGTCGTTCTATCGGTCATATAAGCATAATATGGCTAATAATATGAGTTAGATTGACAATAGTGAGTGTAATAGGAATAGTAATTGTCGTTCTATCGATCATATAAGCAGAATATGGCTAATAATATGAGTTAGATTGATAATAGTAAGAGTAATGCGTATAGTAATTGTCGTTCTATCGATCATATAAGCATAATATGGCTAATAATATGAGTTAGATTGATCATAGTGAGTGTAATAAGTATAGTAATTGTCGTTCTATCGATCATATAAGCAGAAAATGGCTAATAATATGAGTTAGATTGATAATAGTAAGAGTAATGCGTATAGTAATTGTCGTACTATCGATCATATAAGCATAATATGGCTAATAATATGAGTTAGATTGATAATAATAAGAGTAATGAGTATAGTAATTGTCGTTCTATCGATCATATAAGCATAATATGGCTAATAATATGAGTTAGATTGATAATAATAACAGTAATGAGTATAGTAATTGTCGTCCTATCGATCATATAAGCATAATATGGCTAATAATATGAGTTAGATTGATAATAATAAGAGTAATATGTATAGTAACTGTCGTTCTATCGATCATATAAGCATAATATGGCTAATAATATGAGTTAGATTGACAATAGTGAGTGTAATAAGTATAGTAATTGTCGTTCTATCGATCATATAAGCAGAATATGGCTAATAATATGAGTTATATTGATAATAGTAAGAGTAATGAGTATAGTAATTGTCGTACTATCGATCATATAAGCATAATGTGGCTAATAATATGAGTTAGATTGATAATAATAAGAGTAATGAGTATAGTAATTGTCGTTCTATCGATCATGTAAGCATAATATGGCTAATAATATGAGTTAGATTGATAATAATAACAGTAATGAGTATAGTAATTGTCGTCCGATGGATCATATAAGCATAATATGGCTAATAATATGAGTTAGATTGATAATAATAAGAGTAATATGTATAGTAACTGTCGTTCTATCGATCATATAAGCATAATATGGCTAATAATATGAGTTAGATTGACAATAGTGAGTGTAATAAGTATAGTAATCGTCGTTCTATCGATCATATAAGCAGAATATGGCTAATAATATGAGTTATATTGATAATAGTAAGAGTAATGAGTATAGTAATTGTCGTACTATCGATCATATAAGCATAATGTGGCTAATAATATGAGTTAGATTGATAATAATAAGAGTAATGAGTATAGTAATTGTCGTTCTATCGATCATATAAGCATAATATGGCTAATAATATGAGTTAGATTGATAATAATAAGAGTAATGAGTCTAGTAATTGTCGTCCGATCGATCATATAAGCATAATATGGCTAATAATATGAGTTAGATTGATAATAATAAGAGTAATATGTATAGTAACTGTCGTTCTATCGATCATATCTGCATAATATGGTTAATAATATGAGTTAGATTGATAATAGTGAGTGTAATAAGTATAGTAATTGTCGCTCTATCGATCATATAAGCATAATATGGCTAATAATATGAGTGAGATAGATAATAATAAGAGTAATGTGTATAGTTATTGTCGTTCTATCGATCATATCTGGATAATATGGTTAATCATATGAGTTAGATTGGTAATAGTGAGTGTAATAAGTATAGTAATTGTCGTTCTATCGGTCATATGACCATAATATGGCTAATAATATGAGTTAGATTGATAATAATAAGAGTAATAAGTATAGTAATTGTCGTTCTATCGATCGCATAAGCATAATATGGCTAATAATATGAGTTAGATTGATAATAGTGAGTGTAATAAGTATAGTAATTGTCGTTCTATCGATCATATAAGCAGAATATGGATAATAATATGAGTTAGATTGATAATAGTAAGAGTAATGGGTATAGTAATTGTCGTACTATCGATCATATAAGCATAATGTGGCTAATAATATGAGTTAGATTGATAATAATAAGAGTAATAAGTATAGTAATTGTCGTTCTATCGGTCATATAACCATAATATGGCTAATAATATGAGTTAGATTGATAATAATAAGAGTAATGAGTATACTAATTGTCGTTCTATCGATCATATCTGCATAATATGGTTAATAATATGAGTTAGATTGATAATAGTGAATGTAATAAGTTTAGTAAATGTCGTTCTATCGATCATATAAGCATAATATAGCTAATAATATGAGTTACATTGATAATAATAAGAGTAATGAGTATAGTAATTGTCGTTCTATCGATCATATAAGCATAATATGACTAATAATATGAGTTAGATTGATAATAATAACAGTAATGAGTATAGTAATTGTCGTCCTATCGATCATATAAGCATAATATGGCTAATAATATAAGTTAGATTGATAATAATAAGAGTAATATGTATAGTAATTATCGTTCTATCGATCATATAAGCATAATATGCCTAATAATATGAGTTAGATTGATAATAATAAGAATAATGAGTCTAGTAATTGTCGTTCTATCGATCATATCTGCATAATATGGTTAATAATATGAGTTAGATTGATAATAATAAGAGTAATATGTATAGTAATTATCGTTCTATCGATCATATAAGCATAATATGCCTAATAATATGAGTTAGATTGATAATAATAACAGTAATGAGTATAGTAATTGTCGTCCTATCGATCATATAAGCATAATATGGCTAATAATATGAGTTAGATTGATAATAATAAGAGTAATATGTATAGTAACTGTCGTTCTATCGATCATATAAGCATAATATGGCTAATAATATGAGTTAGATTGACAATAGTGAGTGTAATAGGAATAGTAATTGTCGTTCTATCGATCATATAAGCAGAATATGGCTAATAATATGAGTTAGATTGATAATAGTAAGAGTAATGCGTATAGTAATTGTCGTTCTATCGATCATATAAGCATAATATGGCTAATAATATGAGTTAGATTGATAATAGTGAGTGTAATAAGTATAGTAATTGTCGTTCTATCGATCATATAAGCAGAAAATGGCTAATAATATGAGTTAGATTGATAATAGTAAGAGTAATGCGTATAGTAATTGTCGTACTATCGATCATATAAGCATAATATGGCTAATAATATGAGTTAGATTGATAATAATAAGAGTAATGAGTATAGTAATTGTCGTTCTATCGATCATATAAGCATAATATGGCTAATAATATGAGTTAGATTGATAATAATAACAGTAATGAGTATAGTAATTGTCGTCCTATCGATCATATAAGCATAATATGGCTAATAATATGAGTTAGATTGATAATAATAAGAGTAATATGTATAGTAACTGTCGTTCTATCGATCATATAAGCATAATATGGCTAATAATATGAGTTAGATTGACAATAGTGAGTGTAATAAGTATAGTAATTGTCGTTCTATCGATCATATAAGCAGAATATGGCTAATAATATGAGTTATATTGATAATAGTAAGAGTAATGAGTATAGTAATTGTCGTACTATCGATCATATAAGCATAATGTGGCTAATAATATGAGTTAGATTGATAATAATAAGAGTAATGAGTATAGTAATTGTCGTTCTATCGATCATGTAAGCATAATATGGCTAATAATATGAGTTAGATTGATAATAATAACAGTAATGAGTATAGTAATTGTCGTCCTATCGATCATATAAGCATAATATGGCTAATAATATGAGTTAGATTGATAATAATAAGAGTAATATGTATAGTAATTATCGTTCTATCGATCATATAAGCATAATATGCCTAATAATATGAGTTAGATTGATAATAATAAGAATAATGAGTCTAGTAATTGTCGTTCTATCGATCATATCTGCATAATATGGTTAATAATATGAGTTAGATTGATAATAATAAGAGTAATATGTATAGTAAGTATCGTTCTATCGATCATATAAGCATAATATGCCTAATAATATGAGTTAGATTGACAATAGTGAGTGTAATAAGTATAGTAATCGTCGTTCTATCGATCATATAAGCAGAATATGGCTAATAATATGAGTTATATTGATAATAGTAAGAGTAATGAGTATAGTAATTGTCGTACTATCGATCATATAAGCATAATGTGGCTAATAATATGAGTTAGATTGATAATAATAACAGTAATGAGTATAGTAATTGTCGTTCTATCGATCATATAAGCATAATATGGCTAATAATATGAGTTAGATTGATAATAATAAGAGTAATGAATCTAGTAATTGTCGTTCTATCGATCATATCTGCATAATATGGTTAATAATATGAGTTAGATTGCTAATAATAAGAGTAATGAGTATAGTAATTGTCCTTCTATCGATCATATCTGCATAATATGGTTAATAATATGAGTTACATTGATAATAGTGAGTGTAATAAGTTTAGTAAATGTCGTTCTATCGATCATATAAGCATAATATAGCTAATAATATTAGTTACATTGATAATAATAAGAGTAATAAGTATAGTAATTGTCGTTCTATCGATCATATAAGCATAATATGGCTAATAATATGAGTTAGATTCATAATAATAACAGTAATGAGTATAGTAATTGTCGTCCTATCGTTCATATAAGCATATTATGGCTAATAATATGAGTTAGATTGATAATAATAAGAGTAATGAGTATAGTAATTGTCGTTCTATCGATCATATCTGCATAATATGGTTAATAATATGAGTTAGATTGATAATAGTGAGTGTAATTAGTTTAGTAAATGTCGTTCTATCGATCATATAAGCATAATATAGCTAATAATATGAGTTACATTGATAATAATAAGAGTAATGAGTATAGTAATTGTCGTTCTATCGATCATATCTGCATAATATGACTAATAATATGAGTTAGATTGATAATAATAACAGTAATGTGTATAGTAATTGTCGTCCTATCGATCATATAAGCATAATATGGCTAATAATATGAGTTAGATTGATAATAATAAGAGTAATATGTATAGTAATTATCGTTCTATCGATCATATAAGCATAATATGCCTAATAATATGAGTTAGATTGATAATAGTGAGTGTAATAAGTATAGTAATTGTCGTTCTATCGATCATATAAGCAGAATATGGCTAATAATATGAGTTAGATTGATAATAGTAAGAGTAATGAGTATAGTAATTGTCGTACTATCGATCATATAAGCATAATGTGGCTAATAATATGAGTTAGATTGATAATAATAAGAGTAATAAGTATAGTAATTGTCGTTCTATCGGTCATATAACCATAATATGGCTAATAATATGAGTTAGATTGATAATAATAAGAGTAATGAGTATAGTAATTGTCGTTCTATCGATCATATCTGCATAATATGGTTAATAATATGAGTTAGATTGATAATAGTGAGTGTAATAAGTTTAGTAATTGTCGTTCTATCGATCATATCTGCATAATATGGCTAATAATATGAGTTAGATTGATAATAATAAGATTTATAAGTATAGTAATTGTCGTTCTATCGATCATATCTGCATAATATGGTTAATAATATGAGTTAGATTGGTAATAGTGAGTGTAATAAGTATAGTAATTGTCGTACTATCGATCATATTAGCATAATGTGGCTAATAATATGAGTTAGATTGATAATAATAAGAGTATTGAGTATAGTAATTGTCGTTCTATCGATCATATCTGCATAATATGGTTAATAATATGAGTTAGATTAATAATAGTGAGTGTAATAAGTATAGTAATTGTCGCTCTATCGATCATATAAGCATAATATGGCTAATAATATGAGTGAGATAGATAATAATAAGAGTAATGTGTATAGTTATTGTCGTTCTATCGATCATATCTGCATAATATGGTTAATCATATGAGTTAGATTGGTAATAGTGAGTGTAATAAGTATAGTAATTGTCGTTCTATCGGTCATATGACCATAATATGGCTAATAATATGAGTTAGATTGATAATAATAAGAGTAATAAGTATAGTAATTGTCGTTCTATCGATCGCATAAGCATAATATGGCTAATAATATGAGTTAGATTGATAATAGTGAGTGTAATAAGTATAGTAATTGTCGTTCTATCGATCATATAAGCAGAATATGGATAATAATATGAGTTAGATTGATAATAGTAAGAGTAATGGGTATAGTAATTGTCGTACTATCGATCATATAAGCATAATGTGGCTAATAATATGAGTTAGATTGATAATAATAAGAGTAATAAGTATAGTAATTGTCGTTCTATCGGTCATATAACCATAATATGGCTAATAATATGAGTTAGATTGATAATAATAAGAGTATTGAGTATACTAATTGTCGTTCTATCGATCATATCTGCATAATATGGTTAATAATATGAGTTAGATTGATAATAGTGAATGTAATAAGTTTAGTAAATGTCGTTCTATCGATCATATAAGCATAATATAGCTAATAATATGAGTTACATTGATAATAATAAGAGTAATGAGTATAGTAATTGTCGTTCTATCGATCATATAAGCATAATATGACTAATAATATGAGTTAGATTGATAATAATAACAGTAATGAGTATAGTAATTGTCGTCCTATCGATCATATAAGCATAATATGGCTAATAATATGAGTTAGATTGATAATAATAAGAGTAATATGTATAGTAATTATCGTTCTATCGATCATATAAGCATAATATGCCTAATAATATGAGTTAGATTGATAATAATAAGAATAATGAGTCTAGTAATTGTCGTTCTATCGATCATATCTGCATAATATGGTTAATAATATGAGTTAGATTGATAATAATAAGAGTAATATGTATAGTAAGTATCGTTCTATCGATCATATAAGCATAATATGCCTAATAATATGAGTTAGATTGATAATAATAACAGTAATGAGTATAGTAATTGTCGTCCTATCGATCATATAAGCATAATATGGCTAATAATATGAGTTAGATTGATAATAGTAAGAGTAATATGTATAGTAACTGTCGTTCTATCGATCATATAACCATAATATGGCTAATAATATGTGTTAGATTGACAACAGTGAGTGTAATAGGTATAGTAATTGTCGTTCTATCGATCATATAAGCAGAATATGGCTAATAATATGAGTTAGATTGATAATAGTAAGAGTAATGCGTATAGTAATTGTCGTTCTATCGATCATATAAGCATAATATGGCTAATAATATGAGTTAGATTGATAATAGTGAGTGTAATAAGTATAGTAATTGTCGTTCTATCCATCATATAAGCAGAAAATGCCTAATAATATGAGTTATATTGATAATAGTAAGAGTAATGAGTATAGTAATTGTCGTACTATCGATCATATAAGCATAATGTGGCTAATAATATGAGTTAGATTGATAATAATAAGAGTAATGAGTATAGTAATTGTCGTTCTATCGATCATATAAGCATAATATGGCTAATAATATGAGTTAGATTGATAATAATAAGAGTAATGAGTCTAGTAATTGTCGTTCTATCGATCATATCTGCATAATATGGTTAATAATATGAGTTAGATTGCTAATAATAAGAGTAATGAGTATAGTAATTGTCCTTCTATCGATCATATCTGCATAATATGGTTAATAATATGAGTTACATTGATAATAGTGAGTGTAATAAGTTTAGTAAATGTCGTTCTATCGATCATATAAGCATAATATAGCTAATAATATTAGTTACATTGATAATAATAAGAGTAATAAGTATAGTAATTGTCGTTCTATCGATCATATAAGCATAATATGGCTAATAATATGAGTTAGATTCATAATAATAACAGTAATGAGTATAGTAATTGTCGTCCTATCGTTCATATAAGCATATTATGGCTAATAATATGAGTTAGATTGATAATAATAACAGTAATGTGTATAGTAATTGTCGTCCTATCGATCATATAAGCATAATATGGCTAATAATATGAGTTAGATTGATAATAATAAGAGTAATATGTATAGTAATTATCGTTCTATCGATCATATAAGCATAATATGCCTAATAATATGAGTTAGATTGATAATAGTGAGTGTAATAAGTATAGTAATTGTGGTTCTATCGATCATATAAGCAGAATATGGCTAATAATATGAGTTAGATTGATAATAGTAAGAGTGATGAGTATAGTAATTGTCGTACTATCGATCATATAAGCATAATGTGGCTAATAATATGAGTTAGATTGATAATAATAAGAGTAATAAGTATAGTAATTGTCGTTCTATCGGTCATATAACCATAATATGGCTAATAATATGAGTTAGATTGATAATAATAAGAGTAATGAGTATAGTAATTGTCGTTCTATCGATCATATCTGCATAATATGGTTAATAATATGAGTTAGATTGATAATAGTGAGTGTAATAAGTTTAGTAATTGTCGTTCTATCGATCATATCTGCATAATATGGCTAATAATATGAGTTAGATTGATAATAATAAGATTAATAAGTATAGTAATTGTCGTTCTATCGATCATATCTGCATAATATGGTTAATAATATGAGTTAGATTGGTAATAGTGAGTGTAATAAGTATAGTAATTGTCGCTCTATCGATCATATAAGCATAATATGGCTAATAATATGAGTGAGATAGATAATAATAAGAGTAATGTGTATAGTTATTGTCGTTCTATCGATCATATCTGCATAATATGGTTAATCATATGAGTTAGATTGGTAATAGTGAGTGTAATAAGTATAGTAATTGTCGTTCTATCGGTCATATGACCATAATATGGCTAATAATATGAGTTAGATTGATAATAATAAGAGTAATAAGTATAGTAATTGTCGTTCTATCGATCGCATAAGCATAATATGGCTAATAATATGAGTTAGATTGATAATAGTGAGTGTAATAAGTATAGTAATTGTCGTTCTATCGATCATATAAGCAGAATATGGATAATAATATGAGTTAGATTGATAATAGTAAGAGTAATGGGTATAGTAATTGTCGTACTATCGATCATATAAGCATAATGTGGCTAATAATATGAGTTAGATTGATAATAATAAGAGTAATAAGTATAGTAATTGTCGTTCTATCGGTCATATAACCATAATATGGCTAATAATATGAGTTAGATTGATAATAATAAGAGTAATGAGTATACTAATTGTCGTTCTATCGATCATATCTGCATAATATGGTTAATAATATGAGTTAGATTGATAATAGTGAATGTAATAAGTTTAGTAAATGTCGTTCTATCGATCATATAAGCATAATATAGCTAATAATATGAGTTACATTGATAATAATAAGAGTAATGAGTATAGTAATTGTCGTTCTATCGATCATATAAGCATAATATGACTAATAATATGAGTTAGATTGATAATAATAACAGTAATGAGTATAGTAATTGTCGTCCTATCGATCATATAAGCATAATATGGCTAATAATATGAGTTAGATTGATAATAATAAGAGTAATATGTATAGTAATTATCGTTCTATCGATCATATAAGCATAATATGCCTAATAATATGAGTTAGATTGATAATAATAAGAATAATGAGTCTAGTAATTGTCGTTCTATCGATCATATCTGCATAATATGGTTAATAATATGAGTTAGATTGATAATAATAAGAGTAATATGTATAGTAAGTATCGTTCTATCGATCATATAAGCATAATATGCCTAATAATATGAGTTAGATTGACAATAGTGAGTGTAATAAGTATAGTAATCGTCGTTCTATCGATCATATAAGCAGAATATGGCTAATAATATGAGTTATATTGATAATAGTAAGAGTAATGAGTATAGTAATTGTCGTACTATCGATCATATAAGCATAATGTGGCTAATAATATGAGTTAGATTGATAATAATAACAGTAATGAGTATAGTAATTGTCGTTCTATCGATCATATAAGCATAATATGGCTAATAATATGAGTTAGATTGATAATAATAAGAGTAATGAGTCTAGTAATTGTCGTTCTATCGATCATATCTGCATAATATGGTTAATAATATGAGTTAGATTGCTAATAATAAGAGTAATGAGTATAGTAATTGTCCTTCTATCGATCATATCTGCATAATATGGTTAATAATATGAGTTACATTGATAATAGTGAGTGTAATAAGTTTAGTAAATGTCGTTCTATCGATCATATAAGCATAATATAGCTAATAATATTAGTTACATTGATAATAATAAGAGTAATAAGTATAGTAATTGTCGTTCTATCGATCATATAAGCATAATATGGCTAATAATATGAGTTAGATTCATAATAATAACAGTAATGAGTATAGTAATTGTCGTCCTATCGTTCATATAAGCATATTATGGCTAATAATATGAGTTAGATTGATAATAATAAGAGTAATGAGTATAGTAATTGTCGTTCTATCGATCATATCTGCATAATATGGTTAATAATATGAGTTAGATTGATAATAGTGAGTGTAATTAGTTTAGTAAATGTCGTTCTATCGATCATATAAGCATAATATAGCTAATAATATGAGTTACATTGATAATAATAAGAGTAATGAGTATAGTAATTGTCGTTCTATCGATCATATCTGCATAATATGACTAATAATATGAGTTAGATTGATAATAATAACAGTAATGTGTATAGTAATTGTCGTCCTATCGATCATATAAGCATAATATGGCTAATAATATGAGTTAGATTGATAATAATAAGAGTAATATGTATAGTAATTATCGTTCTATCGATCATATAAGCATAATATGCCTAATAATATGAGTTAGATTGATAATAGTGAGTGTAATAAGTATAGTAATTGTCGTTCTATCGATCATATAAGCAGAATATGGCTAATAATATGAGTTAGATTGATAATAATAACAGTAATGAGTATAGTAATTGTCGTCCTATCGATCATATAAGCATAATATGGCTAATAATATGAGTTAGATTGATAATAGTAAGAGTAATATGTATAGTAACTGTCGTTCTATCGATCATATAACCATAATATGGCTAATAATATGTGTTAGATTGACAACAGTGAGTGTAATAGGTACAGTAATTGTCGTTCTATCGATCATATAAGCAGAATATGGCTAATAATATGAGTTAGATTGATAATAGTAAGAGTAATGCGTATAGTAATTGTCGTTCTATCGATCATATAAGCATAATATGGCTAATAATATGAGTTAGATTGATAATAGTGAGTGTAATAAGTATAGTAATTGTCGTTCTATCCATCATATAAGCAGAAAATGCCTAATAATATGAGTTATATTGATAATAGTAAGAGTAATGAGTATAGTAATTGTCGTACTATCGATCATATAAGCATAATGTGGCTAATAATATGAGTTAGATTGATAATAATAAGAGTAATGAGTATAGTAATTGTCGTTCTATCGATCATATAAGCATAATATGGCTAATAATATGAGTTAGATTGATAATAATAAGAGTAATGAGTCTAGTAATTGTCGTTCTATCGATCATATCTGCATAATATGGTTAATAATATGAGTTAGATTGCTAATAATAAGAGTAATGAGTATAGTAATTGTCCTTCTATCGATCATATCTGCATAATATGGTTAATAATATGAGTTAGATTGATAATAGTGAGTGTAATTAGTTTAGTAAATGTCGTTCTATCGATCATATAAGCATAATATAGCTAATAATATGAGTTACATTGATAATAATAAGAGTAATGAGTATAGTAATTGTCGTTCTATCGATCATATCTGCATAATATGACTAATAATATGAGTTAGATTGATAATAATAACAGTAATGTGTATAGTAATTGTCGTCCTATCGATCATATAAGCATAATATGGCTAATAATATGAGTTAGATTGATAATAATAAGAGTAATATGTATAGTAATTATCGTTCTATCGATCATATAAGCATAATATGCCTAATAATATGAGTTAGATTGATAATAGTGAGTGTAATAAGTATAGTAATTGTCGTTCTATCGATCATATAAGCAGAATATGGCTAATAATATGAGTTAGATTGATAATAGTAAGAGTGATGAGTATAGTAATTGTCGTACTATCGATCATATAAGCATAATGTGGCTAATAATATGAGTTAGATTGATAATAATAAGAGTAATAAGTATAGTAATTGTCGTTCTATCGGTCATATAACCATAATATGGCTAATAATATGAGTTAGATTGATAATAATAAGAGTAATGAGTATAGTAATTGTCGTCCTATCGATCATATAAGCATAATATGGCTAATAATATGAGTTAGATTGATAATAATAAGAGTAATATGTATAGTAATTATCGTTCTATCGATCATATAAGCATAATATGCCTAATAATATGAGTTAGATTGATAATAATAAGAATAATGAGTCTAGTAATTGTCGTTCTATCGATCATATCTGCATAATATGGTTAATAATATGAGTTAGATTGATAATAATAAGAGTAATATGTATAGTAAGTATCGTTCTATCGATCATATAAGCATAATATGCCTAATAATATGAGTTAGATTGACAATAGTGAGTGTAATAAGTATAGTAATCGTCGTTCTATCGATCATATAAGCAGAATATGGCTAATAATATGAGTTATATTGATAATAGTAAGAGTAATGAGTATAGTAATTGTCGTACTATCGATCATATAAGCATAATGTGGCTAATAATATGAGTTAGATTGATAATAATAACAGTAATGAGTATAGTAATTGTCGTTCTATCGATCATATAAGCATAATATGGCTAATAATATGAGTTAGATTGATAATAATAAGAGTAATGAGTCTAGTAATTGTCGTTCTATCGATCATATCTGCATAATATGGTTAATAATATGAGTTAGATTGCTAATAATAAGAGTAATGAGTATAGTAATTGTCCTTCTATCGATCATATCTGCATAATATGGTTAATAATATGAGTTACATTGATAATAGTGAGTGTAATAAGTTTAGTAAATGTCGTTCTATCGATCATATAAGCATAATATAGCTAATAATATTAGTTACATTGATAATAATAAGAGTAATAAGTATAGTAATTGTCGTTCTATCGATCATATAAGCATAATATGGCTAATAATATGAGTTAGATTCATAATAATAACAGTAATGAGTATAGTAATTGTCGTCCTATCGTTCATATAAGCATATTATGGCTAATAATATGAGTTAGACTGATAATAATAAGAGTAATGAGTATAGTAATTGTCGTTCTATCGATCATATCTGCATAATATGGTTAATAATATGAGTTAGATTGATAATAGTGAGTGTAATTAGTTTAGTAAATGTCGTTCTATCGATCATATAAGCATAATATAGCTAATAATATGAGTTACATTGATAATAATAAGAGTAATGAGTATAGTAATTGTCGTTCTATCGATCATATCTGCATAATATGACTAATAATATGAGTTAGATTGATAATAATAACAGTAATGTGTATAGTAATTGTCGTCCTATCGATCATATAAGCATAATATGGCTAATAATATGAGTTAGATTGATAATAATAAGAGTAATATGTATAGTAATTATCGTTCTATCGATCATATAAGCATAATATGCCTAATAATATGAGTTAGATTGATAATAGTGAGTGTAATAAGTATAGTAATTGTCGTTCTATCGATCATATAAGCAGAATATGGCTAATAATATGAGTTAGATTGATAATAATAAGAGTAATGAGTATAGTAATTGTCGTACTATCGATCATATAAGCATAATGTGGCTAATAATATGAGTTAGATTGATAATAATAAGAGTAATAAGTATAGTAATTGTCGTTCTATCGGTCATATAACCATAATATGGCTAATAATATGAGTTAGATTGATAATAATAAGAGTAATGAGTATAGTAATTGTCGTTCTATCGATCATATCTGCATAATATGGTTAATAATATGAGTTAGATTGATAATAGTGAGTGTAATAAGTTTAGTAATTGTCGTTCTATCGATCATATCTGCATAATATGGCTAATAATATGAGTTAGATTGATAATAATAAGATTAATAAGTATAGTAATTGTCGTTCTATCGATCATATCTGCATAATATGGTGAATAATATGAGTTAGATTGGTAATAGTGAGTGTAATAAGTATAGTAATTGTCGTACTATCGATCATATTAGCATAATGTGGCTAATAATATGAGTTAGATTGATAATAATAAGAGTATTGAGTATAGTAATTGTCGTTCTATCGATCATATCTGCATAATATGGTTAATAATATGAGTTAGATTAATAATAGTGAGTGTAATAAGTATAGTAATTGTCGCTCTATCGATCATATAAGCATAATATGGCTAATAATATGAGTGAGATAGATAATAATAAGAGTAATGTGTATAGTTATTGTCGTTCTATCGATCATATCTGCATAATATGGTTAATCATATGAGTTAGATTGGTAATAGTGAGTGTAATAAGTATAGTAATTGTCGTTCTATCGGTCATATGACCATAATATGGCTAATAATATGAGTTAGATTGATAATAATAAGAGTAATAAGTATAGTAATTGTCGTTCTATCGATCGCATAAGCATAATATGGCTAATAATATGAGTTAGATTGATAATAGTGAGTGTAATAAGTATAGTAATTGTCGTTCTATCGATCATATAAGCAGAATATGGATAATAATATGAGTTAGATTGATAATAGTAAGAGTAATGGGTATAGTAATTGTCGTACTATCGATCATATAAGCATAATGTGGCTAATAATATGAGTTAGATTGATAATAATAAGAGTAATAAGTATAGTAATTGTCCTTCTATCGGTCATATAACCATAATATGGCTAATAATATGAGTTAGATTGATAATAATAAGAGTAATGAGTATACTAATTGTCGTTCTATCGATCATATCTGCATAATATGGTTAATAATATGAGTTAGATTGATAATAGTGAATGTAATAAGTTTAGTAAATGTCGTTCTATCGATCATATAAGCATAATATAGCTAATAATATGAGTTACATTGATAATAATAAGAGTAATGGGTATAGTAATTGTCGTTCTATCGATCATATAAGCATAATATGACTAATAATATGAGTTAGATTGATAATAATAACAGTAATGAGTATAGTAATTGTCGTCCTATCGATCATATAAGCATAATATGGCTAATAATATGAGTTAGATTGATAATAATAAGAGTAATATGTATAGTAATTATCGTTCTATCGATCATATAAGCATAATATGCCTAATAATATGAGTTAGATTGATAATAATAAGAATAATGAGTCTAGTAATTGTCGTTCTATCGATCATATCTGCATAATATGGTTAATAATATGAGTTAGATTGATAATAATAAGAGTAATATGTATAGTAAGTATCGTTCTATCGATCATATAAGCATAATATGCCTAATAATATGAGTTAGATTGATAATAATAACAGTAATGAGTATAGTAATTGTCGTCCTATCGATCATATAAGCATAATATGGCTAATAATATGAGTTAGATTGATAATAGTAAGAGTAATATGTATAGCAACTGTCGTTCTATCGATCATATAACCATAATATGGCTAATAATATGAGTTAGATTGACAACAGTGAGTGTAATAGGTATAGTAATTGTCGTTCTATCGATCATATAAGCAGAATATGGCTAATAATATGAGTTAGATTGATAATAGTAAGAGTAATGCGTATAGTAATTGTCGTTCTATCGATCATATAAGCATAATATGGCTAATAATATGAGTTAGATTGATAATAGTGAGTGTAATAAGTATAGTAATTGTCGTTCTATCGATCATATAAGCAGAAAATGGCTAATAATATGAGTTAGATTGATAATAGTAAGAGTAATGCGTATAGTAATTGTCGTACTATCGATCATATAAGCATAATATGGCTAATAATATGAGTTAGATTGATAATAATAAGAGTAATGAGTATAGTAATTGTCGTTCTATCGATCATGTAAGCATAATATGGCTAATAATATGAGTTAGATTGATAATAATAACAGTAATGAGTATAGTAATTGTCGTCCGATCGATCATATAAGCATAATATGGCTAATAATATGAGTTAGATTGATAATAATAAGAGTAATATGTATAGTAACTGTCGTTCTATCGATCATATAAGCATAATATGGCTAATAATATGAGTTAGATTGACAATAGTGAGTGTAATAAGTATAGTAATTGTCGTTCTATCGATCATATAAGCAGATTATGGCTAATAATATGAGTTATATTGATAATAGTAAGAGTAATGAGTATAGTAATTGTCGTACTATCGATCATATAAGCATAATGTGGCTAATAATATGAGTTAGATTGATAATAATAAGAGTAATGAGTATAGTAATTGTCGTTCTATCGATCATATCTGCATAATATGGTTAATAATATGAGTTAGATTGATAATAGTGAGTGTAATAAGTTTAGTAATTGTCGTTCTATCGATCATATCTGCATAATATGGCTAATAATATGAGTTAGATTGATAATAATAAGATTAATAAGTATAGTAATTGTCGTTCTATCGATCATATCTGCATAATATGGTTAATAATATGAGTTAGATTGGTAATAGTGAGTGCAATAAGTATAGTAATTGTCGTACTATCGATCATATTAACATAATGTGGCTAATAATATGAGTTAGATTGATAATAATAAGAGTATTGAGTATAGTAATTGTCGTTCTATCGATCATATCTGCATAATATGGTTAATAATATGAGTTAGATTGATAATAGTGAGTGTAATAAGTATAGTAATTGTCGCTCTATCGATCATATAAGCATAATATGGCTAATAATATGAGTGAGATAGATAATAATAAGAGTAATGTGTATAGTTATTGTCGTTCTATCGATCATATCTGCATAATATGGTTAATCATATGAGTTAGATTGGTAATAGTGAGTGTAATAAGTATAGTAATTGTCGTTCTATCGGTCATATGACCATAATATGGCTAATAATATGAGTTAGATTGATAATAATAAGAGTAATAAGTATAGTAATTGTCGTTCTATCGATCATATAAGCATAATATGGCTAATAATATGAGTTAGATTGATAATAGTGAGTGTAATAAGTATAGTAATTGTCGTTCTATCGATCATATAAGCAGAATATGGATAATAATATGAGTTAGATTGATAATAGTAAGAGTAATGGGTATAGTAATTGTCGTACTATCGATCATATAAGCATAATGTGGCTAATAATATGAGTTAGATTGATAATAATAAGAGTAATAAGTATAGTAATTGTCGTTCTATCGGTCATATAACCATAATATGGCTAATAATATGAGTTAGATTGATAATAATAAGAGTAATGAGTATACTAATTGTCGTTCTATCGATCATATCTGCATAATATGGTTAATAATATGAGTTAGATTAATAATATGATATAGCTAATAATATGAGTTACATTGATAATAATAAGAGTAATGAGTATAGTAATTGTCGTTCTATCGATCATATAAGCATAATATGACTAATAATATGAGTTAGATTGATAATAATAACAGTAATGAGTATAGTAATTGTCGTCCGATCGATCATATAAGCATAATATGGCTAATAATATGAGTTAGATTGATAATAATAAGAGTAATATGTATAGTAACTGTCGTTCTATCGATCATATAAGCATAATATGGCTAATAATATGAGTTAGATTGACAATAGTGAGTGTAATAAGTATAGTAATTGTCGTTCTATCGATCATATAAGCAGATTATGGCTAATAATATGAGTTATATTGATAATAGTAAGAGTAATGAGTATAGTAATTGTCGTACTATCGATCATATAAGCATAATGTGGCTAATAATATGAGTTAGATTGATAATAATAAGAGTAATAAGTATAGTAATTGTCGTTCTATCGGTCATATAACCATAATATGGCTAATAATATGAGTTAGATTGATAATAATAAGAGTAATGAGTATAGTAATTGTCGTTCTATCGATCATATCTGCATAATATGGTTAATAATATGAGTTAGATTGATAATAGTGAGTGTAATAAGTTTAGTAATTGTCGTTCTATCGATCATATCTGCATAATATGGCTAATAATATGAGTTAGATTGATAATAATAAGATTAATAAGTATAGTAATTGTCGTTCTATCGATCATATCTGCATAATATGGTTAATAATATGAGTTAGATTGGTAATAGTGAGTGTAATAAGTATAGTAATTGTCGTACTATCGATCATATTAGCATAATGTGGCTAATAATATGAGTTAGATTGATAATAATAAGAGTATTGAGTATAGTAATTGTCGTTCTATCGATCATATCTGCATAATATGGTTAATAATATGAGTTAGATTAATAATAGTGAGTGTAATAAGTATAGTAATTGTCGCTCTATCGATCATATAAGCATAATATGGCTAATAATATGAGTGAGATAGATAATAATAAGAGTAATGTGTATAGTTATTGTCGTTCTATCGATCATATCTGCATAATATGGTTAATCATATGAGTTAGATTGGTAATAGTGAGTGTAATAAGTATAGTAATTGTCGTTCTATCGGTCATATGACCATAATATGGCTAATAATATGAGTTAGATTGATAATAATAAGAGTAATAAGTATAGTAATTGTCGTTCTATCGATCGCATAAGCATAATATGGCTAATAATATGAGTTAGATTGATAATAGTGAGTGTAATAAGTATAGTAATTGTCGTTCTATCGATCATATAAGCAGAATATGGATAATAATATGAGTTAGATTGATAATAGTAAGAGTAATGGGTATAGTAATTGTCGTACTATCGATCATATAAGCATAATGTGGCTAATAATATGAGTTAGATTGATAATAATAAGAGTAATAAGTATAGTAATTGTCGTTCTATCGGTCATATAACCATAATATGGCTAATAATATGAGTTAGATTGATAATAATAAGAGTAATGAGTATACTAATTGTCGTTCTATCGATCATATCTGCATAATATGGTTAATAATATGAGTTAGATTGATAATAGTGAATGTAATAAGTTTAGTAAATGTCGTTCTATTGATCATATAAGCATAATATAGCTAATAATATGAGTTACATTGATAATAATAAGAGTAATGAGTATAGTAATTGTCGTTCTATCGATCATATAAGCATAATATGACTAATAATATGAGTTAGATTGATAATAATAACAGTAATGAGTATAGTAATTGTCGTCCTATCGATCATATAAGCATAATATGGCTAATAATATGAGTTAGATTGATAATAATAAGAGTAATATGTATAGTAATTATCGTTCTATCGATCATATAAGCATAATATGCCTAATAATATGAGTTAGATTGATAATAATAAGAATAATGAGTCTAGTAATTGTCGTTCTATCGATCATATCTGCATAATATGGTTAATAATATGAGTTAGATTGATAATAATAAGAGTAATATGTATAGTAAGTATCGTTCTATCGATCATATAAGCATAATATGCCTAATAATATGAGTTAGATTGATAATAATAACAGTAATGAGTATAGTAATTGTCGTCCTATCGATCATATAAGCATAATATGGCTAATAATATGAGTTAGATTGATAATAGTAAGAGTAATATGTATAGTAACTGTCGTTCTATCGATCATATAACCATAATATGGCTAATAATATGAGTTAGATTGACAACAGTGAGTGTAATAGGTATAGTAATTGTCGTTCTATCGATCATATAAGCAGAATATGGCTAATAATATGAGTTAGATTGATAATAGTAAGAGTAATGCGTATAGTAATTGTCGTTCTATCGATCATATAAGCATAATATGGCTAATAATATGAGTTAGATTGATAATAGTGAGTGTAATAAGAATAGTAATTGTCGTTCTATCGATCATATAAGCAGAAAATGGCTAATAATATGAGTTAGATTGATAATAGTAAGAGTAATGCGTATAGTAATTGTCGTACTATCGATCATATAAGCATAATATGGCTAATAATATGAGTTAGATTGATAATAATAAGAGTAATGAGTATAGTAATTGTCGTTCTATCGATCATGTAAGCATAATATGGCTAATAATATGAGTTAGATTGATAATAATAACAGTAATGAGTATAGTAATTGTCGTCCGATCGATCATATAAGCATAATATGGCTAATAATATGAGTTAGATTGATAATAATAAGAGTAATATGTATAGTAACTGTCGTTCTATCGATCATATAAGCATAATATGGCTAATAATATGAGTTAGATTGACAATAGTGAGTGTAATAAGTATAGTAATTGTCGTTCTATCGATCATATAAGCAGATTATGGCTAATAATATGAGTTATATTGATAATAGTAAGAGTAATGAGTATAGTAATTGTCGTACTATCGATCATATAAGCATAATGTGGCTAATAATATGAGTTAGATTGATAATAATAAGAGTAATGAGTATAGTAATTGTCGTTCTATCGATCATATAAGCATAATATGGCTAATAATATGAGTTAGATTGATAATAATAAGAGTAATGAGTCTAGTAATTGTCGTTCTATCGATCATATCTGCATAATATGGTTAATAATATGAGTTAGATTGCTAATAATAAGAGTAATGAGTATAGTAATTGTCCTTCTATCGATCATATCTGCATAATATGGTTAATAATATGAGTTACATTGATAATAGTGAGTGTAATAAGTTTAGTAAATGTCGTTCTATCGATCATATAAGCATAATATAGCTAATAATATTAGTTACATTGATAATAATAAGAGTAATAAGTATAGTAATTGTCGTTCTATCGATCATATAAGCATAATATGGCTAATAATATGAGTTAGATTCATAATAATAACAGTAATGAGTATAGTAATTGTCGTCCTATCGTTCATATAAGCATATTATGGCTAATAATATGAGTTAGATTGATAATAATAAGAGTAATGAGTATAGTAATTGTCGTTCTATCGATCATATCTGCATAATATGGTTAATAATATGAGTTAGATTGATAATAGTGAGTGTAATTAGTTTAGTAAATGTCGTTCTATCGATCATATAAGCATAATATAGCTAATAATATGAGTTACATTGATAATAATAAGAGTAATGAGTATAGTAATTGTCGTTCTATCGATCATATCTGCATAATATGACTAATAATATGAGTTAGATTGATAATAATAACAGTAATGTGTATAGTAATTGTCGTCCTATCGATCATATAAGCATAATATGGCTAATAATATGAGTTAGATTGATAATAATAAGAGTAATATGTATAGTAATTATCGTTCTATCGATCATATAAGCATAATATGCCTAATAATATGAGTTAGATTGATAATAGTGAGTGTAATAAGTATAGTAATTGTCGTTCTATCGATCATATAAGCAGAATATGGCTAATAATATGAGTTAGATTGATAATAGTAAGAGTGATGAGTATAGTAATTGTCGTACTATCGATCATATAAGCATAATGTGGCTAATAATATGAGTTAGATTGATAATAATAAGAGTAATAAGTATAGTAATTGTCGTTCTATCGGTCATATAACCATAATATGGCTAATAATATGAGTTAGATTGATAATAATAAGAGTAATGAGTATAGTAATTGTCGTTCTATCGATCATATCTGCATAATATGGTTAATAATATGAGTTAGATTGATAATAGTGAGTGTAATAAGTTTAGTAATTGTCGTTCTATCGATCATATCTGCATAATATGGCTAATAATATGAGTTAGATTGATAATAATAAGATTAATAAGTATAGTAATTGTCGTTCTATCGATCATATCTGCATAATATGGTTAATAATATGAGTTAGATTGGTAATAGTGAGTGTAATAAGTATAGTAATTGTCGTACTATCGATCATATTAGCATAATGTGGCTAATAATATGAGTTAGATTGATAATAATAAGAGTATTGAGTATAGTAATTGTCGTTCTATCGATCATATCTGCATAATATGGTTAATAATATGAGTTAGATTAATAATAGTGAGTGTAATAAGTATAGTAATTGTCGCTCTATCGATCATATAAGCATAATATGGCTAATAATATGAGTGAGATAGATAATAATAAGAGTAATGTGTATAGTTATTGTCGTTCTATCGATCATATCTGCATAATATGGTTAATCATATGAGTTAGATTGGTAATAGTGAGTGTAATAAGTATAGTAATTGTCGTTCTATCGGTCATATGACCATAATATGGCTAATAATATGAGTTAGATTGATAATAATAAGAGTAATAAGTATAGTAATTGTCGTTCTATCGATCGCATAAGCATAATATGGCTAATAATATGAGTTAGATTGATAATAGTGAGTGTAATAAGTATAGTAATTGTCGTTCTATCGATCATATAAGCAGAATATGGATAATAATATGAGTTAGATTGATAATAGTAAGAGTAATGGGTATAGTAATTGTCGTACTATCGATCATATAAGCATAATGTGGCTAATAATATGAGTTAGATTGATAATAATAAGAGTAATAAGTATAGTAATTGTCGTTCTATCGGTCATATAACCATAATATGGCTAATAATATGAGTTAGATTGATAATAATAAGAGTAATGAGTATACTAATTGTCGTTCTATCGATCATATCTGCATAATATGGTTAATAATATGAGTTAGATTGATAATAGTGAATGTAGTAAGTTTAGTAAATGTCGTTCTATCGATCATATAAGCATAATATAGCTAATAATATGAGTTACATTGATAATAATAAGAGTAATGAGTATAGTAATTGTCGTTCTATCGATCATATAAGCATAATATGACTAATAATATGAGTTAGATTGATAATAATAACAGTAATGAGTATAGTAATTGTCGTCCTATCGATCATATAAGCATAATATGGCTAATAATATGAGTTAGATTGATAATAATAAGAGTAATATGTATAGTAATTATCGTTCTATCGATCATATAAGCATAATATGCCTAATAATATGAGTTAGATTGATAATAATAAGAATAATGAGTCTAGTAATTGTCGTTCTATCGATCATATCTGCATAATATGGTTAATAATATGAGTTAGATTGATAATAATAAGAGTAATATGTATAGTAAGTATCGTTCTATCGATCATATAAGCATAATATGCCTAATAATATGAGTTAGATTGATAATAATAACAGTAATGAGTATAGTAATTGTCGTCCTATCGATCATATAAGCATAATATGGCTAATAATATGAGTTAGATTGATAATAGTAAGAGTAATATGTATAGTAACTGTCGTTCTATCGATCATATAAGCATAATATGGCTAATAATATGAGTTAGATTGACAACAGTGAGTGTAATAGGTATAGTAATTGTCGTTCTATCGATCATATAAGCAGAATATGGCTAATAATATGAGTTAGATTGATAATAGTAAGAGTAATGCGTATAGTAATTGTCGTTCTATCGATCATATAAGCATAATATGGCTAATAATAGGAGTTAGATTGATAATAGTGAGTGTAATAAGTATAGTAATTGTCGTTCTATCGATCATATAAGCAGAAAATGGCTAATAATATGAGTTAGATTGATAATAGTAAGAGTAATGCGTATAGTAATTGTCGTACTATCGATCATATAAGCATAATATGGCTAATAATATGAGTTAGATTGATAATAATAAGAGTAATGAGTATAGTAATTGTCGTTCTATCGATCATGTAAGCATAATATGGCTAATAATATGAGTTAGATTGATAATAATAACAGTAATGAGTATAGTAATTGTCGTCCGATCGATCATATAAGCATAATATGGCTAATAATATGAGTTAGATTGATAATAATAAGAGTAATATGTATTGTAACTGTCGTTCTATCGATCATATAAGCATAATATGGCTAATAATATGAGTTAGATTGACAATAGTGAGTGTAATAAGTATAGTAATTGTCGTTCTATCGATCATATAAGCAGATTATGGCTAATAATATGAGTTATATTGATAATAGTAAGAGTAATGAGTATAGTAATTGTCGTACTATCGATCATATAAGCATAATGTGGCTAATAATATGAGTTAGATTGATAATAATAAGAGTAATGAGTATAGTAATTGTCGTTCTATCGATCATATAAGCATAATATGGCTAATAATATGAGTTAGATTGATAATAATAAGAGTAATGAGTCTAGTAATTGTCGTTCTATCGATCATATCTGCATAATATGGTTAATAATATGAGTTAGATTGCTAATAATAAGAGTAATGAGTATAGTAATTGTCCTTCTATCGATCATATCTGCATAATATGGTTAATAATATGAGTTACATTGATAATAGTGAGTGTAATAAGTTTAGTAAATGTCGTTCTATCGATCATATAAGCATAATATAGCTAATAATATTAGTTACATTGATAATAATAAGAGTAATAAGTATAGTAATTGTCGTTCTATCGATCATATAAGCATAATATGGCTAATAATATGAGTTAGATTCATAATAATAACAGTAATGAGTATAGTAATTGTCGTCCTATCGTTCATATAAGCATATTATGGCTAATAATATGAGTTAGATTGATAATAATAAGAGTAATGAGTATAGTAATTGTCGTTCTATCGATCATATCTGCATAATATGGTTAATAATATGAGTTAGATTGATAATAGTGAGTGTAATTAGTTTAGTAAATGTCGTTCTATCGATCATATAAGCATAATATAGCTAATAATATGAGTTACATTGATAATAATAAGAGTAATGAGTATAGTAATTGTCGTTCTATCGATCATATCTGCATAATATGACTAATAATATGAGTTAGATTGATAATAATAACAGTAATGTGTATAGTAATTGTCGTCCTATCGATCATATAAGCATAATATGGCTAATAATATGAGTTAGATTGATAATAATAAGAGTAATATGTATAGTAATTATCGTTCTATCGATCATATAAGCATAATATGCCTAATAATATGAGTTAGATTGATAATAGTGAGTGTAATAAGTATAGTAATTGTCGTTCTATCGATCATATAAGCAGAATATGGCTAATAATATGAGTTAGATTGATAATAGTAAGAGTGATGAGTATAGTAATTGTCGTACTATCGATCATATAAGCATAATGTGGCTAATAATATGAGTTAGATTGATAATAATAAGAGTAATAAGTATAGTAATTGTCGTTCTATCGGTCATATAACCATAATATGGCTAATAATATGAGTTAGATTGATAATAATAAGAGTAATGAGTATAGTAATTGTCGTTCTATCGATCATATCTGCATAATATGGTTAATAATATGAGTTAGATTGATAATAGTGAGTGTAATAAGTTTAGTAATTGTCGTTCTATCGATCATATCTGCATAATATGGCTAATAATATGAGTTAGATTGATAATAATAAGATTAATAAGTATAGTAATTGTCGTTCTATCGATCATATCTGCATAATATGGTTAATAATATGAGTTAGATTGGTAATAGTGAGTGTAATAAGTATAGTAATTGTCGTACTATCGATCATATTAGCATAATGTGGCTAATAATATGAGTTAGATTGATAATAATAAGAGTATTGAGTATAGTAATTGTCGTTCTATCGATCATATCTGCATAATATGGTTAATAATATGAGTTAGATTAATAATAGTGAGTGTAATAAGTATAGTAATTGTCGCTCTATCGATCATATAAGCATAATATGGCTAATAATATGAGTGAGATAGATAATAATAAGAGTAATGTGTATAGTTATTGTCGTTCTATCGATCATATCTGCATAATATGGTTAATCATATGAGTTAGATTGGTAATAGTGAGTGTAATAAGTATAGTAATTGTCGTTCTATCGGTCATATGACCATAATATGGCTAATAATATGAGTTAGATTGATAATAATAAGAGTAATAAGTATAGTAATTGTCGTTCTATCGATCGCATAAGCATAATATGGCTAATAATATGAGTTAGATTGATAATAGTGAGTGTAATAAGTATAGTAATTGTCGTTCTATCGATCATATAAGCAGAATATGGATAATAATATGAGTTAGATTGATAATAGTAAGAGTAATGGGTATAGTAATTGTCGTACTATCGATCATATAAGCATAATGTGGCTAATAATATGAGTTAGATTGATAATAATAAGAGTAATAAGTATAGTAATTGTCGTTCTATCGGTCATATAACCATAATATGGCTAATAATATGAGTTAGATTGATAATAATAAGAGTAATGAGTATACTAATTGTCGTTCTATCGATCATATCTGCATAATATGGTTAATAATATGAGTTAGATTGATAATAGTGAATGTAATAAGTTTAGTAAATGTCGTTCTATCGATCATATAAGCATAATATAGCTAATAATATGAGTTACATTGATAATAATAAGAGTAATGAGTATAGTAATTGTCGTTCTATCGATCATATAAGCATAATATGACTAATAATATGAGTTAGATTGATAATAATAACAGTAATGAGTATAGTAATTGTCGTCCTATCGATCATATAAGCATAATATGGCTAATAATATGAGTTAGATTGATAATAATAAGAGTAATATGTATAGTAATTATCGTTCTATCGATCATATAAGCATAATATGCCTAATAATATGAGTTAGATTGATAATAATAAGAATAATGAGTCTAGTAATTGTCGTTCTATCGATCATATCTGCATAATATGGTTAATAATATGAGTTAGATTGATAATAATAAGAGTAATATGTATAGTAAGTATCGTTCTATCGATCATATAAGCATAATATGCCTAATAATATGAGTTAGATTGATAATAATAACAGTAATGAGTATAGTAATTGTCGTCCTATCGATCATATAAGCATAATATGGCTAATAATATGAGTTAGATTGATAATAGTAAGAGTAATATGTATAGTAACTGTCGTTCTATCGATCATATAAGCATAATATGGCTAATAATATGAGTTAGATTGACAACAGTGAGTGTAATAGGTATAGTAATTGTCGTTCTATCGATCATATAAGCAGAATATGGCTAATAATATGAGTTAGATTGATAATAGTAAGAGTAATGCGTATAGTAATTGTCGTTCTATCGATCATATAAGCATAATATGGCTAATAATATGAGTTAGATTGATAATAGTGAGTGTAATAAGTATAGTAATTGTCGTTCTATCGATCATATAAGCAGAAAATGGCTAATAATATGAGTTAGATTGATAATAGTAAGAGTAATGCGTATAGTAATTGTCGTACTATCGATCATATAAGCATAATATGGCTAATAATATGAGTTAGATTGATAATAATAAGAGTAATGAGTATAGTAATTGTCGTTCTATCGATCATGTAAGCATAATATGGCTAATAATATGAGTTAGATTGATAATAATAACAGTAATGAGTATAGTAATTGTCGTCCGATCGATCATATAAGCATAATATGGCTAATAATATGAGTTAGATTGATAATAATAAGAGTAATATGTATAGTAACTGTCGTTCTATCGATCATATAAGCATAATATGGCTAATAATATGAGTTAGATTGACAATAGTGAGTGTAATAAGTATAGTAATTGTCGTTCTATCGATCATATAAGCAGATTATGGCTAATAATATGAGTTATATTGATAATAGTAAGAGTAATGAGTATAGTAATTGTCGTACTATCGATCATATAAGCATAATGTGGCTAATAATATGAGTTAGATTGATAATAATAAGAGTAATGAGTTTAGTAATTGTCGTTCTATCGATCATATAAGCATAATATGCCTAATAATATGAGTTAGATTGATAATAATAAGAATAATGAGTATAGTAATTGTCGTTCTATCGATCATATCTGCATAATATGACTAATAATATGAGTTAGATTGATAATAATAACAGTAATGTGTATAGTAATTGTCGTCCTATCGATCATATAAGCATAATATGGCTAATAATATGAGTTAGATTGATAATAATAAGAGTAATATGTATAGTAATTATCGTTCTATCGATCATATAAGCATAATATGCCTAATAATATGAGTTAGATTGATAATAGTGAGTGTAATAAGTATAGTAATTGTCGTTCTATCGATCATATAAGCAGAATATGGCTAATAATATGAGTTAGATTGATAATAGTAAGAGTGATGAGTATAGTAATTGTCGTACTATCGATCATATAAGCATAATGTGGCTAATAATATGAGTTAGATTGATAATAATAAGAGTAATAAGTATAGTAATTGTCGTTCTATCGGTCATATAACCATAATATGGCTAATAATATGAGTTAGATTGATAATAATAAGAGTAATGAGTATAGTAATTGTCGTTCTATCGATCATATCTGCATAATATGGTTAATAATATGAGTTAGATTGATAATAGTGAGTGTAATAAGTTTAGTAATTGTCGTTCTATCGATCATATCTGCATAATATGGCTAATAATATGAGTTAGATTGATAATAATAAGATTAATAAGTATAGTAATTGTCGTTCTATCGATCATATCTGCATAATATGGTTAATAATATGAGTTAGATTGGTAATAGTGAGTGTAATAAGTATAGTAATTGTCGTACTATCGATCATATTAGCATAATGTGGCTAATAATATGAGTTAGATTGATAATAATAAGAGTATTGAGTATAGTAATTGTCGTTCTATCGATCATATCTGCATAATATGGTTAATAATATGAGTTAGATTAATAATAGTGAGTGTAATAAGTATAGTAATTGTCGCTCTATCGATCATATAAGCATAATATGGCTAATAATATGAGTGAGATAGATAATAATAAGAGTAATGTGTATAGTTATTGTCGTTCTATCGATCATATCTGCATAATATGGTTAATCATATGAGTTAGATTGGTAATAGTGAGTGTAATAAGTATAGTAATTGTCGTTCTATCGGTCATATGACCATAATATGGCTAATAATATGAGTTAGATTGATAATAATAAGAGTAATAAGTATAGTAATTGTCGTTCTATCGATCGCATAAGCATAATATGGCTAATAATATGAGTTAGATTGATAATAGTGAGTGTAATAAGTATAGTAATTGTCGTTCTATCGATCATATAAGCAGAATATGGATAATAATATGAGTTAGATTGATAATAGTAAGAGTAATGGGTATAGTAATTGTCGTACTATCGATCATATAAGCATAATGTGGCTAATAATATGAGTTAGATTGATAATAATAAGAGTAATAAGTATAGTAATTGTCGTTCTATCGGTCATATAACCATAATATGGCTAATAATATGAGTTAGATTGATAATAATAAGAGTAATGAGTATACTAATTGTCGTTCTATCGATCATATCTGCATAATATGGTTAATAATATGAGTTAGATTGATAATAGTGAATGTAATAAGTTTAGTAAATGTCGTTCTATCGATCATATAAGCATAATATAGCTAATAATATGAGTTACATTGATAATAATAAGAGTAATGAGTATAGTAATTGTCGTTCTATCGATCATATAAGCATAATATGACTAATAATATGAGTTAGATTGATAATAATAACAGTAATGAGTATAGTAATTGTCGTCCTATCGATCATATAAGCATAATATGGCTAATAATATGAGTTAGATTGATAATAATAAGAGTAATATGTATAGTAATTATCGTTCTATCGATCATATAAGCATAATATGCCTAATAATATGAGTTAGATTGATAATAATAAGAATAATGAGTCTAGTAATTGTCGTTCTATCGATCATATCTGCATAATATGGTTAATAATATGAGTTAGATTGATAATAATAAGAGTAATATGTATAGTAAGTATCGTTCTATCGATCATATAAGCATAATATGCTTAATAATATGAGTTAGATTGATAATAATAACAGTAATGAGTATAGTAATTGTCGTCCTATCGATCATATAAGCATAATATGGCTAATAATATGAGTTAGATTGATAATAGTAAGAGTAATATGTATAGTAACTGTCGTTCTATCGATCATATAAGCATAATATGGCTAATAATATGAGTTAGATTGACAACAGTGAGTGTAATAGGTATAGTAATTGTCGTTCTATCGATCATATAAGCAGAATATGGCTAATAATATGAGTTAGATTGATAATAGTAAGAGTAATGCGTATAGTAATTGTCGTTCTATCGATCATATAAGCATAATATGGCTAATAATATGAGTTAGATTGATAATAGTGAGTGTAATAAGTATAGTAATTGTCGTTCTATCGATCATATAAGCAGAAAATGGCTAATAATATGAGTTAGATTGATAATAGTAAGAGTAATGCGTATAGTAATTGTCGTACTATCGATCATATAAGCATAATATGGCTAATAATATGAGTTAGATTGATAATAATAAGAGTAATGAGTATAGTAATTGTCGTTCTATCGATCATGTAAGCATAATATGGCTAATAATATGAGTTAGATTGATAATAATAACAGTAATGAGTATAGTAATTGTCGTCCGATCGATCATATAAGCATAATATGGCTAATAATATGAGTTAGATTGATAATAATAAGAGTAATATGTATAGTAACTGTCGTTCTATCGATCATATGAGCATAATATGGCTAATAATATGAGTTAGATTGACAATAGTGAGTGTAATAAGTATAGTAATTGTCGTTCTATCGATCATATAAGCAGATTATGGCTAATAATATGAGTTATATTGATAATAGTAAGAGTAATGAGTATAGTAATTGTCGTACTATCGATCATATAAGCATAATGTGGCTAATAATATGAGTTAGATTGATAATAATAAGAGTAATGAGTTTAGTAATTGTCGTTCTATCGATCATATAAGCATAATATGCCTAATAATATGAGTTAGATTGATAATAATAAGAATAATGAGTCTAGTAATTGTCGTTCTATCGATCATATCTGCATAATATGGTTAATAATATGAGTTAGATTGATAATAATAAGAGTAATGAGTATAGTAATTGTCCTTCTATCGATCATATCTGCATAATATGGTTAATAATATGAGTTACATTGATAATAGTGAGTGTAATAAGTTTAGTAAATGTCGTTCTATCGATCATATAAGCATAATATAGCTAATAATATTAGTTACATTGATAATAATAAGAGTAATAATTATAGTAATTGTCGTTCTATCGATCATATAAGCATAATATGGCTAATAATATGAGTTAGATTCATAATAGTAAGAGTAATATGTAAAGTAACTGTCGTTCTATCGATCATATAAGCATAATATGGCTAATAATATGAGTTAGATTGACAATAGTGAGTGTAATAGGTATAGTAATTGTCGTTCTATCGATCATATCTGCATAATATGGTTAATAATATGAGTTAGATTAATAATACTGAGTGTAATTAGTTTAGTAAATGTCGTTCTATCGATCATATAAGCATAATATAGCTAATAAAATGAGTTACATTGATAATAATAAGAGTAATGAGTATAGTAATTGTCGTTCTATCGATCATATCTGCATAATATGACTAATAATATGAGTTAGATTGATAATAATAACAGTAATGTGTATAGTAATTGTCGTCCTATCGATCATATAAGCATAATATGGCTAATAATATGAGTTAGATTGATAATAATAAGAGTAATATGTATAGTAATTATCGTTCTATCGATCATATAAGCATAATATGCCTAATAATATGAGTTAGATTGATAATAGTAAGAGTAATGAGTATAGTAATTGTCGTACTATCGATCATATAAGCATAATGTGGCTAATAATATGAGTTAGATTGATAATAATAAGAGTAATAAGTATAGTAATTGTCGTTCTATCGATCATATCTGCATAATATGGTTAATAATATGAGTTAGATTGGTAATAGTGAGTGTAATAAGTATAGTAATTGTCGTACTATCGATCATATAAGCATAATGTGGCTAATAATATGAGTTAGATTGATAATAATAAGAGTAGTGAGTATAGTAATTGTCGTTCTATCGATCATATCTGCATAATATGGTTAATAATATGAGTTAGATTGATAATAGTGAGTGTAATAAGTATAGTAATTGTCGCTCTATCGATCATATAAGCATAATATGGCTAATAATATGAGTGAGATAGATAATAATAAGAGTAATGTGTATAGTTATTGTCGTTCTATCGATCATATCTGCATAATATGGTTAATCATATGAGTTAGATTGGTAATAGTGAGTGTAATAAGTATAGTAATTGTCGTTCTATCGGTCATATGACCATAATATGGCTAATAATATGAGTTAGATTGATAATAATAAGAGTAATAAGTATAGTAATTGTCGTTCTATCGATCATATAAGCATAATATGGCTAATAATATGAGTTAGATTGATAATAGTGAGTGTAATAAGTATAGTAATTGTCGTTCTATCGATCATATAAGCAGAATATGGATAATAATATGAGTTAGATTGATAATAGTAAGAGTAATGGGTATAGTAATTGTCGTACTATCGATCATATAAGCATAATGTGGCTAATAATATGAGTTAGATTGATAATAATAAGAGTAATAAGTATAGTAATTGTCGTTCTATCGGTCATATAACCATAATATGGCTAATAATATGAGTTAGATTGATAATAATAAGAGTAATAAGTATAGTAATTGTCGTTCTATCGATCGCATAAGCATAATATGGCTAATAATATGAGTTAGATTGATAATAGTGAGTGTAATAAGTATAGTAATTGTCGTTCTATCGATCATATAAGCAGAATATGGATAATAATATGAGTTAGATTGATAATAGTAAGAGTAATGGGTATAGTAATTGTCGTACTATCGATCATATAAGCATAATGTGGCTAATAATATGAGTTAGATTGATAATAATAAGAGTAATAAGTATAGTAATTGTCGTTCTATCGGTCATATAACCATAATATGGCTAATAATATGAGTTAGATTGATAATAATAAGAGTAATGAGTATACTAATTGTCGTTCTATCGATCATATCTGCATAATATGGTTAATAATATGAGTTAGATTGATAATAGTGAATGTAATAAGTTTAGTAAATGTCGTTCTATCGATCATATAAGCATAATATAGCTAATAATATGAGTTACATTGATAATAATAAGAGTAATGAGTATAGTAATTGTCGTTCTATCGATCATATAAGCATAATATGACTAATAATATGAGTTAGATTGATAATAATAACAGTAATGAGTATAGTAATTGTCGTCCTATCGATCATATAAGCATAATATGGCTAATAATATGAGTTAGATTGATAATAATAAGAGTAATATGTATAGTAATTATCGTTCTATCGATCATATAAGCATAATATGCCTAATAATATGAGTTAGATTGATAATAATAAGAATAATGAGTCTAGTAATTGTCGTTCTATCGATCATATCTGCATAATATGGTTAATAATATGAGTTAGATTGATAATAATAAGAGTAATATGTATAGTAAGTATCGTTCTATCGATCATATAAGCATAATATGCTTAATAATATGAGTTAGATTGATAATAATAACAGTAATGAGTATAGTAATTGTCGTCCTATCGATCATATAAGCATAATATGGCTAATAATATGAGTTAGATTGATAATAGTAAGAGTAATATGTATAGTAACTGTCGTTCTATCGATCATATAAGCATAATATGGCTAATAATATGAGTTAGATTGACAACAGTGAGTGTAATAGGTATAGTAATTGTCGTTCTATCGATCATATAAGCAGAATATGGCTAATAATATGAGTTAGATTGATAATAGTAAGAGTAATGCGTATAGTAATTGTCGTTCTATCGATCATATAAGCATAATATGGCTAATAATATGAGTTAGATTGATAATAGTGAGTGTAATAAGTATAGTAATTGTCGTTCTATCGATCATATAAGCAGAAAATGGCTAATAATATGAGTTAGATTGATAATAGTAAGAGTAATGCGTATAGTAATTGTCGTACTATCGATCATATAAGCATAATATGGCTAATAATATGAGTTAGATTGATAATAATAAGAGTAATGAGTATAGTAATTGTCGTTCTATCGATCATGTAAGCATAATATGGCTAATAATATGAGTTAGATTGATAATAATAACAGTAATGAGTATAGTAATTGTCGTCCGATCGATCATATAAGCATAATATGGCTAATAATATGAGTTAGATTGATAATAATAAGAGTAATATGTATAGTAACTGTCGTTCTATCGATCATATAAGCATAATATGGCTAATAATATGAGTTAGATTGACAATAGTGAGTGTAATAAGTATAGTAATTGTCGTTCTATCGATCATATAAGCAGATTATGGCTAATAATATGAGTTATATTGATAATAGTAAGAGTAATGAGTATAGTAATTGTCGTACTATCGATCATATAAGCATAATGTGGCTAATAATATGAGTTAGATTGATAATAATAAGAGTAATGAGTTTAGTAATTGTCGTTCTATCGATCATATAAGCATAATATGCCTAATAATATGAGTTAGATTGATAATAATAAGAATAATGAGTCTAGTAATTGTCGTTCTATCGATCATATCTGCATAATATGGTTAATAATATGAGTTAGATTGATAATAATAAGAGTAATGAGTATAGTAATTGTCCTTCTATCGATCATATCTGCATAATATGGTTAATAATATGAGTTACATTGATAATAGTGAGTGTAATAAGTTTAGTAAATGTCGTTCTATCGATCATATAAGCATAATATAGCTAATAATATTAGTTACATTGATAATAATAAGAGTAATAATTATAGTAATTGTCGTTCTATCGATCATATAAGCATAATATGGCTAATAATATGAGTTAGATTCATAATAGTAAGAGTAATATGTAAAGTAACTGTCGTTCTATCGATCATATAAGCATAATATGGCTAATAATATGAGTTAGATTGACAATAGTGAGTGTAATAGGTATAGTAATTGTCGTTCTATCGATCATATCTGCATAATATGGTTAATAATATGAGTTAGATTAATAATACTGAGTGTAATTAGTTTAGTAAATGTCGTTCTATCGATCATATAAGCATAATATAGCTAATAAAATGAGTTACATTGATAATAATAAGAGTAATGAGTATAGTAATTGTCGTTCTATCGATCATATCTGCATAATATGACTAATAATATGAGTTAGATTGATAATAATAACAGTAATGTGTATAGTAATTGTCGTCCTATCGATCATATAAGCATAATATGGCTAATAATATGAGTTAGATTGATAATAATAAGAGTAATATGTATAGTAATTATCGTTCTATCGATCATATAAGCATAATATGCCTAATAATATGAGTTAGATTGATAATAGTAAGAGTAATGAGTATAGTAATTGTCGTACTATCGATCATATAAGCATAATGTGGCTAATAATATGAGTTAGATTGATAATAATAAGAGTAATAAGTATAGTAATTGTCGTTCTATCGATCATATCTGCATAATATGGTTAATAATATGAGTTAGATTGGTAATAGTGAGTGTAATAAGTATAGTAATTGTCGTACTATCGATCATATAAGCATAATGTGGCTAATAATATGAGTTAGATTGATAATAATAAGAGTAGTGAGTATAGTAATTGTCGTTCTATCGATCATATCTGCATAATATGGTTAATAATATGAGTTAGATTGATAATAGTGAGTGTAATAAGTATAGTAATTGTCGCTCTATCGATCATATAAGCATAATATGGCTAATAATATGAGTGAGATAGATAATAATAAGAGTAATGTGTATAGTTATTGTCGTTCTATCGATCATATCTGCATAATATGGTTAATCATATGAGTTAGATTGGTAATAGTGAGTGTAATAAGTATAGTAATTGTCGTTCTATCGGTCATATGACCATAATATGGCTAATAATATGAGTTAGATTGATAATAATAAGAGTAATAAGTATAGTAATTGTCGTTCTATCGATCATATAAGCATAATATGGCTAATAATATGAGTTAGATTGATAATAGTGAGTGTAATAAGTATAGTAATTGTCGTTCTATCGATCATATAAGCAGAATATGGATAATAATATGAGTTAGATTGATAATAGTAAGAGTAATGGGTATAGTAATTGTCGTACTATCGATCATATAAGCATAATGTGGCTAATAATATGAGTTAGATTGATAATAATAAGAGTAATAAGTATAGTAATTGTCGTTCTATCGGTCATATAACCATAATATGGCTAATAATATGAGTTAGATTGATAATAATAAGAGTAATGAGTATACTAATTGTCGTTCTATCGATCATATCTGCATAATATGGTTAATAATATGAGTTAGATTAATAATATGATATAGCTAATAATATGAGTTACATTGATAATAATAAGAGTAATGAGTATAGTAATTGTCGTTCTATCGATCATATAAGCATAATATGCCTAATAATATGAGTTAGATTGATAATAATAAGAATAATGAGTCTAGTAATTGTCGTTCTATCGATCATATCTGCATAATATGGTTAATAATATGAGTTAGATTGATAATAATAAGAGTAATGAGTATAGTAATTGTCCTTCTATCGATCATATCTGCATAATATGGTTAATAATATGAGTTACATTGATAATAGTGAGTGTAATAAGTTTAGTAAATGTCGTTCTATCGATCATATAAGCATAATATAGCTAATAATATTAGTTACATTGATAATAATAAGAGTAATAATTATAGTAATTGTCGTTCTATCGATCATATAAGCATAATATGGCTAATAATATGAGTTAGATTCATAATAGTAAGAGTAATATGTAAAGTAACTGTCGTTCTATCGATCATATAAGCATAATATGGCTAATAATATGAGTTAGATTGACAATAGTGAGTGTAATAGGTATAGTAATTGTCGTTCTATCGATTATATCTGCATAATATGGTTAATAATATGAGTTAGATTAATAATACTGAGTGTAATTAGTTTAGTAAATGTCGTTCTATCGATCATATAAGCTTAATATAGCTAATAAAATGAGTTACATTGATAATAATAAGAGTAATGAGTATAGTAATTGTCGTTCTATCGATCATATCTGCATAATATGACTAATAATATGAGTTAGATTGATAATAATAACAGTAATGTGTATAGTAATTGTCGTCCTATCGATCATATAAGCATAATATGGCTAATAATATGAGTTAGATTGATAATAATAAGAGTAATATGTATAGTAATTATCGTTCTATCGATCATATAAGCATAATATGCCTAATAATATGAGTTAGATTGATAATAGTAAGAGTAATGAGTATAGTAATTGTCGTACTATCGATCATATAAGCATAATGTGGCTAATAATATGAGTTAGATTGATAATAATAAGAGTAATAAGTATAGTAATTGTCGTTCTATCGATCATATCTGCATAATATGGTTAATAATATGAGTTAGATTGGTAATAGTGAGTGTAATAAGTATAGTAATTGTCGTACTATCGATCATATAAGCATAATGTGGCTAATAATATGAGTTAGATTGATAATAATAAGAGTAGTGAGTATAGTAATTGTCGTTCTATCGATCATATCTGCATAATATGGTTAATAATATGAGTTAGATTGATAATAGTGAGTGTAATAAGTATAGTAATTGTCGCTCTATCGATCATATAAGCATAATATGGCTAATAATATGAGTGAGATAGATAATAATAAGAGTAATGTGTATAGTTATTGTCGTTCTATCGATCATATCTGCATAATATGGTTAATCATATGAGTTAGATTGGTAATAGTGAGTGTAATAAGTATAGTAATTGTCGTTCTATCGGTCATATGACCATAATATGGCTAATAATATGAGTTAGATTGATAATAATAAGAGTAATAAGTATAGTAATTGTCGTTCTATCGATCATATAAGCATAATATGGCTAATAATATGAGTTAGATTGATAATAGTGAGTGTAATAAGTATAGTAATTGTCGTTCTATCGATCATATAAGCAGAATATGGATAATAATATGAGTTAGATTGATAATAGTAAGAGTAATGGGTATAGTAATTGTCGTACTATCGATCATATAAGCATAATATGACTAATAATATGAGTTAGATTGATAATAATAACAGTAATGAGTATAGTAATTGTCGTTCTATCGATCATATAAGCATAATATGGCTAATAATATGAGTTAGATTGATAATAATAAGAGTAATATGTATAGTAATTATCGTTCTATCGATCATATAAGCATAATATGCCTAATAATATGAGTTAGATTGATAATAATAAGAATAATGAGTCTAGTAATTGTCGTTCTATCGATCATATCTGCATAATATGGTTAATAATATGAGTTAGATTGATAATAATAAGAGTAATATGTATAGTAAGTATCGTTCTATCGATCATATAAGCATAATATGCCTAATAATATGAGTTAGATTGATAATAATAACAGTAATGAGTATAGTAATTGTCGTCCTATCGATCATATAAGCATAATATGGCTAATAATATGAGTTAGATTGATAATAGTAAGAGTAATATGTATAGTAACTGTCGTTCTATCGATCATATAAGCATAATATGGCTAATAATATGAGTTAGATTGACAATAGTGAGTGTAATAGGTATAGTAATTGTCGTTCTATCGATCATATAAGCAGAATATGGCTAATAATATGAGTTAGATTGATAATAGTAAGAGTAATGCGTATAGTAATTGTCGTTCTATCGATCATATAAGCATAATATGGCTAATAATATGAGTTAGATTGATAATAGTGAGTGTAATAAGTATAGTAATTGTCGTTCTATCGATCATATAAGCAGAAAATGGCTAATAATATGAGTTAGATTGATAATAGTAAGAGTAATGCGTATAGTAATTGTCGTACTATCGATCATATAAGCATAATATGGCTAATAATATGAGTTAGATTGATAATAATAAGAGTAATGAGTATAGTAATTGTCGTTCTATCGATCATATAAGCATAATATGGCTAATAATATGAGTTAGATTGATAATAATAACAGTAATGAGTATAGTAATTGTCGTTCCTATCGATCATATAAGCATAATATGGCTAATAATATGAGTTAGATTGATAATAATAAGAGTAATATGTATAGTAACTGTCGTTCTATCGATCATATAAGCATAATATGGCTAATAATATGAGTTAGATTGATAATAGTAAGAGTAATGCGTATAGTAATTGTCGTACTATCGATCATATAAGCATAATATGGCTAATAATATGAGTTAGATTGATAATAATAAGAGTAGTGAGTATAGTAATTGTCGTTCTATCGATCATATCTGCATAATATGGTTAATAATATGAGTTAGATTGATAATAGTGAGTGTAATAAGTATAGTAATTGTCGCTCTATCGATCATATAAGCATAATATGGCTAATAATATGAGTGAGATAGATAATAATAAGAGTAATGTGTATAGTTATTGTCGTTCTATCGATCATATCTGCATAATATGGTTAATCATATGAGTTAGATTGGTAATAGTGAGTGTAATAAGTATAGTAATTGTCGTTCTATCGGTCATATGACCATAATATGGCTAATAATATGAGTTAGATTGATAATAATAAGAGTAATAAGTATAGTAATTGTCGTTCTATCGATCATATAAGCATAATATGGCTAATAATATGAGTTAGATTGATAATAGTGAGTGTAATAAGTATAGTAATTGTCGTTCTATCGATCATATAAGCAGAATATGGATAATAATATGAGTTAGATTGATAATAGTAAGAGTAATGGGTATAGTAATTGTCGTACTATCGATCATATAAGCATAATATGACTAATAATATGAGTTAGATTGATAATAATAACAGTAATGAGTATAGTAATTGTCGTTCTATCGATCATATAAGCATAATATGGCTAATAATATGAGTTAGATTGATAATAATAAGAGTAATATGTATAGTAATTATCGTTCTATCGATCATATAAGCATAATATGCCTAATAATATGAGTTAGATTGATAATAATAAGAATAATGAGTCTAGTAATTGTCGTTCTATCGATCATATCTGCATAATATGGTTAATAATATGAGTTAGATTGATAATAATAAGAGTAATATGTATAGTAAGTATCGTTCTATCGATCATATAAGCATAATATGCCTAATAATATGAGTTAGATTGATAATAATAACAGTAATGAGTATAGTAATTGTCGTCCTATCGATCATATAAGCATAATATGGCTAATAATATGAGTTAGATTGATAATAGTAAGAGTAATATGTATAGTAACTGTCGTTCTATCGATCATATAAGCATAATATGGCTAATAATATGAGTTAGATTGACAATAGTGAGTGTAATAGGTATAGTAATTGTCGTTCTATCGATCATATAAGCAGAATATGGCTAATAATATGAGTTAGATTGATAATAGTAAGAGTAATGCGTATAGTAATTGTCGTTCTATCGATCATATAAGCATAATATGGCTAATAATATGAGTTAGATTGATAATAGTGAGTGTAATAAGTATAGTAATTGTCGTTCTATCGATCATATAAGCAGAAAATGGCTAATAATATGAGTTAGATTGATAATAGTAAGAGTAATGCGTATAGTAATTGTCGTACTATCGATCATATAAGCATAATATGGCTAATAATATGAGTTAGATTGATAATAATAAGAGTAATGAGTATAGTAATTGTCGTTCTATCGATCATATAAGCATAATATGGCTAATAATATGAGTTAGATTGATAATAATAACAGTAATGAGTATAGTAATTGTCGTCCTATCGATCATATAAGCATAATATGGCTAATAATATGAGTTAGATTGATAATAATAAGAGTAATATGTATAGTAACTGTCGTTCTATCGATCATATAAGCATAATATGGCTAATAATATGAGTTAGATTGACAATAGTGAGTGTAATAAGTATAGTAATTGTCGTTCTATCGATCATATAAGCAGAATATGGCTAATAATATGAGTTATATTGATAATAGTAAGAGTAATGAGTATAGTAATTGTCGTACTATCGATCATATAAGCATAATGTGGCTAATAATATGAGTTAGATTGATAATAATAAGAGTAATGAGTATAGTAATTGTCGTTCTATCGATCATGTAAGCATAATATGGCTAATAATATGAGTTAGATTGATAATAATAACAGTAATGAGTATAGTAATTGTCGTCCGATCGATCATATAAGCATAATATGGCTAATAATATGAGTTAGATTGATAATAATAAGAGTAATATGTATAGTAACTGTCGTTCTATCGATCATATAAGCATAATATGGCTAATAATATGAGTTAGATTGACAATAGTGAGTGTAATAAGTATAGTAATTGTCGTTCTATCGATCATATAAGCAGAATATGGCTAATAATATGAGTTATATTGATAATAGTAAGAGTAATGAGTATAGTAATTGTCGTACTATCGATCATATAAGCATAATGTGGCTAATAATATGAGTTAGATTGATAATAATAAGAGTAATGAGTATAGTAATTGTCGTTCTATCGATCATATAAGCATAATATGGCTAATAATATGAGTTAGATTGATAATAATAAGAGTAATGAGTCTAGTAATTGTCGTTCTATCGATCATATCTGCATAATATGGTTAATAATATGAGTTAGATTGATAATAATAAGAGTAATGAGTATAGTAATTGTCCTTCTATCGATCATATCTGCATAATATGGTTAATAATATGAGTTACATTGATAATAGTGAGTGTAATAAGTTTAGCAAATGTCGTTCTATCGATCATATAAGCATAATATAGCTAATAATATGAGTTACATTGATAATAATAAGAGTAATGAGTATAGTAATTGTCGTTCTATCGATCATGTAAGCATAATATGGCTAATAATATGAGTTAGATTGATAATAATAACAGTAATGTGTATAGTAATTGTCGTCCGATCGATCATATAAGCATAATATGGCTAATAATATGAGTTAGATTGATAATAATAAGAGTAATATGTATAGTAATTATCGTTCTATCGATCATATCTGCATAATATGGTTAATAATATGAGTTAGATTGATAATAGTGAGTGCAATAAGTTTAGTAATTGTCGTTCTATCGATCATATCTGCATAATATGGCTAATAATATGAGTTAGATTGATAATAATAAGATTAATAAGTATAGTAATTGTCGTTCTATCGATCATATCTGCATAATATGGTTAATAATATGAGTTAGATTGGTAATAGTGAGTGTAATAAGTATAGTAATTGTCGTACTATCGATCATATAAGCATAATGTGGCTAATAATATGAGTTAGATTGATAATAATAAGAGTAGTGAGTATAGTAATTGTCGTTCTATCGATCATATCTGCATAATATGGTTAATAATATGAGTTAGATTGATAATAGTGAGTGTAATAAGTATAGTAATTGTCGCTCTATCGATCATATAAGCATAATATGGCTAATAATATGAGGGAGATAGATAATAATAAGAGTAATGTGTATAGTTATTGTCGTTCTATCGATCATATCTGCATAATATGGTTAATCATATGAGTTAGATTGGTAATAGTGAGTGTAATAAGTATAGTAATTGTCGTTCTATCGGTCATATGACCATAATATGGCTAATAATATGACTTAGATTGATAATAGTAAGAGTAGTGGGTATAGTAATTGTCGTACTATCGATCATATAAGCATAATGTGGCTAATAATATGAGTTAGATTGATAATTATAAGAGTAATAAGTATAGTAATTGTCGTTCTATCGGTCATATAACCATAATATGGCTAATAATATGAGTTAGATTGATAATAGTGAGTGTAATAAGTATAGTAATTGTCGTTCTATCGATCATATAAGCAGAATATGGATAATAATATGACTTAGATTGATAATAGTAAGAGTAATGGGTATAGTAATTGTCGTACTATCGATCATATAAGCATAATATAGCTAATAATATGAGTTACATTGATAATAATAAGAGTAATGAGTATAGTAATTGTCGTTCTATCGATCATATAAGCATAATATGACTAATAATATGAGTTAGATTGATAATAATAACAGTAATGAGTATAGTAATTGTCGTCCTATCGATCATATAAGCATAATATGGCTAATAATATGAGTTAGATTGATAATAATAAGAGTAATATGTATAGTAATTATCGTTCTATCGATCATATAAGCATAATATGCCTAATAATATGAGTTAGATTGATAATAATAAGAATAATGAGTCTAGTAATTGTCGTTCTATCGATCATATCTGCATAATATGGTTAATAATATGAGTTAGATTGATAATAATAAGAGTAATATGTATAGTAATTATCGTTCTATCGATCATATAAGCATAATATGCCTAATAATATGAGTTAGATTGATAATAATAACAGTAGTGAGTATAGTAATTGTCGTCCTATCGATCATATAAGCATAATATGGCTAATAATATGAGTTAGATTGATAATAATAAGAGTAATATGTATAGTAACTGTCGTTCTATCGATCATATAAGCATAATATGGCTAATAATATGAGTTAGATTGACAATACTGAGTGTAATAGGTATAGTAATTGTCGTTCTATCGATCATATAAGCAGAATATGGCTAATAATATGAGTTAGATTGATAATAGTAAGAGTAATGCGTATAGTAATTGTCGTTCTATCGATCATATAAGCATAATATGGCTAATAATATGAGTTAGATTGATAATAGTGAGTGTAATAAGTATAGTAATTGTCGTTCTATCGATCATATAAGCAGAAAATGGCTAATAATATGAGTTAGATTGATAATAGTAAGAGTAATGCGTATAGTAATTGTCGTACTATCGATCATATAAGCATAATATGGCTAATAATATGAGTTAGATTGATAATAATAAGAGTAATGAGTATAGTAATTGTCGTACTATCGATCATATAAGCATAATATGGCTAATAATATGAGTTAGATTGATAATAATAAGAGTAATGAGTCTAGTAATTGTCGTTCTATCGATCATATCTGCATAATATGGCTAATAATATGAGTTAGATTCATAATAATAACAGTAATGAGTATAGTAATTGTCGTCCTATCGTTCATATAAGCATATTATGGCTAATAATATGAGTTAGATTGATAATAATAAGAGTAATGAGTATAGTAATTGTCGTTCTATCGATCATATCTGCATAATATGGTTAATAATATGAGTTAGATTAATAATAGTGAGTGTAATTAGTTTAGTAAATGTCGTTCTATCGATCATATAAGCATAATATAGCTAATAATATGAGTTACATTGATAATAATAAGAGTAATGAGTATAGTAATTGTCGTTCTATCGATCATATCTGCATAATATGACTAATAATATGAGTTAGATTGATAATAATAACAGTAATGTGTATAGTAATTGTCGTCCTATCGATCATATAAGCATAATATGGCTAATAATATGAGTTAGATTGATAATAATCAGAGTAATATGTATAGTAATTATCGTTCTATCGATCATATAAGCATAATATGCCTAATAATATGAGTTAGATTGATAATAGTGAGTGTAATAAGTATAGTAATTGTCGTTCTATCGATCATATAAGCAGAATATGGCTAATAATATGAGTTAGATTGATAATAGTAAGAGTAATGAGTATAGTAATTGTCGTACTATCGATCATATAAGCATAATGTGGCTAATAATATGAGGTAGATTGATAATAATAAGAGTAATAAGTATAGTAATTGTCGTTCTATCGGTCATATAACCATAATATGGCTAATAATATGAGTTAGATTGGTAATAATAAGAGTAGTGAGTATAGTAATTGTCGTTCTATCGATCATATCTGCATAATATGGTTAATAATATGAGTTAGATTGATAATAGTGAGTGTAATAAGTATAGTAATTGTCGCTCTATCGATCATATAAGCATATTATGGCTAATAATATGAGTTAGATTGATAATAATAAGAATAAGGAGTCTAGTAATTGTCGTTCTATCGATCATATCTGCATAATATGGTTAATAATATGAGTTAGATTGATAATAATAAGAGTAATATGTATAGTAATTATCGTTCTATCGATCATATAAGCATAATATGCCTAATAATATGAGTTAGATTGATAATAATAACAGTAATGAGTATAGTAATTGTCGTCCTATCGATCATATAAGCATAATATGGCTAATAATATGAGTTAGATTGATAATAATAAGAGTAATATGTATAGTAACTGTCGTTCTATCGATCACATAAGCATAATATGGCTAATAATATGAGTTAGATTGACAATAGTGAGTGTAATAGGTATAGTAATTGTAGTTCTATCGATCATATAAGCAGAATATGGCTAATAATATGAGTTAGATTGATAATAATAAGAGTAATGCGTATAGTAATTGTCGTTCTATCGATCATATAAGCATAATATGGCTAATAATATGAGTTAGATTGCTAATAGTGAGTGTAATAAGTATAGTAATTGTCGTTCTATCGATCATATAAGCAGAAAATGGCTAATAATATGAGTTAGATTGATAATAGTAAGAGTAATGCGTATAGTAATTGTCGTACTATCGATCATATAAGCATAATATGGCTAATAATATGAGTTAGATTGATAATAATAAGAGTAATGAGTATAGTAATTGTCGTTCTATCGATCATATAAGCATAATATGGCTAATAATATGAGTTAGATTGATAATAATAACAGTAATGAGTATAGTAATTGTCGTCCTATCGATCATATAAGCATAATATGGCTAATAATATGAGTTAGATTGATAATAGTAAGAGTAATATGTATAGTAACTGTCGTTCTATCGATCATATAAGCATAATATGGCTAATAATATGAGTTAGATTGACAATAGTGAGTGTAATAAGTATAGTAATTGTCGTTCTATCGATCATATAAGCAGAATATGGCTAATAATATGAGTTATATTGATAATAGTAAGAGTAATGCGTATAGTAATTGTCGTACTATCGATCATATAAGCATAATATGGCTAATAATATGAGTTAGATTGATAATAGTGAGTGTAATAAGTATAGTAATTATCGTTCTATCGATCATATAAGCATAATATGCCTAATAATATGAGTTAGATTGATAATAATAACAGTAATGAGTATAGTAATTGTCGTCCTATCGATCATATAAGCATAATATGGCTAATAATATGAGTTAGATTGATAATAATAAGAGTAATATGTATAGTAACTGTCGTTCTATCGATCACATAAGCATAATATGGCTAATAATATGAGTTAGATTGACAATAGTGAGTGTAATAGGTATAGTAATTGTCGTTCTATCGATCATATAAGCAGAATATGGCTAATAATATGAGTTAGATTGATAATAATAAGAGTAATGCGTATAGTAATTGTCGTTCTATCGATCATATAAGCATAATATGGCTAATAATATGAGTTAGATTGATAATAGTGAGTGTAATAAGTATAGTAATTGTCGTTCTATCGATCATATAAGCATAATATGGCTAATAATATGAGTTGGATTGATAATAATAACAGTAATGAGTATAGTAATTGTCGTCCTATCGATCATATAAGCATAATAAGGCTAATAATATGAGTTAGATTGATAATAATAAGAGTAATATGTATAGTAATTATCGTTCTATCGATCATATAAGCATAATATGGCTAATAATATGAGTTAGATTGATAATAATAAGAGTAATGAGTCTAGCAATTGTCGTTCTATCGATCATATCTGCATAATATGGTTAAAAATATTAGTTAGAATGATAACAGTGAGTGTAATAAGTTTAGTGATTGTCGTTCTATCGATAATATAAGCATAATATGGCTAATAATATGAGTGAGATTGATAAAAGTGAGTGTAATAAGTGTAGTAAATGTCGTTCTATCGATCATATAAGCATAATATCGCTAATAATATGAGTTAGATTGATAATAATAAGAGTAATGAGTATAGTAATTGTCGTTCTATCGATCATATAAGCATAATATGGCTAATAATATGAGTTAGATCGATAATAATAAGAGTAATGAGTATAGTAATTGTCGTTCTATCGATCATATAAGCATAATATGGCTAATAATATGAGTCAGATTGATAATAATAACAGTAATGAGTATAGTAATTGTCGTTCTATCGATCATATAAGCATAATATGGCTAATAATATGAGTTAGATTGATAATAGTGAGTGTAATAAGTTTAGTAATTGTCGTTCTATCGATCATATCTGCATAATATGGCTAATAATATGAGTTAGATTGATAATAATAAGATTAATAAGTATAGTAATTGTCGTTCTATCGATCATATCTGCATAATATGGTTAATAATATGAGTTAGATTGGTAATAGTGAGTGTAATAAGTATAGTAATTGTCGTACTATCGATCATATAAGCATAATGTGGCTAATAATATGAGTTAGATTGATAATAATAAGAGTAGTGAGTATAGTAATTGTCGTTCTATCGATCATATCTGCATAATATGGTTAATAATATGAGTTAGATTGATAATAGTGAGTGTAATAAGTATAGTAATTGTCGCTCTATCGATCATATAAGCATAATATGGCTAATAATATGAGTTAGATAGATAATAATAAGAGTAATGTGTATAGTTATTGTCGTTCTATCGATCATATAAGCATAATATGGCTAATAATATGAGTTAGATTGATAATAGTGAGTGTAATAAGTATAGTAATTGTCGTTCTATCGATCATATAAGCAGAATATGGCTAATAATATGAGTTAGATTGATAATAATAAGAGTAATGAGTATAGTAATTGTCGTTCTATCGATCATATAAGCATAATATGGCTAATAATATGAGTTAGATTGATAATAGTGAGTGTAATAAGTATAGTAATTGTCGTTCTATCGATCATATAAGCAGAATATGGCTAATAATATGAGTTAGATTGATAATAGTAAGAGTAATGAGTATAGTAATTGTCGTACTATCGATCATATAAGCATAATGTGGCTAATAATATGAGTTAGATTGATAATAATAAGAGTAATAAGTATAGTAATTGTCGTTCTATCGGTCATATAACCATAATATGGCTAATAATATGAGTTAGATTGATAATAATAAGAGTAATGAGTATAGTAATTGTCGTTCTATCGATCATATCTGCATAATATGGTTAATAATACGAGTTAGATTGATAATAGTGAGTGTAATAAGTTTAGTAATTGTCGTTCTATCGATCATATCTGCATAATATGGTTAATAATATGAGTTAGATTGATAATAATAAGAGTAATATGTATAGTAATTATCGTTCTATCGATCATATAAGCATAATATGCCTAATAATATGAGTTAGATTGATAATAATAACAGTAATGAGTATAGTAATTGTCGTCCTATCGATCATATAAGCATAATATGGCTAATATTATGAGTTAGATTGATAATAATAAGAGTAATATGTATAGTAACTGTCGTTCTATCGATCATATAAGCATAATATGGCTAATAATATGAGTTAGATTGACAATAGTGAGTGTAATAGGTATAGTAATTGTCGTTCTATCGATCATATAAGCAGAATATGGCTAATAATATGAGTTAGATTGATAATAATAAGAGTAATGCGTATAGTAATTGTCGTTCTATCGATCATATAAGCATAATATGGCTAATAATATGAGTTAGATTGATAATAGTGAGTGTAATAAGTACAGTAATTGTCGTTCTATCGATCATATAAGCAGAAAATGGCTAATAATATGAGTTAGATTGATAATAGTAAGAGTAATGCGTATAGTAATTGTCGTACTATCGATCATATAAGCATAATATGGCTAATAATATGAGTTAGATTGATAATAATAAGAGTAATGAGTATAGTAATTGTCGTTCTATCGATCATATAAGCATAATATGGCTAATAATATGAGTTAGATTGATAATAATAACAGTAATGAGTATAGTAATTGTCGTCCTATCGATCATATAAGCATAATATGGCTAATAATATGAGTTAGATTGATAATAGTAAGAGTAATATGTATAGTAACTGTCGTTCTATCGATCATATAAGCATAATATGGCTAATAATATGAGTTAGATTGACAATAGTGAGTGTAATAAGTATAGTAATTGTCGTTCTATCGATCATATAAGCAGAATATGGCTAATAATATGAGTTATATTGATAATAGTAAGAGTAATGCGTATAGTAATTGTCGTACTATCGATCATATAAGCATAATATGGCTAATAATATGAGTTAGATTGATAATAGTGAGTGTAATAAGTATAGTAATTATCGTTCTATCGATCATATAAGCATAATATGCCTAATAATATGAGTTAGATTGATAATAATAACAGTAATGAGTATAGTAATTGTCGTCCTATCGATCATATAAGCATAATATGGCTAATAATATGAGTTAGATTGATAATAATAAGAGTAATATGTATAGTAACTGTCGTTCTATCGATCACATAAGCATAATATGGCTAATAATATGAGTTAGATTGACAATAGTGAGTGTACTAGGTATAGTAATTGTCGTTCTATCGATCATATAAGCAGAATATGGCTAATAATATGAGTTAGATTGATAATAATAAGAGTAATGCGTATAGTAATTGTCGTTCTATCGATCATATAAGCATAATATGGCTAATAATATGAGTTAGATTGATAATAGTGAGTGTAATAAGTATAGTAATTGTCGTTCTATCGATCATATAAGCAGAAAATGGCTAATAATATGAGTTAGATTGATAATAGTAAGAGTAATGCGTATAGTAATTGTCGTACTATCGATCATATAAGCATAATATGGCTAATAATATGAGTTAGATTGATAATAATAAGAGTAATGAGTATAGTAATTGTCGTTCTATCGATCATATAAGCATAATATGACTAATAATATGAGTTAGATTGATAATAATAACAGTAATGAGTATAGTAATTGTCGTCCTATCGATCATATAAGCATAATATGGCTAATAATATGAGTTAGATTGATAATAGTAAGAGTAATATGTATAGTAACTGTCGTTCTATCGATCATATAAGCATAATATGGCTAATAATATGAGTTAGATTGACAATAGTGAGTGTAATAAGTATAGTAATTGTCGTTCTATCGATCATATAAGCAGAATATGGCTAATAATATGAGTTATATTGATAATAGTAAGAGTAATGAGTATAGTAATTGTCGTACTATCGATCACATAAGCATAATGTGGCTAATAATATGAGTTAGATTGATAATAATAAGAGTAATGAGTATAGTAATTGTCGTTCTATCGATCATGTAAGCATAATATGGCTAATAATATGAGTTAGATTGATAATAATAACAGTAATGAGTATAGTAATTGTCGTCCGATCGATCATATAAGCATAATATGGCTAATAATATGAGTTAGATTGATAATAATAAGAGTAATATGTATAGTAACTGTCGTTCTATCGATCATATAAGCATAATATGGCTAATAATATGAGTTAGATTGACAATAGTGAGTGTAATAAGTATAGTAATTGTCGTTCTATCGATCATATAAGCAGAATATGGCTAATAATATGAGTTATATTGATAATAGTAAGAGTAATGAGTATAGTAATTGTCGTACTATCGATCATATAAGCATAATGTGGCTAATAATATGAGTTAGATTGATAATAATAAGAGTAATGAGTATAGTAATCGTCGTTCTATCGATCATATAAGTATAATATGGCTAATAATATGAGTTAGATTGATAATAATAAGAGTAATGAGTCTAGTAATTGTCGTTCTATCGATCATATCTGCATAATATGGTTAATAATATGAGTTAGATTGATAATAATAAGAGTAATGAGTATAGTAATTGTCCTTCTATCGATCATATCTGCATAATATGGTTAATAATATGAGTTACATTGATAATAGTGAGTGTAATAAGTTTAGTAAATGTCGTTCTATCGATCATATAAGCATAATATAGCTAATAATATTAGTTACATTGATAATAATAAGAGTAATAAGTATAGTAATTGTCGTTCTATCGATCATATAAGCATAACATGGCTAATAATATGAGTTAGATTCATAATAATAACAGTAATGAGTATAGTAATTGTCGTCCTAACGTTCATATAAGCATATTATGGCTAATAATATGAGTTAGATTGATAATAATAAGAGTAATGAGTATAGTAATTGTCGTTCTATCGATCATATCTGCATAATATGGTTAATAATATGAGTTAGATTGATAATAGTGAGTGTAATTAGTTTAGTAAATGTCGTTCTATCGATCATATAAGCATAATATAGCTAATAATATGAGTTACATTGATAATAATAAGAGTAATGAGTATAGTAATTGTCGTTCTATCGATCATATCTGCATAATATGACTAATAATATGAGTTAGATTGATAATAATAACAGTAATGTGTATAGTAATTGTCGTCCTATCGATCATATAAGCATAATATGGCTAATAATATGAGTTAGATTGATAATAATAAGAGTAATATGTATAGTAATTATCGTTCTATCGATCATATAAGCATAATATGCCTAATAATATGAGTTAGATTGATAATAGTGAGTGTAATAAGTATAGTAATTGTCGTTCTATCGATCATATAAGCAGAATATGGCTAATAATATGAGTTAGATTGATAATAGTAAGAGTAATGAGTATAGTAATTGTCGTACTATCGATCATATAAGCATAATGTGGCTAATAATATGAGTTAGATTGATAATAATAAGAGTAATAAGTATAGTAATTGTCGTTCTATCGGTCATATAACCATAATATGGCTAGTAATATGAGTTAGATTGATAATAATAAGAGTAATGAGTATAGTAATTGTCGTTCTATCGATCATATCTGCATAATATGGTTAATAATATGAGTTAGATTGATAATAGTGAGTGTAATAAGTTTAGTAATTGTCGTTCTATCGATCATATCTGCATAATATGGTTAATAATATGAGTTAGATTGATAATAATAAGAGTAATATGTATAGTAATTATCGTTCTATCGATCATATAAGCATAATATGCCTAATAATATGAGTTAGATTGATAATAATAACAGTAATGAGTATAGTAATTGTCGTCCTATCGATCATATAAGCATAATATGGCTAATATTATGAGTTAGATTGATAATAATAAGAGTAATATGTATAGTAACTGTCGTTCTATCGATCATATAAGCATAATATGGCTAATAATATGAGTTAGATTGACAATAGTGAGTGTAATAGGTATAGTAATTGTCGTTCTATCGATCATATAAGCAGAATATGGCTAATAATATGAGTTAGATTGATAATAATAAGAGTAATGCGTATAGTAATTGTCGTTCTATCGATCATATAAGCATAATATGGCTAATAATATGAGTTAGATTGATAATAGTGAGTGTAATAAGTACAGTAATTGTCGTTCTATCGATCATATAAGCAGAAAATGGCTAATAATATGAGTTAGATTGATAATAGTAAGAGTAATGCGTATAGTAATTGTCGTACTATCGATCATATAAGCATAATATGGCTAATAATATGAGTTAGATTGATAATAATAAGAGTAATGAGTATAGTAATTGTCGTTCTATCGATCATATAAGCATAATATGGCTAATAATATGAGTTAGATTGATAATAATAACAGTAATGAGTATAGTAATTGTCGTCCTATCGATCATATAAGCATAATATGGCTAATAATATGAGTTAGATTGATAATAGTAAGAGTAATATGTATAGTAACTGTCGTTCTATCGATCATATAAGCATAATATGGCTAATAATATGAGTTAGATTGACAATAGTGAGTGTAATAAGTATAGTAATTGTCGTTCTATCGATCATATAAGCAGAATATGGCTAATAATATGAGTTATATTGATAATAGTAAGAGTAATGCGTATAGTAATTGTCGTACTATCGATCATATAAGCATAATATGGCTAATAATATGAGTTAGATTGATAATAGTGAGTGTAATAAGTATAGTAATTATCGTTCTATCGATCATATAAGCATAATATGCCTAATAATATGAGTTAGATTGATAATAATAACAGTAATGAGTATAGTAATTGTCGTCCTATCGATCATATAAGCATAATATGGCTAATAATATGAGTTAGATTGATAATAATAAGAGTAATATGTATAGTAACTGTCGTTCTATCGATCACATAAGCATAATATGGCTAATAATATGAGTTAGATTGACAATAGTGAGTGTACTAGGTATAGTAATTGTCGTTCTATCGATCATATAAGCAGAATATGGCTAATAATATGAGTTAGATTGATAATAATAAGAGTAATGCGTATAGTAATTGTCGTTCTATCGATCATATAAGCATAATATGGCTAATAATATGAGTTAGATTGATAATAGTGAGTGTAATAAGTATAGTAATTGTCGTTCTATCGATCATATAAGCAGAAAATGGCTAATAATATGAGTTAGATTGATAATAGTAAGAGTAATGCGTATAGTAATTGTCGTACTATCGATCATATAAGCATAATATGGCTAATAATATGAGTTAGATTGATAATAATAAGAGTAATGAGTATAGTAATTGTCGTTCTATCGATCATATAAGCATAATATGACTAATAATATGAGTTAGATTGATAATAATAACAGTAATGAGTATAGTAATTGTCGTCCTATCGATCATATAAGCATAATATGGCTAATAATATGAGTTAGATTGATAATAGTAAGAGTAATATGTATAGTAACTGTCGTTCTATCGATCATATAAGCATAATATGGCTAATAATATGAGTTAGATTGACAATAGTGAGTGTAATAAGTATAGTAATTGTCGTTCTATCGATCATATAAGCAGAATATGGCTAATAATATGAGTTATATTGATAATAGTAAGAGTAATGAGTATAGTAATTGTCGTACTATCGATCACATAAGCATAATGTGGCTAATAATATGAGTTAGATTGATAATAATAAGAGTAATGAGTATAGTAATTGTCGTTCTATCGATCATGTAAGCATAATATGGCTAATAATATGAGTTAGATTGATAATAATAACAGTAATGAGTATAGTAATTGTCGTCCGATCGATCATATAAGCATAATATGGCTAATAATATGAGTTAGATTGATAATAATAAGAGTAATATGTATAGTAACTGTCGTTCTATCGATCATATAAGCATAATATGGCTAATAATATGAGTTAGATTGACAATAGTGAGTGTAATAAGTATAGTAATTGTCGTTCTATCGATCATATAAGCAGAATATGGCTAATAATATGAGTTATATTGATAATAGTAAGAGTAATGAGTATAGTAATTGTCGTACTATCGATCATATAAGCATAATGTGGCTAATAATATGAGTTAGATTGATAATAATAAGAGTAATGAGTATAGTAATCGTCGTTCTATCGATCATATAAGTATAATATGGCTAATAATATGAGTTAGATTGATAATAATAAGAGTAATGAGTCTAGTAATTGTCGTTCTATCGATCATATCTGCATAATATGGTTAATAATATGAGTTAGATTGATAATAATAAGAGTAATGAGTATAGTAATTGTCCTTCTATCGATCATATCTGCATAATATGGTTAATAATATGAGTTACATTGATAATAGTGAGTGTAATAAGTTTAGTAAATGTCGTTCTATCGATCATATAAGCATAATATAGCTAATAATATTAGTTACATTGATAATAATAAGAGTAATAAGTATAGTAATTGTCGTTCTATCGATCATATAAGCATAATATGGCTAATAATATGAGTTAGATTCATAATAATAACAGTAATGAGTATAGTAATTGTCGTCCTAACGTTCATATAAGCATATTATGGCTAATAATATGAGTTAGATTGATAATAATAAGAGTAATGAGTATAGTAATTGTCGTTCTATCGATCATATCTGCATAATATGGTTAATAATATGAGTTAGATTGATAATAGTGAGTGTAATTAGTTTAGTAAATGTCGTTCTATCGATCATATAAGCATAATATAGCTAATAATATGAGTTACATTGATAATAATAAGAGTAATGAGTATAGTAATTGTCGTTCTATCGATCATATCTGCATAATATGACTAATAATATGAGTTAGATTGATAATAATAACAGTAATGTGTATAGTAATTGTCGTCCTATCGATCATATAAGCATAATATGGCTAATAATATGAGTTAGATTGATAATAATAAGAGTAATATGTATAGTAATTATCGTTCTATCGATCATATAAGCATAATATGCCTAATAATATGAGTTAGATTGATAATAGTGAGTGTAATAAGTATAGTAATTGTCGTTCTATCGATCATATAAGCAGAATATGGCTAATAATATGAGTTAGATTGATAATAGTAAGAGTAATGAGTATAGTAATTGTCGTACTATCGATCATATAAGCATAATGTGGCTAATAATATGAGTTAGATTGATAATAATAAGAGTAATAAGTATAGTAATTGTCGTTCTATCGGTCATATAACCATAATATGGCTAGTAATATGAGTTAGATTGATAATAATAAGAGTAATGAGTATAGTAATTGTCGTTCTATCGATCATATCTGCATAATATGGTTAATAATATGAGTTAGATTGATAATAGTGAGTGTAATAAGTTTAGTAATTGTCGTTCTATCGATCATATCTGCATAATATGGCTAATAATATGAGTTAGATTGATAATAATAAGATTAATAAGTATAGTAATTGTCGTTCTATCGATTATATCTGCATAATATGGTTAATAATATGAGTTAGATTGGTAATAGTGAGTGTAATAAGTATAGTAATTGTCGTACTATCGATCATATAAGCATAATGTGGCTAATAATATGAGTTAGATTGATAATAATAAGAGTAGTGAGTATAGTAATTGTCGTTCTATCGATCATATCTGCATAATATGGTTAATAATATGAGTTAGATTGATAATAATAAGAGTAGTGAGTATAGTAATTGTCGTTCTATCGATCATATCTGCATAATATGGTTAATAATATGAGTTAGATTGATAATAGTGAGTGTAATAAGTATAGTAATTGTCGCTCTATCGATCATATAAGCATAATATGGCTAATAATATGAGTGAGATAGATAATAATAAGAGTAATGTGTATAGTTATTGTCGTTCTATCGATCATATCTGCATAATATGGTTAATCATATGAGTTAGATTGGTAATAGTGAGTGTAATAAGTATAGTAATTGTCGTTCTATCGGTCATATGACCATAATATGGCTAATAATATGTGTTAGATTGATAATAATAAGAGTAATAAGTATAGTAATTGTCGTTCTATCGATCATATAAGCATAATATGGCTAATAATATGAGTTAGATTGATAATAGTGAGTGTAATAAGTATAGTAATTGTCGTTCTATCGATCATATAAGCAGAATATGGATAATAATATGAGTTAGATTGATAATAGTAAGAGTAATGGGTATAGTAATTGTCGTACTATCGATCATATAAGCATAATATGGCTAATAATATGAGTTAGATTGATAATAGTGAGTGTAATAAGTATAGTAATTATCGTTCTATCGATCATATAAGCATAATATGCCTAATAATATGAGTTAGATTGGTAATAATAACAGTAATGAGTATAGTAATTGTCGTCCTATCGATCATATAAGCATAATGTGGCTAATAATATGAGGTAGATTGATAATAATAAGAGTAATAAGTATAGTAATTGTCGTTCTATCGGTCATATAACCATAATATGGCTAATAATATGAGTTAGATTGATAATAATAAGAGTAATGAGTATAGTAATTGTCGTTCTATCGATCATATCTGCATAATATGGTTAATAATATGAGTTAGATTGATAATAGTGAGTGTAATAAGTTTAGTAATTGTCGTTCTATCGATCATATCTGCATAATATGGCTAATAATATGAGTTAGATTGATAATAATAAGATTAATAAGTATAGTAATTGTCGTTCTATCGATCATATCTGCATAATATGGTTAATAATATGAGTTAGATTGGTAATAGTGAGTGTAATAAGTATAGTAATTGTCGTACTATCGATCATATAAGCATAATGTGGCTAATAATATGAGTTAGATTGATAATAATAAGAATAGTGAGTATAGTAATTGTCGTTCTATCGATCATATCTGCATAATATGGTTAATAATATGAGTTAGATTGATAATAGTGAGTGTAATAAGTATAGTAATTGTCGCTCTATCGATCATACAAGCATAATATGGCTAATAATATGAGTGAGATAGATAATAATAAGAGTAATGTGTATAGTTATTGTCGTTCTATCGATCATATCTGCATAATATGGTTAATCATATGAGTTAGATTGGTAATAGTGAGTGTAATAAGTATAGTAATTGTCGTTCTATCGGTCATATGACCATAATATGGCTAATAATATGAGTTAGATTGATAATAATAAGAGTAATAAGTATAGCAATTGTCGTTCTATCGATCATATAAGCATAATATGGCTAATAATATGAGTTAGATTGATAATAGTGAGTGTAATAAGTATAGTAATTGTCGTTCTATCGATCATATAAGCAGAATATGGATAATAATATGACTTAGATTGATAATAGTAAGAGTAATGGGTATAGTAATTGTCGTACTATCGATCATATAAGCATAATGTGGCTAATAATATGAGTTAGATTGATAATAATAAGAGTAATAAGTATAGTAATTGTCGTTCTATCGGTCATATAACCATAATATGGCTAATAATATGAGTTAGATTGATAATAGTGAGTGTAATAAGTATAGTAATTGTCGTTCTATCGATCATATAAGCAGAATATGGATAATAATATGACTTAGATTGATAATAGTAAGAGTAATGGGTATAGTAATTGTCGTACTATCGATCATATAAGCATAATATAGCTAATAATATGAGTCACATTGATAATAATAAGAGTAATGAGTATAGTAATTGTCGTTCTATCGATCATATAAGCATAATATGACTAATAATATGAGTTAGATTGATAATAATAACAGTAATGAGTATAGTAATTGTCGTCCTATCGATCATATAAGCATAATATGGCTAATAATATGAGTTAGATTGATAATAATAAGAGTAATATGTATAGTAATTATCGTTCTATCGATCATATAAGCATAATATGCCTAATAATATGAGTTAGATTGATAATAATAAGAATAAGGAGTCTAGTAATTGTCGTTCTATCGATCATATCTGCATAATATGGTTAATAATATGAGTTAGATTGATAATAATAAGAGTAATATGTATAGTAATTATCGTTCTATCGATCATATAAGCATAATATGCCTAATAATATGAGTTAGATTGATAATAATAACAGTAATGAGTATAGTAATTGTCGTCCTATCGATCATATAAGCATAATATGGCTAATAATATGAGTTAGATTGATAATAATAAGAGTAATATGTATAGTAACTGTCGTTCTATCGATCATATAAGCATAATATGGCTAATAATATGAGTTAGATTGACAATAGTGAGTGTAATAGGTATAGTAATTGTAGTTCTATCGATCATATAAGCAGAATATGGCTAATAATATGAGTTAGATTGATAATAATAAGAGTAATGCGTATAGTAATTGTCGTTCTATCGATCTGTGACGGATCGGTGGGGGGGAAAGCCCGAAGGGGGTTCCCTGGAGTGGGGGCAGTTAGGGAAAACGGCCCTCCACGCACCGATGCTCACACCCACGGACGATTTCTTTAATGGGGCGCCAGTGCTAATGCACTCGTCCGGAGTAATCGCCCTTCCGGCTGCTCTGTCGGGAGCGGGAATCAGAGGGGGTCAGAAAAAAAAATTAGTAAAGGACCCGCGAGTTCGTATCCAATAGAAAATGCTTTTATTCGGGCCTCCAAGTAGGCCACTCAAGCAAAACAGAAAAAATGAATTCGCGTGGGCCCCACGCGTTACAAGCAACGGTCGAGGAAAAGGGGTCGACTCGCCAGTTGCGAGGGAGGCTTTCGCGGCGCGGGGGCTCACGGTACGCGCGAGTACAAAGATCGGAAATACAAAAAGAACGCTGTGGTATTCGCCCGCGAAGGAACACGCCCTCTTAGGGGTCGTGGACAATAAGGGGACGTTGGTCCTAAATACCAAAATACAGCGAAACGAAGAAGAACTAAATTAGAGGGGACAGTGTCGTGTAGACTGTCCGCGGCCTCTAGGGTCCTCGTCACTGGGGCCAGGGGTCCTATCGCCCTCGCCCACGCGCAAATGAATAACAATAAACAGGGTACGGAGATGACTCCTACCTTTTTGCGCTGGTGTACTCCCAAAAATTCCACACAGGGGCGGCGGCGACACACACTCCACGCAGGCACACACGAAAAGAGAGAAGAACAGCACAAAAAACGGAACGCACCACTCAGATTCGGAAAACAACGGAGACGTACAACACACGAAATAGGGAAGAAAAAAAAGAGAAACGGCTTTCGCGAAAGGATCCGGCTATCTCTCGCGGCGGCTCGCTGGCTTCTCCCGATCTTCTTCCCCGGTTCACGGTCTTCCCCCACCCCGAGGATTTCGGCGTCGAGGATGGGCCATTCCACGGTGGGGTTTGGTGGCCAGGTCCTGGGGCCCTCTCGAGGTGGCAGTTGGGGGTGGCTTGTCCCCAGGCCTGGCGTTTCCCGGTGGTCGGCTGCCGGTCGCCCCCGCGGAGGATGACGGGGTGGCGCCGCGACCGGACAGCCGGTGCTCCTTCGGTGGACCCATCCCGCGCCTCCGTCGCTCAGGGAGAGGTTCCTCCGCGACCGGGGACGACGACGGCTCCTTCGGTGCTGGTTGGAGGCAGCCAAAAAAAAAAAAGGGGGGAAAAGAAAAGCGTGGCTTCCGAAATAAATAGAAAATAAAAAAAACACACGAAAAAGAAAAGAAAAACACACACACACGCTCACTCATACTTGCCCCAGCGGCGAGGTGGTCCGCTTGGGCGGAGGAGTGGGGCTGGCAATTCGGGAGGATCATCGTAACGAGGCATAACCCAAAAAAAAAACGAGGCAATCAACCCAATGAAAATATGCCTCGTTACACACCCCCCCCCAAAAATTGTCCTACCCCCCTCCTCGCTTTCGCGCCCGCTCCTAGAGGCCGCACAACGAGGCGAGCGAGCGGCCGGCTTGAAAAAAAAACTGCGGTCCTGAAACAGACTTTCATGCCATTAGGAAGGGGAATCAAAAGTAATTTTCCCCTATCACAGACAAGGAGGCAGGAAAAAAAACAAAGAAGATGGAAAGATAAACTGGAGGACCACAAACAACAAAACAAAAAAAAAAACGCGAAGGGACAAAACGATGGGTCCCATCCAGGAAGGGGGACCCTTGCTTCCTCAGACCCAGCGCGCCTGATTCCGTTGTCGGCCGCGGGGAGGAAGCAGAACAAAAACCTCGCATACCGACGAGCGACGGGCCACGGAATAAGAACTGGCGCAAGAAGTCGTCGCGCCGTCTTAATCCGGGCGCGATAAGCCTTCCTCAATCAACCTAATTGGCTTAGCCAAATTAGATGAGAGGCCGGGCTTTTTTTCATCGTCGTCGGCCTACATTCAGTATTCTCCAGACAATATTTACTCACACTCGCTGATCAGCTGTTTCGGAATGCGAGTCAATCAACGCCCCGTAAATCGGCGGAGACTCAGCATTAAAATCCGAAACCCCAAATTTCGCTCGACATCAGGGGTGGCGATGTCGCGCGATAGGGCGATCCGCGTAGCTGCCTTCTATCTCTACCGTTCTCTGAACAGAAAAAAAATCTGTCCCCCACAACGGAACGGAGAGAGAGGCGGTGAGTCGAACAAAACAAAACCAAAAAAAAACTTCAATGGAAGTAAAGAATCAGAAGGTGAGAATACTGTTGCGAGGTAACACACTCAACACAACACACCCCAAAAAAAAGACATATAAACGAAAATAAAAATGTAACAAAATATCAAAAATTAAATTGCCGCCTAAGTGGCCGGCACACAGAGGAGAACAGAAAATGAAAAGAAAAAAAAAACAAAATCTTGGGGGGAGAAAGAAAACAAAAAGGAAACTCAAAAATAGAATTATCAAATAAAAAAAAGAAAAAGGGGGGGAAGGAACTGAAAATAAAATAAGGCGGAAAAAGAAAAATAATAAAAGACGGCACAAACCCCTAAAATTCCACCACCACACATAAACATATATATTTTTTTTTTCATTTTTTTAATTTTATAATTTTTTTTTTTTCCTACGTACTAAACTAAATTACCCACCACCAAGACAAAGGACAAACAAACAAACCAAAGCGGTCACCCGCAGGCTTCCTACCGCCTTCGGTGTGGAGCCGCCCCTCTCTTTGCGGGACCTGCCCGCGCACAATGCGGGCAGGACCGCAGGGTCACCCCTGGCCGCCCACACCTAAAGCAGTAGGGGCCGGCGGGGGAATATGGGCACTGTAGCTGCTCGTGCCCCCTCCGCCGGCACCGAAAACATACTCCTGCGGGTGCCGGGCCCGCCACCGCCGGCAGTGCCGGTCCATGCGACGGCGCATTTCCCATTATTCCTGTCATCAGAGACAGGAACTGCGCCGTCGCGTCCAATATTCGGCCCGCGGGACCACTAGTCCCGGGGCCGACGACCGCGAGGCCGGCCGCGCTTGGCGCCTCTACCGCGAGGCGGGGGCGCTTCACCGGCCGGCGATCCACTACCCGGTGCACCGTGGGTCGCGGTCGAGGAGTGGGGGGGAGCGCCGCTCCCTTTTCGGGGGTGCTCAACCCCCGGGACCTTTTTCGCCTCCTGGGCGTGGAGGCGGCGCTGCGGCGGGTTGCGGGGCCTTGCGTGAGCGGCGCCTCCTCTTCCGCCCCTTTCGTCCCTCGCTGGCCCCGGGGGTGTCGACGACGGACCGGACAGCTGCTGTCCGGGTGTCCTCCGCGGTCCGCCGTGGCTCCAAACACGCCCCCGGAGGCAGGGGGTCGAACTCCTCCTCGGGACGGTGGGGCGCCGCTGCCATGCGGGATGTCGCCCGCCCTCCCCTCCTTCCCTGACGCAGCATCCTTAAACAAAACTTCGTTAGGAGGGGTCAGTGGTGGGCCGTCGTCGGGGTCATCACCGACAAACGGCTTCAAGTCGGAGACGTGAACCTTCGGAACCATACGGGTTCCGGTCGTCTCCAACTCGTACACGACGGGCGATAGGACCTTTTTGATCTTGAAGGGACCAATATAAGCGGCCGCCAGCTTCGCGGCCACATTTTCTGCGGCGGACGAGAGGACCCTATTCCGACGCCAAACTAAATCGCCTACCCGGTATTTAATGTCTCGATGACGCGCATTATAATACTTCGCTTGTCGCTTGTGAGCGCGTTCCAATTGTTGTCGCACTAAGTCGTGCAATAACAACAAGCGACGCGATCGCTGTGCCCAGGCTTGCGGGTCTCTGCGGGAGAGCAGGGGTTCTCCTTCCACGGCGCGTCGAATACTGCCGACGGATCGTGGGGCTCTTCCAAAGTTGAGCACCGCTGGAGACTCGCCAGCTGAGGAATGCACAGCAGTATTAACAGCGAATCGGAATTCGTGCAAGTGCACGTTCCATTCACGGTGGTCCTTTTCAATAAACGATGAAATCATCGTTTTTAGGACACGATTAACTCGTTCCACCGGATTCGCTTGCGCGTGATACGGGGGAATCGTGTAATGCGTGATTCCCCATTCTTCTAAAGCCGAATCAATCTCCTTATTGCAAAACTCGGTACCGTTGTCAGTGAGGAGTATTTCGGGGGCTCCCCAACGAAATAGCACGAGGTCCTCAAAAGCTGTTAAAATAGCCGACCCCGTAGCTTTTCGGAGCGCCTTACACTCCACCCACTTTGTAAAATTGTCCAAGAAGACTACAACGTACCGAGCTTGACCACGCCCGAGCGGAAAAGGGCCCATTACGTCGGCGGATACCACGGCCCATGGCCGTTCGGGGATTCGCCGGCCCATGTGTCCAGCGGGAGCAAGCTGCTCGACCTTGTGCTGTTGACACACGGGACATCGCTGCACAAAACGGCGGATGTCTCGGAACATCCCCGGCCAATAAAATTCTTGGCTCACCCTTTGGTATGTTTTATCAATACCGGGGTGACCAGCGGCCGGGGGATCATGAGCATTTCGAATGGCCTTTTCCCGAAGATCCTCGGGGAGAACCAACTTCCACGCATCGTCATCCTCTCCGATGATTTCTTGCGTAGGAGACGGACGGTGATAATACAGACGTCCGTCTTCAACTCGCCAATCGGGGTACGACGCGGGGTGCGATTCTACTTTTTTCAAGCGGTCAGCGTACCAATTACTCTCAATGTCCTTGAGAGCCGCTAAAAAGTCGTGAACAGGTGGTTCTTCAGTGACGACGTCGTTCGGGGGTACTATCGCACGTGAAAGTGCATCCGGGACGTGGTGGAGGGCTCCTTTACGATGCTCAATAGAGAAAGAGTATTGTTGCATATCAAGGGCCCATCTCGCCAATCGTCCCGTGGGATCTTTTAAATTATGCAGCCATTTGAGGCTGCTGTGATCCGTAATAACGGTAAAAGAGTACCCCTCGAGATACGGACGGAGTTTTTTAATGGCCCATAAAACTGCCAAACACTCTTTTTCGGTCACTGTATATTTTTGCTCGGCAGCGGTCAAGACTCTATTCACGTACACAATGGGGTGTTCCTCCCCATTTTGTTTTTGTGTGAGGACCGCGCCGATTGCATAGTGACTCGCGTCAGTCTGAAGAACGAACGGCAACGAAAAATCAGGACGTGCTAAAACGGGGGTGGTGCTCAGGGCTTTTTTCAAATTTTGAAAAGCCGTTTCTTGAGCTTTACCCCAATGCCAGGGCTCGTTTTTCTTAAGCAACTGCACCAAGGGGACTTTGTCACGCGCATGGTTCGGCAAAAATCGTGCGTACCAACCAACCATGCCGAGGAAACTCCGCAGTTGCTTGACCGTCGTGGGCGCCGGATACGACAAAACCGGCGCGACCTTTTCGGGATCGGGTTCGAGGCCCTTTTGACTTATTAAATATCCCAAATACCGGACCTCTTGGCGACAGAATTCGCTCTTTTCCCGATTGATTTCGAGCCCTGCTTCGTTTAATATTCCAATGACCTTTTCGATCCATTCAAGATGGTCATCGAAGGTCTCATTGACGATAACAATATCATCAAGATACGCGAAGGCGTGAGGTTCAAGCTCAGGACCAATCAAGCGATCCATCAGCCTTTGAAAAGTGGCCGGGGCGTTGGTCAGCCCGTACGGCATACGCGTAAATTGGAATAACCCTTTCCCTGGGACTACGAACGCCGTAATTTCTCGACTGGACTCTTCCAGAGGAATTTGGAAGTACGCCTGACTCAAATCGATGGTCGAAATGTATAGTGCAGTGCGTAATTTGTCCAGGATCGCGTCCATATGCGGAAGAGGGTATGCGTCCTTCTTAGTGACATTGTTTACATCGCGATAGTCAATACAAAAGCGATATTTCCCGTTCGCTTTTGCGACTATCACGGGACAACTCGCCCAAGCGCTTGACGAGCGCTCAATAATTCCATCCGCGAGCATCTTGTCAACCTCCGCGTGCGCGACTTCGTAAATTTTCGGAGATACGCGTCGCGCGCGGTGTTTAATCGGTTCGTGTCCTTGCACGTCGATTTTATGCTGAACAAGAGTAGTCGCGGGAGGTTTTTCCGCAGGAGGGGGAATTATTCGATCCAACAGCTGATTTAAGCGCTCGCTTTGTTTCGAAGTAATCTCAACGATAGCGGCGCAATCGGCGTGGATAATTTCCCTCGAATCCTGCAAACCTGGAACAACAAAGGAATGAACGGGACCATTCCGAATTTTCCAAGTCGCGTTCGATGTGTCTAGGGAGATTTCAAAAGCCTCCAGAAAATCTATCCCCAACACGCAATCGTAATCTAAATTGTTCGCGACTCGGATTGGCAATGCAATCTTTCGCCCGTCGATTTCGATCTCTATCACCGCTTCGCCTAAGATATGGTCCTGCACGCCATTGGCCATCCGCATTTCCCCTGAAAAAGTGGGATCTATGCGCGACCCTAACCATGCAATCGCGTCTGGTCCCAAGTAGGAACGCGCGGCCCCGCTATCAATTAAAGCCCAGAGCGGATGTCCAGCGACCAGTAGGCGGACATAATAGCGGCGGTCAACATATCCCGGCGGAAAATCGCGGCGAAATTTAATCGATTCGCGAGCCATTCCGACCACCTGACTGTCCCCTGGTCCAACCGGCAAATTGGCCGTCCCATGGACAAAGTAGGGATCAGTGGAGGTGATTACGGCCCTGTTCTCCAAAAGTGGAGGCGCGGGTAATGTACTCGCGGAATCGGGACCTTCACCTCGCTTTCCCCTGGTCCAACCAGCCTTTTGGCCGTCACATAGACAAATTAGGGATCGAGAGGTGACCCCCTCCTCGGTCTCCCTAAGTGGAGGCGCGGGAGGAAGTTCCGTGGGATGAAGGCCCTCTTTTCCCGGTCCCCTGGTCCAACCGGCCCTCGGGCCGTCACATGTACAAAGTAGGGATCGGGGATTGGCCTCCTCCCTCTCCTCCTCCAGTGGAGGAACGGAAAAAGGTCTCTTGAGGTCGAAATCGTCACCTCTTTGCCCCCTGGTACAACCGAGTAAACGTCCGTCACATGTACAAAGTAGGGGCTCGGAGGTGACCTCCTCCTTTGTCTCCTGGGGTGGAGGCGACGGAAGAGGTACCGCAGGATAAAAGTTATCCCCTCTCGGTCCCCTGGTCCAACCAGCCCTCGGGCCGTCACATAGACAAATTAGGGATCGAGAGGCGATCTCCTCCTTGGCCTCTTTAAGAGGAGGCGCCGGAAGAGGTTCCGCGTGATGGAGGCTATCCCCTCCTTGTCCCCTGGTCCAACCAGCCCTCGAGCCGTCACATAGACAAATTAGGGACATGGAGGTACCCTCCTCCTTAGTCTCTGTAAGTGGAGGTGCCGGAAGAGGTTCCGCGGAACAACAATTATCACCTCCCTTTCCCCTGGTCCAACCAGCCCTCAGGCCGTCACATAGACAAATTAGGGATCGGGAGGTGGCCTCCTCCTTCCTTTTCAAAAGTGGAGTGGAGGGTGGCCCCACGGTTTTTGGCGAAAGAGACGGGAGGGTCAATTCAGGGAGAATTTTGAGGGTTTCCGGAAATTCCGCACAAATGTTCGGATCCGTTGGCCCTTCCTCCACCTGAATCGTGCCTATCTGTGAGGCCTCCACGTCTTCACGCGGGTGGTCGCAGGCCTCTAGCGACTTCCCCGCGGTGCATTTCCCGACCGCCTAGCGAGGCAATCGGGGCAGGTCAGTATCGTCACCCCTTCTCTATTGCATCCGTAGCATACCCGGATCCTACGGGGAAGGGGGCAGTCGGCAGCCCAATGTCCGGGCTGTCCGCAATTATAGCACTCCCCCCCCCTAGAGGCCAACGGGGTGGATGCTGCGAGCGGGGGTGCCGTTGCAGCCGGCATCGCGGGGCTCCTCCGCTCTACCTGCGACCTTGAAGGTCGCGGCGGGGTGCGCGTCCGCGGTGGCTGGCGCGGAACACTCGCCTTCGGTGCCGCCGCCGGAGTTCTCGCGGTCGCGGGGGTCGAGGCGTGCGGTCTTTCCGCTTCGACCTCGACCGCGGGCCTTGAAGAGCCCGTTTTCTTGTCCCGCGATCTCGCGGATTCTCCTTGTTTCCAAGCATCGGCAGGCGGCTCGTAGTCATACGGCGAGTCCGTCGCGGCTAAACTACTAAAAGCTCCTCGCGGGGGTGGCCGATACGCGGTTTCCGCCAACGCGAGGTCTGCTGCGCTAGGGGGTGGGCGATGCCCGGCTCTTTCTCTAGCCGCACCTTCCTCCACCTCCCTACCCAATTCGCGCAGCTCCTTAAACGTACTAAATTCCGAACGTCGGAATCTTCGGCGGTAATATGGCAATAAGTTGTCATATGCCGTATTCAACCGCTCTACGTACAAAGGAGGGGGATTCATGTGCGAGAAGATCAGCTCTAAACTATCTAGAAACATGCTGATCGTTTCTCGCTCTCCCTGCGTGCGATTTTTGGCATCATTCTTGAGCTGTTGTTGGAAGTCGCGCGCGCCGAAGCGTTCCCGGAAAGCTCGGGCAAATTCGCTCCAGCTCCGACACGACACTCCACAGATACGATGCCAGTTCGCAGCCGCTCCTTGCAAAACAGCAGGCAGCGCGGCCAGCATGTCCGGTACAGGCATCTTCGAGCTGTCCAGACATCGTTCGAGGCGGTCCAGAAAAGTTTCTGCTCCCTCCTCGAACTCGCTGGAGTACGAGATGCGCCATTTCGTCAGCACATCGATCGCCTGATCTCCCCGGAAATGACCGAGAGGAGATTGTCGTCGATGCACCGTGGCGTCTCTCTCGTATTCCGTGTCCACTTCCCGGTGTCGCAGCACACGGCGGGAGCGGGGGGGAGCCTGGCTCGCCCGAAAATGGACGAGCTTCTTCCTCCCCTCTCCTTGTCGCCAGTGTGCGGTCACGGGGCGCCTCCACCGACGCCCTCGGGGCAAGGTCACGGTCCTCCGCGCGGCGATACGTGTCCGAACGGTAGTCCACGCGCTCTAAGTAACCGTCCCCGGATGGGGAGGGAGCACGGGGATAACTCCGGGACGCCAGGTTGTCCACGGGGTCGCGAGTCTCTCTCCTCCTCTCGCGCCGTTCGTCACGCTGCAAAACAGTGTCGTAATCGCGCTCGACACCTCCGCGCTCTAAGTAACCAGCCCCGGATGGGGAGGGAACGCGGGGGTGGCCCCGGGACGCCAGGTTGTCCACGGGGTCGCGAAAACGTAAGCGATCACGAGGAGAAAGGTCACGAGTTCGTTCCCTTCTCTCGCGTCGTTCTTCTCTGGGCAAAACAGAAACGTACTCGCGTTCTACACCTCCGCGCTCTGAAGGACCAACCCCGGATGGGGAGGGAACGCGGGGGTGGCCCCGGGACGCCAGGTTGTCCACGGGGTCGCGAGAACGGGGGCGATCACGAGGAGAGAGATCACGAGTTCGTTCCCTCCACTCGTGACGCTCCTTACTGGTCATAACAGAAACGCGTTCGCGCTCGACACCTTCGCGTTCTGTGTAACCTACCCCGGGTGGGGAGGGAACGCGAGGGTGGCTCCGGGACGCCAGGTTGTCCACGGAGTCGCGAACACGTAGACGATCGCGTTCCTCATCTATCCTTTCGCGTCGTCCTTCGCGTCGTTCTTCGCGTTGCGGTTCACGACGGCTAACGCGAGATTCGGTGACAGCGGGTAGGGGAACTTCTCCGTCGCTCCCGCTGCTATCGTACCGAATCTGTTGGCGGGAGAGTGGGGGGTCTGGGTGACGGTGCCCGTACCGACCCGTCGCTCGCTCTCTTACCGGCCGCGACGCGGCAGAAATCCCCTCCCTTTCGGAACGCGTAGTTCGGCGATCGCTACCGATCGGTTCGAATTGGGGAAGGGGAGCCGAAGAACCTCGCGTCTCCAGCGGTGGGGAAGCGTGACGCGCTTCGCGATCACCCCTTGGTCCGGTAAATCCGGACTCCGCGAGACGCGACTCCCTAACTCGCGGCGTGCTTGCGGCGGCTAGGGGGCGGTGGGGAGTAGTATCCGCCGGCTGGGACGTTTCCACCCCTTCAGAGTGAAGACTAAGGGGGTCCCGATAACGTCCGACGGACTGACCAGTGGGCAGCCACTGGCGGTCCTCCACCCATCCGCGCGGTAATTCGGGGGTGTTGGGATCTTCCGGTTGGTCTAGCGCGGGCGCGTTTTCTTCCGCTGGCCGCTCCGTAACCGGACGCGAAGGTTCGGTCACGGTCAAGGTCGGGGCGGCGGCGGGAATCAAATCAAAACTAGCGCGCGCTCCGAGTGGGTACCCGGACCCGCGAAGGGGGGGAGAGACGGAGGATGGACTCGTATCGGGCGAACAAGTCCCTTCCTCGGCTGCCGGCCACCAGGGTCTCAAGTGAGGCGTTGGTCTGCGCGCCGGCCACCTCGTCTACTGCAGGGTCCCACCCGGCCGCGTTGGGTCCGAATTCGAGGCGGAAATGGTAACGCCTGAATCGGTCAGCCAACGCGGTCCACGTACCGACGGTACTGAATCCCAACATCTCCATCAGCATAATTACATCTACGGCATTGTGTCGGTCCACTAATGAGGAGCACATCTCCCGCAGCTCAGCTCTCTGTTCGCGAAGGGCGAAACGGCGAGCGCGGTCAGTCTCAGTGGTCTCGGAGCCGGACATAATAAAGAATTTTTTCTAACTTTAACCCGGAGTTAAGCTGACGATGAAGAAGCGATAATATACGCTCAAGAAAAAAAAGAACAACAACCGACAGCTCAAACCGTCACGGGTGCCGACTCTTAACACAAACAAAGGCTCGGTATAATCGGCCTTGTATGCCGTTAGAAATCAAGGAAAGTAACAAACAATAAGAATCCGTTACAGAGTTTCGCTCTAGAGACAATCGCGGCAATAATATCGGATACCCACCTGTACACACGGGGTACAGGTAGATGTCAACGAAGCAAAAACGATCGCCTATTCCTAGATACGAAAACAAAGACTCGTCGTTGAAATCAACGGTACGAGTAACGGAAATTTCAAACCAACTCGAACAAAGAAAATCTTTAAGGGTGGATACTCGCGTCCCTGTGGTCAACTTTACTCTGGCCCCACGTTGGGCGCCAAATTTGTGACGGATCGGTGGGGGGGAAAGCCCGAAGGGGGTTCCCTGGAGTGGGGGCAGTTAGGGAAAACGGCCCTCCACGCACCGATGCTCACACCCACGGACGATTTCTTTAATGGGGCGCCAGTGCTAATGCACTCGTCCGGAGTAATCGCCCTTCCGGCTGCTCTGTCGGGAGCGGGAATCAGAGGGGGTCAGAAAAAAAAATTAGTAAAGGACCCGCGAGTTCGTATCCAATAGAAAATGCTTTTATTCGGGCCTCCAAGTAGGCCACTCAAGCAAAACAGAAAAAATGAATTCGCGTGGGCCCCACGCGTTACAAGCAACGGTCGAGGAAAAGGGGTCGACTCGCCAGTTGCGAGGGAGGCTTTCGCGGCGCGGGGGCTCACGGTACGCGCGAGTACAAAGATCGGAAATACAAAAAGAACGCTGTGGTATTCGCCCGCGAAGGAACACGCCCTCTTAGGGGTCGTGGACAATAAGGGGACGTTGGTCCTAAATACCAAAATACAGCGAAACGAAGAAGAACTAAATTAGAGGGGACAGTGTCGTGTAGACTGTCCGCGGCCTCTAGGGTCCTCGTCACTGGGGCCAGGGGTCCTATCGCCCTCGCCCACGCGCAAATGAATAACAATAAACAGGGTACGGAGATGACTCCTACCTTTTTGCGCTGGTGTACTCCCAAAAATTCCACACAGGGGCGGCGGCGACACACACTCCACGCAGGCACACACGAAAAGAGAGAAGAACAGCACAAAAAACGGAACGCACCACTCAGATTCGGAAAACAACGGAGACGTACAACACACGAAATAGGGAAGAAAAAAAAGAGAAACGGCTTTCGCGAAAGGATCCGGCTATCTCTCGCGGCGGCTCGCTGGCTTCTCCCGATCTTCTCCCCCGGTTCACGGTCTTCCCCCACCCCGAGGATTTCGGCGTCGAGGATGGGCCATTCCACGGTGGGGTTTGGTGGCCAGGTCCTGGGGCCCTCTCGAGGTGGCAGTTGGGGGTGGCTTGTCCCCAGGCCTGGCGTTTCCCGGTGGTCGGCTGCCGGTCGCCCCCGCGGAGGATGACGGGGTGGCGCCGCGACCGGACAGCCGGTGCTCCTTCGGTGGACCCATCCCGCGCCTCCGTCGCTCAGGGAGAGGTTCCTCCGCGACCGGGGACGACGACGGCTCCTTCGGTGCTGGTTGGAGGCAGCCAAAAAAAAAAAAGGGGGGAAAAGAAAAGCGTGGCTTCCGAAATAAATAGAAAATAAAAAAAACACACGAAAAAGAAAAGAAAAACACACACACACGCTCACTCATACTTGCCCCAGCGGCGAGGTGGTCCGCTTGGGCGGAGGAGTGGGGCTGGCAATTCGGGAGGATCATCGTAACGAGGCATAACCCAAAAAAAAAACGAGGCAATCAACCCAATGAAAATATGCCTCGTTACAGATCATATAAGCATAATATGGCTAATAATATGAGTTAGATTGATAATAGTGAGTGTAATAAGTATAGTAATTGTCGTTCTATCGATCATATAAGCAGAAAATGGCTAATAATATGAGTTAGATTGATAATAGTAAGAGTAATGCGTATAGTAATTGTCGTACTATCGATCATATAAGCATAATATGGCTAATAATATGAGTTAGATTGATAGTAATAAGAGTAATGAGTATAGTAATTGTCGTTCTATCGATCATATAAGCATAATATGGCTAATAATATGAGTTAGATTGATAATAATAACAGTAATGAGTATAGTAATTGTCGTCCTATCGATCATATAAGCATAATATGGCTAATAATATGAGTTAGATTGATAATAGTAAGAGTAATATGTATAGTAACTGTCGTTCTATCGATCATATAAGCATAATATGGCTAATAATATGAGTTAGATTGACAATAGTGAGTGTAATAAGTATAGTAATTGTCGTTCTATCGATCATATAAGCAGAATATGGCTAATAATATGAGTTATATTGATAATAGTAAGAGTAATGCGTATAGTAATTGTCGTACTATCGATCATATAAGCATAATATGGCTAATAATATGAGTTAGATTGATAATAGTGAGTGTAATAAGTATAGTAATTATCGTTCTATCGATCATATAAGCATAATATGCCTAATAATATGAGTTAGATTGATAATAATAACAGTAATGAGTATAGTAATTGTCGTCCTATCGATCATATAAGCATAATATGGCTAATAATATGAGTTAGATTGATAATAATAAGAGTAATATGTATAGTAACTGTCGTTCTATCGATCACATAAGCATAATATGGCTAATAATATGAGTTAGATTGACAATAGTGAGTGTAATAGGTATAGTAATTGTCGTTCTATCGATCATATAAGCAGAATATGGCTAATAATATGAGTTAGATTGATAATAATAAGAGTAATGCGTATAGTAATTGTCGTTCTATCGATCATATAAGCATACTATGGCTAATAATATGAGTTAGATTGATAATAGTGAGTGTAATAAGTATAGTAATTGTCGTTCTATCGATCATATAAGCATAATATGGCTAATAATATGAGTTGGATTGATAATAATAACAGTAATGAGTATAGTAATTGTCGTCCTATCGATCATATAAGCATAATAAGGCTAATAATATGAGTTAGATTGATAATAATAAGAGTAATATGTATAGTAATTATCGTTCTATCGATCATATAAGCATAATATGGCTAATAATATGAGTTAGATTGATAATAGTGAGTGCAATAAGTTTAGTAATTGTCGTTCTATCGATCATATCTGCATAATATGGCTAATAATATGAGTTAGATTGATAATAATAAGATTAATAAGTATAGTAATTGTCGTTCTATCGATCATATCTGCATAATATGGTTAATAATATGAGTTAGATTGGTAATAGTGAGTGTAATAAGTATAGTAATTGTCGTACTATCGATCATATAAGCATAATGTGGCTAATAATATGAGTTAGATTGATAATAATAAGAGTAGTGAGTATAGTAATTGTCGTTCTATCGATCATATCTGCATAATATGGTTAATAATATGAGTTAGATTGATAATAGTGAGTGTAATAAGTATAGTAATTGTCGCTCTATCGATCATATAAGCATAATATGGCTAATAATATGAGTTAGATAGATAATAATAAGAGTAATGTGTATAGTTATTGTCGTTCTATCGATCATATAAGCATAATATGGCTAATAATATGAGTTAGATTGATAATAGTGAGTGTAATAAGTATAGTAATTGTCGTTCTATCGATCATATAAGCAGAATATGGCTAATAATATGAGTTAGATTGATAATAATAAGAGTAATGAGTATAGTAATTGTCGTTCTATCGATCATATAAGCATAATATGGCTAATAATATGAGTTAGATTGATAATAGTGAGTGTAATAAGTATAGTAATTGTCGTTCTATCGATCATATAAGCAGAATATGGCTAATAATATGAGTTAGATTGATAATAGTAAGAGTAATGAGTATAGTAATTGTCGTACTATCGATCATATAAGCATAATGTGGCTAATAATATGAGTCAGATTGATAATAATAAGAGTAATAAGTATAGTAATTGTCGTTCTATCGGTCATATAACCATAATATGGCTAATAATATGAGTTAGATTGATAATAATAAGAGTAATGAGTATAGTAATTGTCGTTCTATCGATCATATCTGCATAATATGGTTAATAATACGAGTTAGATTGATAATAGTGAGTGTAATAAGTTTAGTAATTGTCGTTCTATCGATCATATCTGCATAATATGGCTAATAATATGAGTTAGATTGATAATAATAAGAGTAATGAGTCTAGCAATTGTCGTTCTATCGATCATATCTGCATAATATGGTTAAAAATATTAGTTAGAATGATAACAGTGAGTGTAATAAGTTTAGTGATTGTCGTTCTATCGATAATATAAGCATAATATGGCTAATAATATGAGTGAGATTGATAAAAGTGAGTGTAATAAGTGTAGTAAATGTCGTTCTATCGATCATATAAGCATAATATAGCTAATAATATGAGTTAGATTGATAATAATAAGAGTAATGAGTATAGTAATTGTCGTTCTATCGATCATATAAGCATAATATGGCTAATAATATGAGTTAGATTGATAATAGTGAGTGTAATAAGTTTAGTAAATGTCGTTCTATCGATCATATAAGCATAATATAGCTAATAATATGAGTTACATTGATAATAATAAGAGTAATAAGTATAGTAATTGTCGCTCTATCGATCATATAAGCATAATATGGCTAATAATATGAGTTAGATTGATAAAAGTGAGTGTAATAAGTTTAGTAAATGTCGTTCTATCGATCATATAAGCATAATATCGCTAATAATATAAGTTAGATTGATAATAATAAGAGTAATGAGTATAGTAATTGTCGTACTATCGATCATATAAGCATAATGTGGCTAATAATATGAGTTAGATTGATAATAATAAGAGTAGTGAGTATAGTAATTGTCGTTCTATCGATCATATCTGCATAATATGGTTAATAATATGAGTTAGATTGGTAATAGTGAGTGTAATAAGTATAGTAATTGTCGTTCTATCGGTCATATGATCATAATATAGCTAATAATATGAGTTACATTGATAATAATAAGAGTAATAAGTATAGTAATTGTCGTTCTATCGATCATATAAGCATAATATGGCTAATAATATGAGTTAGATTGATAATAATAACAGTAATGAGTATAGCAATTGCCGTCCTATCGATCATATAGGCATAATATGGCTAATAATATGAGTTAGATTGATAATAATAAGGGTAATATGTATAGTAATTATCGTTCTATCGATCATATAAGCATAATATGGCTAATAATATGAGTTAGATTGATAATAATAACAGTAATGAGTATAGTAATTGTCGTCCTATCGATCATATAAGCAGAATATGGCTAATAATATGAGTTAGATTGATAATAGTAAGAGTAATGAGTATAGCAATTGTCGTACTATCGATCATATAAGCATAATGTGGCTAATAATATGAGTTAGATTGATAATAATAAGAGTAATGAGTCTAGCAATTGTCGTTCTATCGATCATATCTGCATAATATGGTTAAAAATATTAGTTAGAATGATAACAGTGAGTGTAATAAGTTTAGTGATTGTCGTTCTATCGATAATATAAGCATAATATGGCTAATAATATGAGTGAGATTGATAAAAGTGAGTGTAATAAGTGTAGTAAATGTCGTTCTATCGATCATATAAGCATAATATAGCTAATAATATGAGTTAGATTGATAATAATAAGAGTAATGAGTATAGTAATTGTCGTTCTATCGATCATATAAGCATAATATGGCTAATAATATGAGTTAGATTGATAATAGTGAGTGTAATAAGTTTAGTAAATGTCGTTCTATCGATCATATAAGCATAATATAGCTAATAATATGAGTTACATTGATAATAATAAGAGTAATAAGTATAGTAATTGTCGCTCTATCGATCATATAAGCATAATATGGCTAATAATATGAGTTAGATTGATAAAAGTGAGTGTAATAAGTTTAGTAAATGTCGTTCTATCGATCATATAAGCATAATATCGCTAATAATATAAGTTAGATTGATAATAATAAGAGTAGTGAGTATAGTAATTGTCGTTCTATCGATCATATAAGCATAATATGGCTAATAATATGAGTTAGATTGATAATAATAAGAGTAATGAGTATAGTAATTGTCGTTCTATCGATCATATAAGCATAATATGGCTAATAATATGCGTTAGATTGATAATAATAACAGTAATGAGTATAGTAATTGTCGTTCTATCGATCATATAAGCATAATATGGCTAATAATATGAGTTAGATTGATAATAGTGAGTGTAATAAGTATAGTAATTGTCGTTCTATCGATCATATAAGCAGAATATGGCTAATAATATGAGTTAGATTGATAATAGTAAGAGTAATGAGTATAGTAATTGTCGTACTATCGATCATATAAGCATAATGTGGCTAATAATATGAGTTAGATTGATAATAATAAGAGTAATAAGTATAGTAATTGTCGTTCTATCGGTCATATAACCATAATATGGCTAATAATATGAGTTAGATTGATAATAATAAGAGTAATGAGTATAGTAATTGTCGTTCTATCGATCATATAAGCATAATATGGCTAATAATATGAGTTAGATTGGTAATAGTGAGTGTAATAAGTATAGTAATTGTCGTACTATCGATCATATAAGCATAATGTGGCTAATAATATGAGTTAGATTGATAATAATAAGAGTAGTGAGTATAGTAATTGTCGTTCTATCGATCATATCTGCATAATATGGTTAATAATATGAGTTAGATTGATAATAGTGAGTGTAATAAGTATAGTAATTGTCGCTCTATCGATCATATAAGCATAATATGGCTAATAATATGAGTTAGATTGATAATAATAAGAGTAATGAGTATAGTAATTGCCGTTCTATCGATCATATAAGTATAATATGGCTAATAATATGAGTTAGATTGATAATAATAAGAGTAATGAGTATAGTAATTGTCGTTCTATCGATCATATAAGCATAATATGACTAATAATATGAGTTAGATTGATAATAATAACAGTAATGAGTATAGTAATTGTCGTCCTATCGATCATATAAGCATAATATGGCTAATAATATGAGTTAGATTGATAATAATAAGAGTAATATGTATAGTAATTATCGTTCTATCGATCATATAAGCATAATATGCCTAATAATATGAGTTAGATTGATAATAATAAGAATAATCAGTCTAGTAATTGTCGTTCTATCGATCATATCTGCATAATATGGTTAATAATATGAGTTAGATTGATAATAGTGTGTGTAATAAGTTTAGTAAGTGTCGTTCTATCGATCATATAAGCATAATATGGCTAATAATATGAGTTAGATTGATAATAGTGAGTGTAATAAGTATAGTAATTGTCGTTCTATCGATCATATAAGCAGAATATGGCTAATAATATGAGTTAGATTGATAACAGTAAGAGTAATGAGTATAGTAATTGTCGTACTATCGATCATATAAGCATAATGTGGCTAATAATATGAGTTAGATTGATAATAATAAGAGTAATGAGTATAGTTATTGTCGTTCTATCGATCGTATCTGCATAATGTGGTTAATAATATGAGTTAGATTGATAATAGTGAGTGTAATAAGTATAGTAATTGTCGTTCTATCGGTCATATAACCATAATATGGCTAATAATATGAGTTAGATTGATAATAATAAGAGTAATGAGTATAGTAATTGTCGTTCTATCGATCATATCTGCATAATATGGTTAATAATACGAGTTAGATTGATAATAGTGAGTGTAATAAGTTTAGTAATTGTCGTTCTATCGATCATATCTGCATAATATGGCTAATAATATGAGTTAGATTGATAATAATAAGAGTAATGAGTCTAGCAATTGTCGTTCTATCGATCATATCTGCATAATATGGTTAAAAATATTAGTTAGAATGATAACAGTGAGTGTAATAAGTTTAGTGATTGTCGTTCTATCGATAATATAAGCATAATATGGCTAATAATATGAGTGAGATTGATAAAAGTGAGTGTAATAAGTGTAGTAAATGTCGTTCTATCGATCATATAAGCATAATATAGCTAATAATATGAGTTAGATTGATAATAATAAGAGTAATGAGTATAGTAATTGTCGTTCTATCGATCATATAAGCATAATATGGCTAATAATATGAGTTAGATTGATAATAGTGAGTGTAATAAGTTTAGTAAATGTCGTTCTATCGATCATATAAGCATAATATAGCTAATAATATGAGTTACATTGATAATAATAAGAGTAATAAGTATAGTAATTGTCGCTCTATCGATCATATAAGCATAATATGGCTAATAATATGAGTTAGATTGATAAAAGTGAGTGTAATAAGTTTAGTAAATGTCGTTCTATCGATCATATAAGCATAATATCGCTAATAATATAAGTTAGATTGATAATAATAAGAGTAATGAGTATAGTAATTGTCGTACTATCGATCATATAAGCATAATGTGGCTAATAATATGAGTTAGATTGATAATAATAAGAGTAGTGAGTATAGTAATTGTCGTTCTATCGATCATATCTGCATAATATGGTTAATAATATGAGTTAGATTGGTAATAGTGAGTGTAATAAGTATAGTAATTGTCGTTCTATCGGTCATATGATCATAATATAGCTAATAATATGAGTTAAATTGATAATAATAAGAGTAATAAGTATAGTAATTGTCGTTCTATCGATCATATAAGCATAATATGGCTAATAATATGAGTTAGATTGATAATAATAACAGTAATGAGTATAGCAATTGCCGTCCTATCGATCATATAGGCATAATATGGCTAATAATATGAGTTAGATTGATAATAATAAGGGTAATATGTATAGTAATTATCGTTCTATCGATCATATAAGCATAATATGGCTAATAATATGAGTTAGATTGATAATAATAACAGTAATGAGTATAGTAATTGTCGTCCTATCGATCATATAAGCATAATAAGGCTAATAATATGAGTTAGATTGATAATAATAAGAGTAATATGTATAGTAATTATCGTTCTATCGATCATATAAGCATAATATGGCTAATAATATGAGTTAGATTGATAATAATAACAGTAATGAGTATAGTAATTGTCGTCCTATCGATCATATAAGCAGAATATGGCTAATAATATGAGTTAGATTGATAATAGTAAGAGTAATGAGTATAGCAATTGTCGTACTATCGATCATATAAGCATAATGTGGCTAATAATATGAGTTAGATTGATAATAATAAGAGTAATGAGTCTAGCAATTGTCGTTCTATCGATCATATCTGCATAATATGGTTAAAAATATTAGTTAGAATGATAACAGTGAGTGTAATAAGTTTAGTGATTGTCGTTCTATCGATAATATAAGCATAATATGGCTAATAATATGAGTGAGATTGATAAAAGTGAGTGTAATAAGTGTAGTAAATGTCGTTCTATCGATCATATAAGCATAATATAGCTAATAATATGAGTTAGATTGATAATAATAAGAGTAATGAGTATAGTAATTGTCGTTCTATCGATCATATAAGCATAATATGGCTAATAATATGAGTTAGATTGATAATAGTGAGTGTAATAAGTTTAGTAAATGTCGTTCTATCGATCATATAAGCATAATATAGCTAATAATATGAGTTACATTGATAATAATAAGAGTAATAAGTATAGTAATTGTCGCTCTATCGATCATATAAGCATAATATGGCTAATAATATGAGTTAGATTGATAAAAGTGAGTGTAATAAGTTTAGTAAATGTCGTTCTATCGATCATATAAGCATAATATCGCTAATAATATAAGTTAGATTGATAATAATAAGAGTAATGAGTATAGTAATTGTCGTACTATCGATCATATAAGCATAATGTGGCTAATAATATGAGTTAGATTGATAATAATAAGAGTAGTGAGTATAGTAATTGTCGTTCTATCGATCATATCTGCATAATATGGTTAATAATATGAGTTAGATTGGTAATAGTGAGTGTAATAAGTATAGTAATTGTCGTTCTATCGGTCATATGATCATAATATAGCTAATAATATGAGTTACATTGATAATAATAAGAGTAATAAGTATAGTAATTGTCGTTCTATCGATCATATAAGCATAATATGGCTAATAATATGAGTTAGATTGATAATAATAACAGTAATGAGTATAGCAATTGCCGTCCTATCGATCATATAGGCATAATATGGCTAATAATATGAGTTAGATTGATAATAATAAGGGTAATATGTATAGTAATTATCGTTCTATCGATCATATAAGCATAATATGGCTAATAATATGAGTTAGATTGATAATAATAACAGTAATGAGTATAGTAATTGTCGTCCTATCGATCATATAAGCATAATAAGGCTAATAATATGAGTTAGATTGATAATAATAAGAGTAATATGTATAGTAATTATCGTTCTATCGATCATATAAGCATAATATGGCTAATAATATGAGTTAGATTGATAATAATAACAGTAATGAGTATAGTAATTGTCGTCCTATCGATCATATAAGCAGAATATGGCTAATAATATGAGTTAGATTGATAATAGTAAGAGTAATGAGTATAGCAATTGTCGTACTATCGATCATATAAGCATAATGTGGCTAATAATATGAGTTAGATTGATAATAATAAGAGTAATGAGTCTAGCAATTGTCGTTCTATCGATCATATCTGCATAATATGGTTAAAAATATTAGTTAGAATGATAACAGTGAGTGTAATAAGTTTAGTGATTGTCGTTCTATCGATAATATAAGCATAATATGGCTAATAATATGAGTGAGATTGATAAAAGTGAGTGTAATAAGTGTAGTAAATGTCGTTCTATCGATCATATAAGCATAATATAGCTAATAATATGAGTTAGATTGATAATAATAAGAGTAATGAGTATAGTAATTGTCGTTCTATCGATCATATAAGCATAATATGGCTAATAATATGAGTTAGATTGATAATAGTGAGTGTAATAAGTTTAGTAAATGTCGTTCTATCGATCATATAAGCATAATATAGCTAATAATATGAGTTACATTGATAATAATAAGAGTAATAAGTATAGTAATTGTCGCTCTATCGATCATATAAGCATAATATGGCTAATAATATGAGTTAGATTGATAAAAGTGAGTGTAATAAGTTTAGTAAATGTCGTTCTATCGATCATATAAGCATAATATCGCTAATAATATAAGTTAGATTGATAATAATAAGAGTAGTGAGTATAGTAATTGTCGTTCTATCGATCATATAAGCATAATATGGCTAATAATATGAGTTAGATTGATAATAATAAGAGTAATGAGTATAGTAATTGTCGTTCTATCGATCATATAAGCATAATATGGCTAATAATATGAGTTAGATTGATAATAATAACAGTAATGAGTATAGTAATTGTCGTTCTATCGATCATATAAGCATAATATGGCTAATAATATGAGTTAGATTGATAATAGTGAGTGTAATAAGTATAGTAATTGTCGTTCTATCGATCATATAAGCAGAATATGGCTAATAATATGAGTTAGATTGATAATAGTAAGAGTAATGAGTATAGTAATTGTCGTACTATCGATCATATAAGCATAATGTGGCTAATAATATGAGTTAGATTGATAATAATAAGAGTAATAAGTATAGTAATTGTCGTTCTATCGGTCATATAACCATAATATGGCTAATAATATGAGTTAGATTGATAATAATAAGAGTAATGAGTATAGTAATTGTCGTTCTATCGATCATATAAGCATAATATGGCTAATAATATGAGTTAGATTGGTAATAGTGAGTGTAATAAGTATAGTAATTGTCGTACTATCGATCATATAAGCATAATGTGGCTAATAATATGAGTTAGATTGATAATAATAAGAGTAGTGAGTATAGTAATTGTCGTTCTATCGATCATATCTGCATAATATGGTTAATAATATGAGTTAGATTGATAATAGTGAGTGTAATAAGTATAGTAATTGTCGCTCTATCGATCATATAAGCATAATATGGCTAATAATATGAGTTAGATTGATAATAATAAGAGTAATGAGTATAGTAATTGCCGTTCTATCGATCATATAAGTATAATATGGCTAATAATATGAGTTAGATTGTTAATAATAAGAGTAATGAGTATAGTAATTGTCGTTCTATCGATCATATAAGCATAATATGACTAATAATATGAGTTAGATTGATAATAATAACAGTAATGAGTATAGTAATTGTCGTCCTATCGATCATATAAGCATAATATGGCTAATAATATGAGTTAGATTGATAATAATAAGAGTAATATGTATAGTAATTATCGTTCTATCGATCATATAAGCATAATATGCCTAATAATATGAGTTAGATTGATAATAATAAGAATAATCAGTCTAGTAATTGTCGTTCTATCGATCATATCTGCATAATATGGTTAATAATATGAGTTAGATTGATAATAGTGTGTGTAATAAGTTTAGTAAGTGTCGTTCTATCGATCATATAAGCATAATATGGCTAATAATATGAGTTAGATTGATAATAGTGAGTGTAATAAGTATAGTAATTGTCGTTCTATCGATCATATAAGCAGAATATGGCTAATAATATGAGTTAGATTGATAACAGTAAGAGTAATGAGTATAGTAATTGTCGTACTATCGATCATATAAGCATAATGTGGCTAATAATATGAGTTAGATTGATAATAATAAGAGTAATGAGTATAGTTATTGTCGTTCTATCGATCGTATCTGCATAATGTGGTTAATAATATGAGTTAGATTGATAATAGTGAGTGTAATAAGTATAGTAATTGTCGTTCTATCGGTCATATAACCATAATATGGCTAATAATATGAGTTAGATTGATAATAATAAGAGTAATGAGTATAGTAATTGTCGTTCTATCGATCATATCTGCATAATATGGTTAATAATACGAGTTAGATTGATAATAGTGAGTGTAATAAGTTTAGTAATTGTCGTTCTATCGATCATATCTGCATAATATGGCTAATAATATGAGTTAGATTGATAATAATAAGAGTAATGAGTCTAGCAATTGTCGTTCTATCGATCATATCTGCATAATATGGTTAAAAATATTAGTTAGAATGATAACAGTGAGTGTAATAAGTTTAGCGATTGTCGTTCTATCGATAATATAAGCATAATATGGCTAATAATATGAGTGAGATTGATAAAAGTGAGTGTAATAAGTGTAGTAAATGTCGTTCTATCGATCATATAAGCATAATATAGCTAATAATATGAGTTAGATTGATAATAATAAGAGTAATGAGTATAGTAATTGTCGTTCTATCGATCATATAAGCATAATATGGCTAATAATATGAGTTAGATTGATAATAGTGAGTGTAATAAGTTTAGTAAATGTCGTTCTATCGATCATATAAGCATAATATAGCTAATAATATGAGTTACATTGATAATAATAAGAGTAATAAGTATAGTAATTGTCGCTCTATCGATCATATAAGCATAATATGGCTAATAATATGAGTTAGATTGATAAAAGTGAGTGTAATAAGTTTAGTAAATGTCGTTCTATCGATCATATAAGCATAATATCGCTAATAATATAAGTTAGATTGATAATAATAAGAGTAATGAGTATAGTAATTGTCGTACTATCGATCATATAAGCATAATGTGGCTAATAATATGAGTTAGATTGATAATAATAAGAGTAGTGAGTATAGTAATTGTCGTTCTATCGATCATATCTGCATAATATGGTTAATAATATGAGTTAGATTGGTAATAGTGAGTGTAATAAGTATAGTAATTGTCGTTCTATCGGTCATATGATCATAATATAGCTAATAATATGAGTTAAATTGATAATAATAAGAGTAATAAGTATAGTAATTGTCGTTCTATCGATCATATAAGCATAATATGGCTAATAATATGAGTTAGATTGATAATAATAACAGTAATGAGTATAGCAATTGCCGTCCTATCGATCATATAGGCATAATATGGCTAATAATATGAGTTAGATTGATAATAATAAGGGTAATATGTATAGTAATTATCGTTCTATCGATCATATAAGCATAATATGGCTAATAATATGAGTTAGATTGATAATAATAACAGTAATGAGTATAGTAATTGTCGTCCTATCGATCATATAAGCATAATAAGGCTAATAATATGAGTTAGATTGATAATAATAAGAGTAATATGTATAGTAATTATCGTTCTATCGATCATATAAGCATAATATGGCTAATAATATGAGTTAGATTGATAATAATAACAGTAATGAGTATAGTAATTGTCGTCCTATCGATCATATAAGCAGAATATGGCTAATAATATGAGTTAGATTGATAATAGTAAGAGTAATGAGTATAGCAATTGTCGTACTATCGATCATATAAGCATAATGTGGCTAATAATATGAGTTAGATTGATAATAATAAGAGTAATGAGACTAGCAATTGTCGTTCTATCGATCATATCTGCATAATATGGTTAAAAATATTAGTTAGAATGATAACAGTGAGTGTAATAAGTTTAGTGATTGTCGTTCTATCGATAATATAAGCATAATATGGCTAATAATATGAGTGAGATTGATAAAAGTGAGTGTAATAAGTGTAGTAAATGTCGTTCTATCGATCATATAAGCATAATATAGCTAATAATATGAGTTAGATTGATAATAATAAGAGTAATGAGTATAGTAATTGTCGTTCTATCGATCATATAAGCATAATATGGCTAATAATATGAGTTAGATTGATAATAGTGAGTGTAATAAGTTTAGTAAATGTCGTTCTATCGATCATATAAGCATAATATAGCTAATAATATGAGTTACATTGATAATAATAAGAGTAATAAGTATAGTAATTGTCGCTCTATCGATCATATAAGCATAATATGGCTAATAATATGAGTTAGATTGACAAAAGTGAGTGTAATAAGTTTAGTAAATGTCGTTCTATCGATCATATAAGCATAATATCGCTAATAATATAAGTTAGATTGATAATAATAAGAGTAATGAGTATAGTAATTGTCGTTCTATCGATCATATAAGCATAATATGGCTAATAATATGAGTTAGATTGATAATAATAAGAGTAATGAGTATAGTAATTGTCGTTCTATCGATCATATAAGCATAATATGGCTAATAATATGAGTTAGATTGATAATAATAACAGTAATGAGTATAGTAATTGTCGTTCTATCGATCATATAAGCATAATATGGCTAATAATATGAGTTAGATTGATAATAGTGAGTGTAATAAGTATAGTAATTGTCGTTCTATCGATCATATAAGCAGAATATGGCTAATAATATGAGTTAGATTGATAATAGTAAGAGTAATGAGTATAGTAATTGTCGTACTATCGATCATATAAGCATAATGTGGCTAATAATATGAGTTAGATTGATAATAATAAGAGTAATAAGTATAGTAATTGTCGTTCTATCGGTCATATAACCATAATATGGCTAATAATATGAGTTAGATTGATAATAATAAGAGTAATGAGTATAGTAATTGTCGTTCTATCGATCATATAAGCATAATATGGCTAATAATATGAGTTAGATTGGTAATAGTGAGTGTAATAAGTATAGTAATTGTCGTACTATCGATCATATAAGCATAATGTGGCTAATAATATGAGTTAGATTGATAATAATAAGAGTAGTGAGTATAGTAATTGTCGTTCTATCGATCATATCTGCATAATATGGTTAATAATATGAGTTAGATTGATAATAGTGAGTGTAATAAGTATAGTAATTGTCGCTCTATCGATCATATAAGCATAATATGGCTAATAATATGAGTTAGATTGATAATAATAAGAGTAATGAGTATAGTAATTGCCGTTCTATCGATCATATAAGTATAATATGGCTAATAATATGAGTTAGATTGATAATAATAAGAGTAATGAGTATAGTAATTGTCGTTCTATCGATCATATAAGCATAATATGACTAATAATATGAGTTAGATTGATAATAATAACAGTAATGAGTATAGTAATTGTCGTCCTATCGATCATATAAGCATAATATGGCTAATAATATGAGTTAGATTGATAATAATAAGAGTAATATGTATAGTAATTATCGTTCTATCGATCATATAAGCATAATATGCCTAATAATATGAGTTAGATTGATAATAATAAGAATAATCAGTCTAGTAATTGTCGTTCTATCGATCATATCTGCATAATATGGTTAATAATATGAGTTAGATTGATAATAATGAGAGTAATGAGTATAGTAATTGTCGTTCTATCGATCATATCTGCATAATATGGTTAATAATATGAGTTACATTGATAATAGTGAGTGTAATAAGTTTAGTAAATGTCGTTCTATCGATCATATAAGCATAATATAGCTAATAATATGAGTTACATTGATAATAATAAGAGTAATAAGTATAGTAATTGTCGTTCTATCGATCATATAAGCATAATATGGCTAATAATATGAGTTAGATTGATAATAATAACAGTAATGAGTATAGCAATTGCCGTCCTATCGATCATATAGGCATAATATGGCTAATAATATGAGTTAGATTGATAATAATAAGGGTAATATGTATAGTAATTATCGTTCTATCGATCATATAAGCATAATATGGCTAATAATATGAGTTAGATTGATAATAATAACAGTAATGAGTATAGTAATTGTCGTCCTATCGATCATATAAGCATAATAAGGCTAATAATATGAGTTAGATTGATAATAATAAGAGTAATATGTATAGTAATTATCGTTCTATCGATCATATAAGCATAATATGGCTAATAATATGAGTTAGATTGATAATAATAACAGTAATGAGTATAGTAATTGTCGTCCTATCGATCATATAAGCAGAATATGGCTAATAATATGAGTTAGATTGATAATAGTAAGAGTAATGAGTATAGCAATTGTCGTACTATCGATCATATAAGCATAATGTGGCTAATAATATGAGTTAGATTGATAATAATAAGAGTAATGAGTCTAGCAATTGTCGTTCTATCGATCATATCTGCATAATATGGTTAAAAATATTAGGTAGAATGATAACAGTGAGTGTAATAAGTTTAGTGATTGTCGTTCTATCGATAATATAAGCATAATATGGCTAATAATATGAGTGAGATTGATAAAAGTGAGTGTAATAAGTGTAGTAAATGTCGTTCTATCGATCATATAAGCATAATATAGCTAATAATACGAGTTAGATTGATAATAATAAGAGTAATGAGTATAGTAATTGTCGTTCTATCGATCATATAAGCATAATATGGCTAATAATATGAGTTAGATTGATAATAGTGAGTGTAATAAGTTTAGTAAATGTCGTTCTATCGATCATATAAGCATAATATGGCTAATAATATGAGTTAGATTGATAATAATAAGAGTAATAAGTACAGTAATTGTCGTTCTATCGATCATATAAGCATAATATGGCTAATAATATGAGTTAGACTGATAAAAGTGAGTGTAATAAGTTTAGTAAATGTCGTTCTCTCGATCATATAAGCATAATATAGCTAATAATATGAGTTAGAATGATAATAATAAGAGTAATGAGTATAGTAGTTGTCGTTCTATCGATCATATAAGCATAATATGGCTAATCATATGAGTTAGATTGATAATAATAAGAGTAATGAGTCTAGTAATTGTCGTTCTATCGATCATATCTGCATAATATGGTTAATAATATGAGTTAGATTGATAATAATAAGAGTAATGAGTATAGTAATTGTCGTTCTATCGATCATATCTGCATAATATGGTTAATAATATGAGTTACATTGATAATAGTGAGTGTAATAAGTTTAGTAAATGTCGTTCTATCGATCATATAAGCATAATATAGCTAATAATATGAGTTACATTGATAATAATAAGAGTAATAAGTATAGTAATTGTCGTTCTATCGATCATATAAGCATAATATGGCTAATAATATGAGTTAGATTGATAATAATAACAGTAATGAGTATAGCAATTGCCGTCCTATCGATCATATAGGCATAATATGGCTAATAATATGAGTTAGATTGATAATAATAAGGGTAATATGTATAGTAATTATCGTTCTATCGATCATATAAGCATAATATGGCTAATAATATGAGTTAGATTGATAATAATAACAGTAATGAGTATAGTAATTGTCGTCCTATCGATCATATAAGCATAATAAGGCTAATAATATGAGTTAGATTGATAATAATAAGAGTAATATGTATAGTAATTATCGTTCTATCGATCATATAAGCATAATATGGCTAATAATATGAGTTAGATTGATAATAATAACAGTAATGAGTATAGTAATTGTCGTCCTATCGATCATATAAGCAGAATATGGCTAATAATATGAGTTAGATTGATAATAGTAAGAGTAATGAGTATAGCAATTGTCGTACTATCGATCATATAAGCATAATGTGGCTAATAATATGAGTTAGATTGATAATAATAAGAGTAATGAGTCTAGCAATTGTCGTTCTATCGATCATATCTGCATAATATGGTTAAAAATATTAGTTAGAATGATAACAGTGAGTGTAATAAGTTTAGTGATTGTCGTTCTATCGATAATATAAGCATAATATGGCTAATAATATGAGTGAGATTGATAAAAGTGAGTGTAATAAGTGTAGTAAATGTCGTTCTATCGATCATATAAGCATAATATAGCTAATAATATGAGTTAGATTGATAATAATAAGAGTAATGAGTATAGTAATTGTCGTTCTATCGATCATATAAGCATAATATGGCTAATAATATGAGTTAGATTGATAATAGTGAGTGTAATAAGTTTAGTAAATGTCGTTCTATCGATCATATAAGCATAATATAGCTAATAATATGAGTTACATTGATAATAATAAGAGTAATAAGTATAGTAATTGTCGTTCTATCGATCATATAAGCATAATATGGCTAATAATATGAGTTAGATTGATAAAAGTGAGTGTAATAAGTTTAGTAAATGTCGTTCTATCGATCATATAAGCATAATATCGCTAATAATATGAGTTAGATTGATAATAATAAGAGTAATGAGTATAGTAATTGTCGTTATATCGATCATATAAGCATAATATGGCTAATAATATGAGTTAGATTGATAATAATAAGAGTAATGAGTATAGTAATTGTCGTTCTATCGATCATATAAGCATAATATGGCTAATAATATGAGTTAGATTGATAATAATAACAGTAATGAGTATAGTAATTGTCGTTCTATCGATCATATAAGCATAATATGGCTAATAATATGAGTAAGATTGATAATAGTGAGTGTAATAAGTATAGTAATTGTCGTTCTATCGATCAAATAAGCAGAATATGGCTAATAATATGAGTTAGATTGATAATAGTAAGAGTAATGAGTATAGTAATTGTCGTACTATCGATCATATAAGCATAATGTGGCTAATAATATGAGTTAGATTGATAATAATAAGACTAAAAAGTATAGTAATTGTCGTTCTATCGGTCATATAACCATAATATGGCTAATAATATGAGTTAGATTGATAATAATAAGAGTAATGAGTATAGTAATTGTCGTTCTATCGATCATATAAGCATAATATGGCTAATAATATGAGTTAGATTGATAATAATAAGAGTAATATGTATAGTAATTATCGTTCTATCGATCATATAAACATAATATGGCTAATAATATGAGTTAGATTGATAATAATAACAGTAATGAGTATAGTAATTGTCGTCCTACCGATCATATAAGCAGAATATGGCTAATAATATGAGTTAGATTGATAATAGTAAGAGTAATGAGTATAGCAATTGTCGTACTATCGATCATATAAGCATAATGTGGCTAATAATATGAGTTAGATTGATAATAATAAGAGTAATGAGTCTAGTAATTGTCGTTCTATCGATCATATCTGCATAATATGGTTAATAATATTAGTTAGAATGATAACAGTGAGTGTAATAAGTTTAGTGATTGTCGTTCTATCGATAATATAAGCATAATATGGCTAATAATATGAGTGAGATTGATAAAAGTGAGTGTAATAAGTGTAGTAAATGTCGTTCTATCGATCATATAAGCATAATATAGCTAATAATATGAGTTAGATTGATAATAATAAGAGTAATGAGTATAGTAATTGTCGTTCTATCGATCATATAAGCATAATATGGCTAATAATATGAGTTAGATTGATAATAGTGAGTGTAATAAGTTTAGTAAATGTCGTTCTATCGATCATATAAGCATAATATAGCTAATAATATGAGTTACATTGATAATAATAAGAGTAATAAGTATAGTAATTGTCGTTCTATCGATCATATAAGCATAATATGGCTAATAATATGAGTTAGATTGATAAAAGTGAGTGTAATAAGTTTAGTAAATGTCGTTCTATCGATCATATAAGCATAATATAGCTAATAATATGAGTTAGATTGATAATAATAAGAGTAATGAGTATAGTAATTGTCGTTCTATCGATCATATAAGCATAATATGGCTAATAATATGAGTTAGAATGATAACAGTGAGTGTAATAAGTATAGTAATTGTCGTTCTATCGATCATATAAGCATAATATGGCTAATAATATGAGTTAGATTGATAAAAGTGAGTGTAATAAGTTTAGTAAATGTCGTTCTATCGATCATATAAGCATAATATAGCTAATAATATGAGTTAGATTGATAATAATAAGAGTAATGAGTATAGTAATTGTCGTTCTATCGATCATATAAGCATAATATGGCTAATAATATGAGTTAGATTGATAATAGTAAGAGTAATGAGTCTAGTAATTGTCGTTCTATCGATCATATCTGCATAATATGGTTAATAATATGAGTTAGATTGATAATAATATGAGTAATGAGTATAGTAATTGTCGCTCTATCGATCATATCTGCATAATATGGTTAATAATATGAGTTAGATTGATAAGAGTGAGTGTAATAAGTTTAGTAAATGTCGTTCTATCGATCATATAAGCATAATATAGCTAATAATATGAGTTACATTGATAATAATAAGAGTAATGAGTATAGTAATTGTCGTTCTATCGATCATATAAGCATAATATGGCTAATAATATGAGTTAGATTGATAATAGTGAGTGTAATAAGTTTAGTAAATGTCGTTCTATCGATCATATAAGAATAATATAGCTAATAATATGAGTTACATTGATAATAATAAGCGTAATAAGTATAGTAATTGTCGTTCTATCGATCATATAAGCATAATATGGCTAATAATATGAGTTAGATTGATAAAAGTGAGTGTAATAAGTTTAGTAAATGTCGTTCTATCGACCATATAAGCATAATATCGCTAATAATATGAGTTAGATTGATAATAATAAGAGTAATGAGTATAGTAATTGTCGTTCTATCGATCATATAAGCATAATATGGCTAATAATATGAGTTAGATTGATAATAATAAGAGTAATGAGTATAGTAATTGTCGTTCTATCGATCATATAAGCATAATATGGCTAATAATATGAGTTAGATTGATAATAATAACAGTAATGAGTATAGTAATTGTCGTTCTATCGATCATATAAGCATAATATGGCTAATAATATGAGTAAGATTGATAATAGTGAGTGTAATAAGTATAGTAATTGTCGTTCTATCGATCAAATAAGCAGAATATGGCTAATAATATGAGTTAGATTGATAATAGTAAGAGTAATGAGTATAGTAATTGTCGTACTATCGATCATATAAGCATAATGTGGCTAATAATATGAGTTAGATTGATAATAATAAGACTAAAAAGTATAGTAATTGTCGTTCTATCGGTCATATAACCATAATATGGCTAATAATATGAGTTAGATTGATAATAATAAGAGTAATGAGTATAGTAATTGTCGTTCTATCGATCATATAAGCATAATATGGCTAATAATATGAGTTAGATTGATAATAATAAGAGTAATATGTATAGTAATTATCGTTCTATCGATCATATAAACATAATATGGCTAATAATATGAGTTAGATTGATAATAATAACAGTAATGAGTATAGTAATTGTCGTCCTACCGATCATATAAGCAGAATATGGCTAATAATATGAGTTAGATTGATAATAGTAAGAGTAATGAGTATAGCAATTGTCGTACTATCGATCATATAAGCATAATGTGGCTAATAATATGAGTTAGATTGATAATAATAAGAGTAATGAGTCTAGTAATTGTCGTTCTATCGATCATATCTGCATAATATGGTTAATAATATTAGTTAGAATGATAACAGTGAGTGTAATAAGTTTAGTGATTGTCGTTCTATCGATAATATAAGCATAATATGGCTAATAATATGAGTGAGATTGATAAAAGTGAGTGTAATAAGTGTAGTAAATGTCGTTCTATCGATCATATAAGCATAATATAGCTAATAATATGAGTTAGATTGATAATAATAAGAGTAATGAGTATAGTAATTGTCGTTCTATCGATCATATAAGCATAATATGGCTAATAATATGAGTTAGATTGATAATAGTGAGTGTAATAAGTTTAGTAAATGTCGTTCTATCGATCATATAAGCATAATATAGCTAATAATATGAGTTACATTGATAATAATAAGAGTAATAAGTATAGTAATTGTCGTTCTATCGATCATATAAGCATAATATGGCTAATAATATGAGTTAGATTGATAAAAGTGAGTGTAATAAGTTTAGTAAATGTCGTTCTATCGATCATATAAGCATAATATAGCTAATAATATGAGTTAGATTGATAATAATAAGAGTAATGAGTATAGTAATTGTCGTTCTATCGATCATATAAGCATAATATGGCTAATAATATGAGTTAGATTGATAATAGTAAGAGTAATGAGTCTAGTAATTGTCGTTCTATCGATCATATCTGCATAATATGGTTAATAATATGAGTTAGATTGATAATAATATGAGTAATGAGTATAGTAATTGTCGTTCTATC